>NC_081415.1:145290948-145604448 GCF_030272615.1 Cryptomeria japonica
AATGACTAGAGGAAGACTAGAAAATAAAGAGGTAAGTCTAATTTATCAAATTGAACCAACATCAGTCAATGAGGCATGTGAAGATAAACATTGGATTAAAGCTATGGAAGATGAATTGAAACAAATTGAAAAGAATAACACATGGACATTAGTTCCCCAGCCTCAAAACAAAAATGTAATTGGAACTAAATGGGTATTCAGAAATAAACTTAATGAAGATAGTAAGGTAATCAGAAACAAAGAAAGATTAGTGTGTAAGGGATATTCACAGAAAGAAGAAATTGATTACAATGAAACCTTTGCATCGGTAGCTAGAATTGAGGCAGTCAGACTATTTCTAGCATTTGCAGCACACAAGAACTATAAAGTATATCAAATGGATGTTAAATGTGCATTTTTAAATGGTGATATTGAAGAGGAAGTTTACATTGAACAACTTGATGGATTTTCTTTGACAAATGACAAAGATATGGTTTGCAGGTTAATGAAAGCTTTATATGGATTGAAGCAAGCTCCAAGAGCTTGGTATGATAGATTGGACAAATATATTTTGAAGATTAGTTACACTAAAGGTAATGCGAATAGAAACTTATATTTCAAAGTGACTAATGATGACATATTGGTTATTGAAGTTTTTGTTGATGATATCATCTTTGGAGGAGAAAATGGTTTGTGTAAAGACTTTTCTAATAAGATGCAGGAAGAATTTGAAATGTCTATGATTGGGGAGATAAAATTCTTTTTAGGATTGCAGATTTCACAAACTGATAAACATATATTCATATGTCAATCTACATACTTGAAGGAACTACTAAAGAAATTTGGTATGGAAAACTCTAAACTAGTAAGTACTCCTATGACTACAACTGATAAACTATCATTGTGTAGCATCGTAAATTGTACGCACTTGCTAGGGTGGTACAATTTCACACCTAGTTTAGCACCCGCCTTGGCGCATTTTGCATTTTGCATTGCATTTCCCCTTTAGCACTTAATTAATTAAATTAATTAGGCCTAAGGTTCTATTTCATCATCTTCCACATCATAAAGTTGGGCCCTTTCGTTAAAACGTGCCCTTTTCATTTTATTCCTCCAATACATCATTTAATCAAAAACCCTAATTAGGTCCTATTTTGAACTTGGGGGCTTGATTTTAGGGGTCAAAACATCTCGAAATCACCTATAACATCAGGATTCTCTCTAAAATCATCATATCTGATGGCCCTGAAAATTTGGTGAAAAATTGTCGGGACCATGGTGCCCAGAGAGGACCATGGTGCCCAAAGTGCACATGGTCCCAGACATTTTTCCTGAAATTTTAGGAGCGCGATCCAATCATAAAATAAAGATTAACCCCAAGAAATTAGCGGGAGATTCAATCTTTAGGTTGGCCAAAAGTTGAAATTATGACCTAGGGTTTCATATATAAGGGCTCTCTTTCTTCATTTGAAAGGATCCAGATTTTTGGTTTCAAGGACTTTCTATGCAGCGAAAGAGCAGATCTTTGAAGACTTCAACAACATTCAACATCCATCCATTAAGCATTCATCAATTTCATTCATCTATTTAGGGCTTTGAAGACATTGAAGAGCAATAGGGGATTACCGACTGAAGATTGGCTTGTACCCCTCCCTTGGGGTTGGGTATGATTTCATGTTGTTTTCATGTCTTTGCATAAGCCTCATTATATCATTTGTATTCATGCTTTAGATCACTTTGCATCTTGATTTGGAGCATTTACATTATCATTTACAAGCAATTAGGGTTTACTTCCTAGGTTGATTTAGTTTGCTTACTTGCATTTTAGGATCTTGCACACACACAAGGTCTGCACACACAATACTTTTACAATACAACTTGGCTATTTATGGAGGTGGAAATCACCAAAGCGGGGGTTTGACTAAGGTAAAACCCTATATAGCCACCTACAACCCTTTTGAGATATAAGTGCAGGTTTTAGGATTCGGATGATGCCGCAAGTTACAGATCCAGGAGAAGCAGACGAAAACCGAGCAACACACCAAATTTTAGAGTAAAAGACCAAGACAAGGGCATGGGGCACCCTGGTCCTGCCAAGAAAGGGGTGCTAGGCACCCTAGTCCCTAGGACAGGGGCGCTGGGCACCCTGGTCCCTCTGTCAGATAGCAGTTTCAGCATTTCTGACAGCTTTTCATGTTGCAAAACAGCAGTTTTCAGAGCAATTTCAGGGGCAGAATCAGGACAGTGGCACCCGCGCCCCCATCCCGAATAGTTTCACTTAGATTTTAACTTTGGGTACACATTTGTATTCTTGTCTTGTCCTTGTGTTTACAGCTTTCCATTGTTTAATCTCAATTTTGCAATCTTGTTACTAGTTCATACTTACACTTTAGGGTTAATAGTTGAGCTTGCATCATTCTATCTATCATTTGCAACAAAAGAATAGAAATCCTAATAGGTAGCCCATGGCTCTCTCTTCCACAAAAAGAAGTAGCCAATTGTGTGATACCTCTAGGCTCTTTCGTATTCCACAAGTGTGTGATTGAAAGTGAGATTAGGGCATGTTTGCTTAGTGTCACTTTTTCCCCCACACATTTTTGGTGAACCCGACGTGAACCTTGCATTACATTTGTTAGATATAGATCTAAATTTAGTGTGTCTCATTTAAGTTTCATTTTCAAAAAAAAAAAAAAGGAAAAAAAAAAAAAAAAAAGGAGGAAAAAGAAAGAGTGTGTTTCTTTGTTTCTTTGCATTGTGTGTTTAAGTTTTATGCAATTTTTATTTCAAAATGTTAGATTTTTATTTGCATAGCCAAGATGAATTAGATGAAGCTTTAGATGAGTTTTTGAACCCTACAGATACCAAACCTTCATTTTACCAAAAACTCATAAACATTGTTACTATGCCATTTCGTTGTGATGAGAAAGATAAGTCGAATGATTCCTCTCAAGGGTACATTCCTATCAGCTCTTCCACTAAATCTAGTAACATGATTGTTTTCAATGATCCCCTCTATGAAGAGTTGTCTCCTTTTGAATCAAAAGATAAACCTTTTAATAGATATGATCATGCTTTGTTGGATGATGCCCTTGATGACTTTATGTCTCCTAAAAAACACTCCCTTCATGAGGATCCTTTTGTGCAAGAAGATGACATTATCCCTACATTTCCTAGAGATGGCATTTCCTTTTCCAACAAAATTTCCACTAGAGATGATGAATTAATGATAAACACTTACCCTTCTCCTAAATTTGGTCTTACCCATAAGCATCTCTTCGAGAAAGAAGATGAAATAATAAGCAATTTCCTTAATTCTCTCTCCCCTAAAGATCATATTGAACATTTTTTGAGGAAAGAGGATGAGTTAAACACATCTATTGATGCTCTCCCTCCTAAGGATGAGGAATTAATAAACAATGTTATCTCCTCTCCCGAAATTGACAATACTTCAAACATTCCTTTCAACCATTTCACTATTTGGGATGAACCATTAGAAGAAGGTGTAGATTATTCTCTATCCCATGAGAGAACCCTAGCCAAAGGGGATGAAATCAAGATTGAAAAATCCCTTGATAGTTTCTCACCTTCCTTGAATCTCAATTATTCTCCCTCTAAAAATAAAGCATCTCCCTCTCCTCAACTTGGTTCTACTTATAAGGAAACCCTAGTTCAAAGCAAGATGGTTAACATATCTTTCAAAGATCTCCCTCTCAAAAGTGAGACTTTAGAGAGTAATTTTGATCCTTCTCCTAGAGAGTTTATTCCCCATGTAGATCCTTTGATGATAGAGGATGATATGCCTACCCCTTGTCTCTCTCCTAAAATTGATTTAATCCGTGATAAGATTTTAGTGCAAGAGAAGACTATCAAAAATTCTTCCAACACCTTTGTTCATTCCTCTAAACCATCCTCAATCAATTTGATACGTGTGAATGAAACACCTAACAAACCTCTCTTCACTGTCCAAGGTGCTTGTCCTTCTCAAAATTCTCAACCTTTAAATAAGCCTATCTTAGTGGTTCAAGGTGGTTATGCTAATGATTCTTTTTGCACTCCTAAGAAACCTATTATTACTGTGCGAGGAGGTTATTCTTCTAAGAGCCCTTATGAGTATGCTAAGCAACTGACTAGAGAGAGTTATAATGCGGTTGCTCATACCTATAACACAAGAAACAATAGGCAACCTAATCCTCATCCAGTTATCCCAACTTCACTTCCTCCTTCCCAACCTATTCTTCCTCAAGCTCCTCGTATTTCACAAATGCTTAGTAAGGACTATGATCTTATTGAACAACTTAAAGCTACCCCTACTAAGATATCCCTTTGGGATTTGATCCAAACTTCTTCCGCTCATCATGGAATGTTACAAGATGCCTTGAAAGATTTGAATGTTCCTCCACCTAATACATCTAGTAATATAGTGTCTTTGGTTAACTCTGTGATGAATCCTAAAGCTCAAATTGTGTTTACTCAAGATGAATTGCCTACTAGTGAAATTCAACATCAATATGATCCCTTGATGATTGTGGTTATCATAAATGACACTGCTATAAGACGAACAGTGGTAGATAATGGCTCTAGCCTTAATGTGTGTAGCATTAATCTATTGCATAAGATGAATGTGGATACATCCCTTATTGAGCCTAACTCTCATCCCATTCGAGGCTTTGATAATGTGGCTAGGTCTTCATTAGGTATTATCACCTTACCCATCATAGTGGGACCTATTACTTTGCCTACTCCTATCCATGTTATGTCGGGAAATCTGACATACAACTTGTTATTAGGGAGACCTTGGATTCACAGTATGCAAGTTGTCCCCTCTACATTGCATAGACAAGTTAAATTTATTTATAACAATAAGACATATACCTTGATAGGTGATACTAATTTTCAAGCTTGTTTGCAAACATCTACTTCCAAAGGGAGTTCTTCTAAACCTTCCTCTTCTAGTGATGACTCTTTACCTATGGACGAATCATCATCCTTTGATAATCAAAATTCTTTGGATGATTATGAAGTTCTTGAAGAAGATTCTTCTCAACTTGAATCTACACATGAAAAGGCTTTTGATCTTGAGAAGGTTCTCATAGAAGATGATTGGGGATCTTTAGACTTTAACCCTACTTTTGTTGGAGAATATAGAGTGCCTAAGATTGAGAAGGGAAAATCTAAGGAAGAAACTAAAGAGAAGCCCACTTTGTCTAAGCAATTCAGTAACAACTTTGTGGCTACCTCCGATTCAAATAACTCTTTAACATTTTCCTCTACTACAAATAGCACTGAGACCTATGGGGAATCACCATCTCTCTCTGATTTGGCATCCCTTTATGGTCGTGGTTTTCACATTTTGGCTAAGAGTGGCTATAGTGGAAATGGTTGTGGCGGAAATGAACAAGGAATTAAAGTTCCTTTAGAACATAACATGCATGAATATTCATTTGGACTTGGATATAATCTTTCTAATCCCACCAAAGCATCTAAAAGACCATCTCTCAATGTGAATGCTATATTTAGTAGTGATGATGATCTCACTTCAACTAAATCATCTTCTACTTCTATCAACTCTCATTCCCCGCATAAGGAAATCTTGGTGATGAACAAATCTCTTTATGACTCCCCTCAAATTTCTAATTCCACTTATGAATCTTTATCTCCTATTCATCATAAAGTCCTTTCCCCCAGGGATAAGGCTCTAATAAATTACACTCATCCCTCTTCTAAGATTTCTTGTGACTTTTTTTCTTCAATTTTATACATGTTTTTGATCTCACTTATAGTTGAGCATTTAGCATGTCATATTCAAATACCTCATTCAATCTATCATGTCTTTAAATAACATTAATGGCTATTGTGTTGCTCATCATTATGTGACATTGGTAGCTCATTTACTGGGGGCTCATTGTCATTCATGATGGTACAATTTCAAGTGCAATCATATTTTTGAAGTAACATAATAGCCTAATTTTCTATGTTATCTCTTGTTCCTATGGGGACAAGAGTGATTTCATACATCTCTTCTTTTTATGGTTAAATTTTCCCTTTGGGGTAATAGTGTGGAAATATTGATCATCTTTTCTTTAGAATCCTCTTTTCCTAGATATGGGAGAAGATGTGTATTCTCTTTCTTATCCTACCCACTTCTTGTAAGGAGCATTTTACATACACTAATGTCTTGCTTGCATGAACTCATGTGAGTATGTAGTACATTTTTCTTATGTCTAAATCTCTCCCTAGAAGATTGTGTAAGTCCTTCTCATTGTCCTTATCCTGGGGAGGCAATGATCTTTCCTTATTCTTATCTAAGGACCCGCTTTTTCCTATTTCGTGGATGGTGTGAACTTTATTACTTGATGTTATTCCTTGAATGCATTTGTTGTTGTTTGTTCAAGGATTCTCTCTTACAAGAGGTGTAAGTCCTTGACTACAACCTCTTTTGCACTTGGTAAAATACATCCATAATGAATTCACTCTCCCAATTGGGTTAAAAAGAGCGTCAATCCTTCATTAAGAATCACTTTCACCTCGCAAAAGAAGGAAGTATTGCATTCTTATTCTCTTCTTTGTCTTTGTCTTAGACAATTCCTCTCGGGGATAGGTGTCTTTTGTACAAAGATCTCTTCTCCTCTAAGGATCTCCTTTACACATACTACTAGATATCCCTTTTCAACTATCTTATCCTTGCTTAAAGAGTGCAAAACTCTCTTGCTTGGATCTATGACATTGTTGCATTTTTGGGGTATCTTCTTTTGTGATGAAGGTAGGTATCCTTGTTCTACTTTTCTTATGACATAAACATTACACTTTTTGAACAATGGGTCATTCTCAGAACTAGAGCACAGACTCTTAGAGTGAGATGTCTCCATTTTTTCTTTTATGCAAGGTGATTATTCTTGGAGCTAGATTACAGACTCTTAGAATGAGATGTCATGCTTTTGTACTATACATATACAGGTTGTAGCATACTTAGGCATAGACTCCTATGAGGTGCTTCTAACCTCCCTTACACACACATGCACGAGGTTGAGTGGAACTAGCGGCATAAGGCTAGACTTTCTCATTCTCCTCCCTTACATGGATCACCTAGATAGACTCTAGGGGCTAGTTTTCCATGTCCTTTTTCCCATGGATCACCTAGACAAGATCTAGGGTCGAGAAGTCCATGGTTTCTCTCTCACTATTCTTCTCATGGATCACCAATGTGTGTATTCATGCTTTTTTCCTATTTGCAGTTTGTTTCCATTTACATCCTTCATCTTATGTTAGAGAACTCTCAAATCCTCACACTCTTTGTTGTGTTGGAATTGAGATTTAGTCCTCTTTCTTACCAAATGATTCTCCATTAGTTTTTGATCTCATATCAAGTCTTCTTGTGAGCATTTGTTATCAATATTCTTTAACAATTCGAAGTGGTAAACATGATACCCTATTTCAACTCACAAAAATTAGCAAGCCGAAACAGGGGGGGCATATAGCTACCCTCAAATTTTCATCACTTTCCTTAGTAAGCATTAGGTGATTTTGTGATCTAACATGTGGTTTTGTAGGTTGTGGTTCTTAACTGAGTACTACAGATACCGTTGGGGGCTTCCTTCGACAACTTATGGATATATCCTTTTTCAAATAATGTTTACTTTTCTGTACTTTAGCTTGCATATGCACGTAGTGTTCATATGACCGCTAAAGTGGGGGCTAAATGTAGTGTCGTAAATTGTATGCACTTGCTAGGGTGGTACAATTTCACACCTAGTTTAGCACCCACCTTGGCGCATTTTGCATTTTGCATTGCATTTCCCCTTTAGCACTTAATTAATTAAATTAATTAGGTCTAAGGTTCTATTTCATCATCTTCCACATCATAAAGTTGGGCCCTTTCATTAAAATGTGCCCTTTTCATTTTATTCCTCCAATACATCATTTAATTAAAAACCCTAATTAGGTCCTATTTTGAACTTGGGGGATTGATTTCAAGGGTCAAAACATCTCGAAATCACCTGTAACTTCAGGATTCTCTCTAAAATCATCATATCTGATGGCCCTGAAAATTTGGTGAAAAGTTGTTGGGACCATGGCGCCCGGAGAGGACCATGGCGCCTGAAGTGCACATGGTCCTGGACATTTTTCCCAAAATTTTAGGAGCGTGATCCAATCATAAAATAAAGCTTAACCCCAAGAAATTGGTGGGAGATTCAATCTCTAGGTCGGCAAAAAGTTGAAATTATGACCTAGGGTTTCATATATAAGGGCTCTCTTTCTTCATTTGAAAGGATCCGGATTTTTGGTTTCAAGGACTTTCTATGCAGCGAAAGAGTAGATCTTTGAAGACTTCAACAACATTCAACATCCATCCATCAATAATTCATCAATTTCATTCATCCATTTAGGGCTTTGAAGACATTGAAGAGTAATAGGGGATTACCGACTGAAGATTGGCTTGTACCCCTCCCTTGGGGTTGGGTATGATTTCATGTTGTTTTCATGTCTTTGCATAAGCCTCATTATATCATTTGTATTCATGCTTTAGATCACTTTGCATCTTGATTTGGAGCATTTACATTATCATTTACAAGCAATTAGGGTTTACTTCCTAGGTTGCTCTAGTTTGCTTACTTGCATTTTAGGATCTTGCACACACACAAGGTCTGCACACACATTACTTTTACAATACAACTTGGCTATTCGTGGAGGTGAAAATCACCGAAGTGGGGGTTTGACTAAGGTAAAACCCTATATAGCCACCTACAACCCTTTTCAGATATAAGTGTAGGTTTTGGGATTCGGAGGACACCGCAAGTTACAGATCCGGGAGAAGCAGACGGAAACTGAGCAACACACCAAATTTCAGAGTAAAAGACCAAGACAGGGGCATGGGGTGCCCTGGTCCTACCAGGACAGGGGCACTGGACACCCTGGTCTGTAGGATAGGGGCGCTGGGTGCCCTGGTCCCTTTGTCAGATAGCAGTTTTAGCATTTCCGACAGCTTTTCAGGTTGCAAAACAATAGTTTCTGGAGCAGTTTCAGGGGCAGAATCAGGACAGTGGCGCCCGCACCCCCATCCTAAATAGTTTCACTCAGATTTTAACTCCAGGTACGCATTTGCATTCTTGTCTTGTCCTTGTGTTTACAGCTTTCCATTGTTTAATCTCATTTCTACAATTTTGTTACTAGTTCATACTTACACTTTAGGGTTAATAGTTGAACTTGCATCATTCTATCTATCATTTGCAACAAAGGAATAGAAATCCTAATAGGTAGCCCATGGCTCTCTCTTCCACAAAAAGAAGTAGCCAATTGTGTGATACCTCTAGGTTCTTTCGTATTCCACAAGTGTGTGATTGAAAGTGAGATTAGGGCATGTTTGCTTAGTGTCACTTTTTCCCCCGCACACATTGAAGGATGAATCAACACCTATTAATCTGACAAGATATAAATCTATGATTGGAGGTTTATTGTATTTGACACAAACAAGACCTGATATTGTGAATGTAGTATGTATTGTTTCAAGATTTTAGAGTAATCCTAAAGAAAATCATGAATTAGCAGTGAAATTTTTTTTCTAGTATCTACAAGGCACAACAAATATTGGTTTATGGTATCCTAAAGATGAAAATCTTGATTTATGTGCATACACATATGCAAATTAGGCAGGAGATGTAGATGACAAAAAAATCACCATCGGCGGAGCATTCTTTCTTGGTAGCAGATTGATTTCATTATTGAGCAAGAAACAGAGTTGTACATCATTATCAACAATAGAATTAGAATATGTTGCAGCAACAACTAATTGTACTCATATATTATGGATTAAGAAAAATGTTGAAGCACATAAAGGTAAAATGCAAAGAACCTATAATCATTTACTATGATAATTGTTACATCCCAGAGACAACTAAGAGGGAGGGGGTGAATCAGTTGTCTATGAATTTCAAACCAAATATAAACTTAACCAAACTTAATGCATAATACCGATAAATCAAACTTTATGCTGGTAGACAGTTCTAACTGTTAATTGTAGTACTGGTAAGGACAAATAACATCCACAAAACATAACACAGATATTTGTACGCGGAAACCCTATAAGGGGAAAAACCATGGTGTGAAACCTTACACACAATCAGATGATACTAGTGCAGATAGTATGTGTGTACAATAAGGAGTCTGCACATAAAGAAAGGCCAACTACCTAGAGATCACTTCTTAATTACAAAATGGGAGTCACACTGACTACAATTGGATGGTTAAATCCAATGATAATGTACTGCTCAAGATAGCATCTTCATATGCTAGATTCAATACTGGTTATGCTTTGATTTTCCTTCTTCAAAAACCTTCTTCAATCTTGAATCATGTTTGAATGTATAGCTCTTCTTATATTCACATATACCTAATTATATTCCTCTTCCATACATTCTCATTAATCTCACAAATGAGATCTTACATATATACCAAATCCTAAGACCAAATGAGTAGGTCGACTCACTAAAGATATTACAATAAACTCAAATACAAATAAATCAATATGTAATACATCATGTCATCTCAATGCATTTACAATAATAACAAATCATCTTCATAATGTGTCGTGCTGATCTAGAGTGTGTAATGCTTGTCGGTGCATAACCTAGACCTATTTCCTAGTAATAGCAAATATGTAAACTCGATTAGATCAATGACCAAATCACTAGAATAAAGTATCCAAACAATTTCTTCAACATAACCAAGTAATCTCCAAGTCATTCCAAGGGCCAGTGAACGATATAACCTGTTGGCAAACCAAATACTGGTGACTGTGCACAATTCACTGAACATGCCAGTGAACATAACCAAAGATCTACAAGTGCTGATAAGTGTTGGCAGGTGTTGACATCAATGACAAAACCATACCAACATATCAAAATACCAACAATCTCCCCCTTTGGCATTGATGGCAATAGAAGATGGAAAAACCATCTAAGTGCCAAAACCCAAAAACCAACAATCTCCAGAGGAGATCATTAACCAAAAATCAAAATATAGATATAGAGAGTAACAGTCTCTTCCTCAATGAATAATGTCTCCCCAAAAGATAATGTGTTTTTCCATAGATATCTCTCCCCCTTTGACATCAAATGCCAAAGCAATATAAAAACCAGATTCAGACATTTATAAAATACCAACTTATCAATTTATCCAACTACTCCCCTAGAGAATTAGCTCTCCTCATCAAAGCCAAAAAAAAAATTTCTTTGTTAATTCTGTCGGTTTGATGCCAAGCATCAACTATCTAAGTCTCTACCGTTGGGGGTATAACCTATTAGGATTCCCGCAGATACTTAGAGGGGGGTGAATCAGTATCTAACCGGTATATAGAATTTATGTCAATTTCTTGAATTTCATGAATATATATGAGTCATTTTACAATGTTGCCAAGTCAGCTTATAAAGATTTTACAATAATAAACAAAATATATTATAACAAAAATCCTATCAGCCTCTGTGCCGGTATGCTTCCTTTCACTGCCAATGCCGGTGGTCTAAGTGTCGGTGTAGAGTTTGATCTTGCTGGTGCCGGTATAATTCCTTGCTAGTGTTATAGGATTGTAAGGTTGCCATCAATGAAAAACCTTCAATCATCTACAATGTCTCATTGGAGTGTGCATATGCCAACAATCTCCCCCTTTGGCATTGATGGCAACACTCATGAGAAAATTTCAAAAGTGTATCCAAAACTTGTAATCCAAAAATTGTTTCCAAAAATGTGTACCAAAAATATATGAGCTCCCCCTAAGAAGATAAGTCTTTTGTTGGTTATTTTCTCATACTAGTACTCCCCCTTTGGCATCAATGACAAAGGTTGTCAAGGTGTCAACAGAGTTGTAGTTTTCTATCTCAACCTTGTAATTGGGTGGTTACAATTTGAAAAAGATCTGCCAAAACCAAATTTATGCTTTCCATAAATTTCTTACTGTCTTTTATTGCTGCCTTTGTTCTTTGAACTGTACCGATGAGGTGCTACATATGTTTTTTCGGTATCTGTCCTTGTACTAGTGCCTCAGATATTTCCTTTCGTAAGGATGCTAGATAGTCCAATCTTGGACTTAGTCTTAGTCTTAGATTTATAGCCTTGATTATTATTTTCTCCTTTTCTCTTTCTAACTTAAGTAATTCTTCCTCAAAACTTGTTATCTTTTGTTCAAAAACTAATAATGTATCAGGTGAGTTAACAAAATTATCAGCAAGTTTATTGATTTCATCCTGTACCTTGCTCATTTTCTTATCTATGTCAACTGTTAGAAAGTTTGTCTTGCAAATGTATTTGTATAGAGTTTTAAATTCCTTCAATGAGTTGCATAGTTCCGGTAGAAGTGTGTCAAATTCCCTAGTACACTTCTTTATTTGATCCTCAAAGAATTTTTGTTTTTCAATTTCCAACCTGTCTTTGAATGCCTCTTCCTTTATTTTATCAACTATGTCTGTGTTCTTAGTGATGTATTTAGACAAAGTGTCAAGTTGGCTTAAAGAATCCTTATTATCTACATTGCAGTTTGGAGCTATCATCTTCAAAATTGGGATTGTGTCATCTATAACTCTATATGCCTGTGAACTACAATCTGTTATTCTCTTGATGGAGTCCAAAAGAACTTTAGTTACATTTGTTGATTTGTAACCTGCTGAGGAGGAACCAACATTCTGAATTCCGCCAGTGGAGGAAGTAACCAAGCTTGTAGTGACCTCTGGTAGGTCAGTCTGTGTTTCCATTTCCTTAATCAAGGGTTTTTGTTGCTCTCCTATTGCCGGTGGCACTATTTCCATATGAACCTATTCCTGTTCTGGAGCCTGTTGCTCTACTTGTCTTTTTGTTTGTTGATTTGTTTCAGTCTCTTTTTGAGTCTTTGCCTATTTCCCTGTGTTATCATCTTCCACTTTTCATTTAGTGTTATCAATGTTATCAGTTGCCAGTGGCTCACTAGCCATATCTGTCTTACTGGTTGTGTCCTGGTCTATCATAATGTTGAACTTTTGAGTATCAACATCAACTATGTATAAAACCTCAGGATTAGGATATGTATCCTCTATATCCATACTCTCATCTACCGGTTGATCTTCAGTTGTTGTTATCGGTGTAGTAATCAAAGGTGGTGGGAGTAAGTTATCTTTTACTTTGATGTTAGGAGGTCCACCAACCTTTCCTTTTCCCTTGTCCTTATCTTTCTGATATACTTTTATTGGTTTAGGGTTTCTATATTCTTCTTGTTTTTCTTTCTCAACAAGGAATATATCCCATGCATTTTTTGTTTCCTCTATTACCTCATTTACTCTTCCAACCATTAGTGCAATATGTCGGTGTGCAATAGAGAATACTGACCGGTTGGCTTCTACAATTAAGTCATCTATCTCCTTTGGTGAGTTTACTGGGTAAGCAACAAGTAATTTTTCAACTTTAATTTTCTTATCAAGCTCTACAACAACTTGTCTTCTTGCTTCCATTCTTTTGAACAGTTCATCTGGTAGTTCATCTACCACTTCCATTAAGAACTTCTTATAGATATCCAAGTGTAAAATGACATTATTTTCAATTTTCTCTTTCTCATTTGCTGATAATGTATTATATAACTTTTCTATGTTCTTGAGTTTTCCTTCCTCTGTGATTTCATTCAGCAATATGTTAATTGGGGCAATGTTTTGTTGAGTCCTTTTCTTCTTTGGTTTTATCTTTTTCTTTGGGGTTTTCTTCTTGACCAGAGACCTCACTGCTTGTTATCTTTGTCTAGTTCTTCTAAGTGAGGGTGTGGATGCCAGTGAAGGATCCCTTTTCCTTATAGCTCTTTTGAATGTTGTTGGCATGTCATTCTCTGAAGAAGTTGCTATCGGTGATAGGTGAGTTTCAGGCTGTAATGTTACTAACTCATCCTTAGTGATACCGGTTTGTTTCAGTACATCTTCTTTGATAGCCTTAGCTTGTCTTGAGCCTCTTCTCATAGTTGCTTCAACTTTCTTCACTCTCTTCTTAGATTGAATTTGGCTTTCAATGGTCTCAGCAATACCGAATACTTCTTCCTTGGGTTCCTTGGGTGCTTCAAGAAGGGCTTTAGTATAAGTTTCAATGATGTGATCATCAATCTCATAACCCATCTCAGCAACCCAAATTATTCTTGGGATAACTACTTCCATCTAGATCTCATCCTTTTTTATTACAAAGCATATATCATCCTTGTATTTGTTAACAATTTTCTATGATAGTCTGACTCTTTTGTTCATTCTGGCCTTTAGTGCTTGAAAATACTCATTAATATTCTTTTCCTTATTTTCACCCATATTATTGAATAAGTCTGATAATTGTTTCCCTACCGTTATGTCAAATCCAAGGTTGTTGTTGCCTATACTGGGTACCTATTTGGTTATGTGTAGCATTAAGCATACAAGTAAATTACCAAATCTAAAAGTCCCTTTCTTATCCTTCTTGATTTTTCCTAAATTATCAATCAATTCATACTTTAGCCATTCACATACATCAATTTTCACATTGTCCTTAACCATGTCATAAGCACTCTTTATGGATAAACTAGAAACTGAGTTAAGTCTATTTGCATGAGTTGCTTTGTAACCTAGAATCATGCTAATAAATATCACATTTATGTCAGTTACATCATTAACCCTCAAGGACCTTTTGTTGGATGTTGCACCTGTTAATTTTATTACTAGGTCATTTGAGACCTTCTTTGTCTTGTTTGGTTTGTTACCGGTGGAAGGTAACCCTATTACAGCTTTCACAGCTTCCTTGGTAATTTTGTGAATTGAATCAAACCAAAAGAATGCACCATGTACCCTACTCAAAACTATCCTAATCACTTCCTTGGGAAAGTCTAGAATGTAGAGGATTTCAGTGAATCTTAGGGTTTCAACAATTTTGTGTTCAAGTTTTACATTTCTGAAATTATCCCATATAACAGTTTTGTACATTTTTTTGATTTCTTCATCTCCTAATTCCTCTATATTGAAATGTATGTACATTCTAGGATCTTCTGCAAAAACAACTCCTTTTGGAATTTTGGAAAATGCACCAACATTATCATCCTTTTTAGCTATCTCGGGAACTAGCTGAAATACGGGCCTAGGGCGTTTTATTACCTAGACTACAGTAGGGTTTGCTATGAATTCAGATGCAGAGGAGGATGCCATGATTATAAATACCTTTTCTACCTTAGGAAAGATTGATTGCTGAAGTGCTTTGCCTCTTTGCTCGAAATGCCTAAGCTCTGGAAATTTCATGTTGTTCGAACTTTTGAATTCTCGGTGAAGTGAAATGGAGCCAAAATCACAAATTTATAATGTTTATTTGCCATCTACCACATTTAATGCATGTTAGTTAAGTAATCACTTAACATTGTCTACCAGTATAGAAGTAATTTTCAACTTCTCACCATTAACCAAGGGAATAATAGCATATGTCTCATTTGATTGCCAAACCTTCAAGAACACTTTCTTCAATTTGATGAAGAGCTTCCTAATGGTGGAGTGTTGATTGGTTCTACCTATGGAGGAGTATTTCCAACATTATTTAGGTTTGACTTTCTAATCCATTGTTTTGAGAATTCTTTCTTAACCTCTTCAACCTTTTCTTTTCCTTTCAAACTAGAACTTTTGTTGTCTACCGCGGATCCTTTACTTTTGTAGAATTTTACAATATGTCCAATCTTGTTACATGTATAGCAAGTCACATTATTTTTCTGAATAGCTTTCCCATAACCTATGCCAATTTTTGTTCTCCATTGATTAGATAGGTTTCAAAATCTTCCACAAACATAACATCTCACATTCATTCTGCAATTTTTAGAGTTATGACCAACTTTGTTGCATTTTGAACATTGACCAGTGGGTGTGATGATGTTCTGATAATTTCTAGATCTACATTGATTTTCTCTATGATCATACTTATTACAGTTAAAGCATTTTCCATTGAATTTATAAGCAGTAGGTTGTCTTACCGGTTTGCTATGATCCTGTGTGTTTGTAGTACCGGAGCTTTCTCCTGCCTCAAAGCCAATTTCACAAGTGTCACCATTAGGTTTCTGAATCTTCAACAAGTCACCAAGTTCTTCTGAGCTTTTCTTGAATTTTTCTTTGTTTTCATTTGCAATATCCAGTTCTCTTTCTAAGATCTCTTTCTATCTCATTAGTTCATTGGAGTCATTCTATGTATGCATCAGATCTGTCTTCAATAAGTCATTTTCATAGCTAAGTCTTGTCATGTCATTCTCATGGTCATGTCTTGCATTTTATTATTCATTGTCATGTTCTCTTGTTTCAGCTTGCTTATCTGATCATTAAGTGATTCTTTTTCATCATTTTCATTTTGCATCTTTTCACATAATTATCTTCTCTTATTTCTTGCAATGGTAAAATTTTCTTGAAGTGCCTGAATGATATCCTAAGCTACCTTTAGATCATCTTCAAGTTTGACATTTTTCAATTTTTCTGTATCATAGTCTGAGAGAGTTGCTTCTAGTTGCTTCATCAGATTTTCCATCTCTACCACTGTCAAGATCTTCCTCAAGTTGTTAGGCTTCTAAAAATAGAGGACCAGGCTCTGATACCAATTGTTAGGATTCCCACAGATACTAAGAGGGGGAGGGGGTGAATCAGTATCTAACCGGTATATAGAATTTCTTGACTTAAAACATGTAGAACATATTAAAATAGTGTATTGGTAAACAAGAAGTAATGCAATAAACAACAATAAAAGCAACTACATGAAAAACACACCATAACACAATATTTTAATGAGGAAACCCGGTGTAGGAAAAACCTCAGTGGGATTTGTAACCCACAATATTCACTTACTAGCCAATAAGAGAATATTACTATTACAAGAGGGGCCTGCACATTAAGGAAGGCTAAGTGCCTAGAGGTCACTGCTCAATTACAAAAAGGGAAGTTTCATTGACTTACAAAATGGATTATATAAATCTAGTGTCTTGTACTACTTCAAAATAGCATCTATAATGCCAGATCTAGTACCGGTTTCTACTCTGCTTGTTACATAAATCCTTAACCTATAATCAGCATAATAGGTCTGCCTTATTTCACCTAATTACATTCTACCATATTTTTTTTCCAGAAATTTCCTACAATGATCTCTTATATATATGACTCATTTTACAATGTTGCCAAGTCGGCTTATAAATATTTTACAATAATAAACAAAATATATTATAACAAAAATCCTGTTGGCCTCTGTGCCAGTATGCTTCCTTTCACTGCCGGTGCCCGTGGTCTGAGTGTCGGTGTAGAGTCTGATCTTGCTAGTGTCGATGTAATGCCTTGCTGGTGTTATAGGATTGTAAGGTTTCCATCAATGACAAAATCTTCAATCATCTACAATGTCTCATTGGAGTGTGCATATGCCAACATAACCCCAAGCTTCTCTCTGAGATATTCAAAGGTTTCCTTAGGCAAAGGCTTAGTAAAAATATCCACAATCTACTCTTTAGATTTCACATAAACCAATTTCACTTCTTTTGCTTCAACATTCTGTTTTAGAAAATTGAATTTTATAGAAACATGTTTAGTTTTTTAGTGAAATACCAGATTCTTAGATATATCAATTGCTGCCTTATTATCACAGTAAATTGTTATACGTTCTTTGCATTTTACCTTTATGTCCTTCAACATTTGCTTAATCCATAATACCTGGGTACGATTAGTTGTTGCTGCAACATATTCTGATTTTGTTATTGATAAAGATGTACAACTTCATTTCTTGTTCAACCAAGAAATTAATCTACTACCAAGAAAGAATGCTCTGTCAGTGGTGCTTTTTCTATCATCTACATCTCCTACCCAATTTGCATCTGTGTATGCACATAAATCAAAATTTTGATCTCTAGGATACCATAAACCAACATTTGTTGTGCCTTGTAGATATCAAAAAATCCTTTTCGCTATTGATTCATGATTTTCTTTTAAGATTACTCTGAAATTTTGAAACAATACATACTGCATTCATAATATCAGGTCTTGTTTGTGTCAAATACAGTAAAACTCCTATCATAGACTTGTATGTTGTTGGAATAACAGGTGTTGATCCATCCTTCAATGATAGTTTATCAGTTGCAGTCATAGGTGTGCTTACCAGTTTAGATTTTTCCATGCCAAAAAATTTTAGTAGTTCCTTCAGGTGATTTGATTGACTTATGAATATACCTTTGTCAGTCTATGAAATCTACAACCCTAAAAAGAATTTTATCTCCCCAATCATAGACATTTCAAATTCTTCTTGCATCTTTTCATAAAAGTCTTTACACAATCCATCTTCTCCTCCAAAGATTATATCACCAATAAAAACTTCTATAACCAAGATGCCATTATTAGTCACTTTGAAGTATAGATTGTTGTCAGCATTACCTTTAGTGTAACCAATCTTCAAAAGATATTTGTCCAATCTCTCATACCAAGCTCTAAGAGCTTTCTTTAATCCATATAAAGCTTTCCTTAACCTGCAAACCATATCTTTGTCATTTGTTAATGAAAATCCATTTGGTTGTTCAATGTAAACTTCCTCATCAAAATCACCATTCAGAAATGTACATTTAACATCCATTTGATATACTTTATAGTTCTTGTACACTGCAAAAGCTAAGAATAATCTAGCTGCCTCACTTCTAGATACTGATGCACAGGTTTCATTATAATCAATTCCTTCTTTCTGTGAATATCCTGTTAGGTCCTGGAGACAATTGAGAGGGGGGTGAATCAGTTGTCAAACAAATTCAAACCAAAACAACTTAACCAACTTTAATGCTTAATACCAGTAAACTAGACTTTTATGTCGGTAGATAGTTTTATTAGTTAATTGCAATACCGGTAAGGATTAATGCATGAAACAAAAAGACAATAACATCCACAACACATAAGACCAATATTTTTATGTGGAAACCATGTAAGGGGAAAAACCATGGTGGGAAACCTTACCCACAATCAGATGATACTACTACAGATAGTATGTGTATACAAATGGGGTCTGCACATGCAGAAAGGCCAAGCACCTAGAGCTCACTGCTCAATCACAAAATAAGAGTCACACTGACTAGAATTCATTGGTTAAATCCAATAAGGATATATTGCTCAGAATAGCATCTTTCTATGTTGGATTCAGTTTCAGTGTAGTTCTGATTATCTTCACAAAAACCTTGCTTCACCTTCAAATGATGTCTGTGTGTATAACTCTCCTTATTCTCACATACACCTTCTTACAATTCCTTCTCTTTATCGCATATCGATCTTACAAATAAGATCTTAAATTTATATCATAACCTAAGACCAATTTTAGTAGGTCAGCTCTAAAGGATATCACAATAAAATCAATTTACAAATAAAACAATATCCGATGCAATAATTGATTGAACATGTCAGCTTGATGCATTTACAATAATAATAAATCATCTCCATGGTATGTTGTCCTGATCTGGAAAAGATAAAACTGTTAGTGTATAACCTAGACCTATTTGTCAGTAACAACAAATATGCAAACACGAATATGCTAATGAACAAATCTCCAAGACAAAGTGTTCAAATGATGTCTTCGACATAACCAGGTGTTTTTCATGCCATTCCAAGTGCCGGTGAACATCATATCCTGCCAGTGTACTAGATACTAGTGATAGTGGATAAGTCGCTTGCTAGTGAACATTGCCGATTCTTCAAAGTGCCAGAGTTGATAGGTGTTAATAGGTGTTGACACCAATGAAAAAACCATATCAACATAACCAAAATACCAACAATCTCCCCCTTTGGCATTGATGGTAACACAAGATGGAAAAGCTATCAAAGTGCCAAAATAGAAATGTCAAATACCAAAAACCAACAATCTCTCAAAAAGAGATCATAACCAGAAATCAAAATACAGATACATAGAGTAATCAATCTCTCCCAAAATAACAATCTCTCCCCAAATGAATAATCTCTCCCCAAAAGATAATGTGTTTTTCCATATCAATCTCTCCCCCTTTGACATCAAATGCCAAAGCTAATACAAAAACCATATAAAATACCAACCAATTCAGTATACCAACTACTCCCCCTGAGAAGTAGCTTCCTCATCAAAGTCAGAGTAAAAGATTTCTCTGTTAATTCTACTGGTTGATGGCAAACATCAACTATCTAAGTCTCTAGCGGTGGGGGTATGACCCAAAGCTAATCTTTGAGATATTCAAAAGTCTCCTTAGGCAGAGGATTAGTGAAAATATCTGCAATTTGCTCTTTAGTATTCACATAAACTAGTTTTAATTCTTTTGCTTCAACATTCTCTTTCAGAAAATTCAGTTTGATAGAAACATTTTTAGTTTTAGAATGCAGTACTAGATTCTTAGATATATATAAAATTGTTGCAGTGTTATCACAATAGATAGTTATGGGTTCCTTGCATTTTACCTCTATGTCCTTCAACATTTTCTTAAGCCATAGTACCTGTGTACAGTTAGTTGCTGCTGCAACATATTATGATTCAGCTGTTGATAAAGATGTACAACTTTGTTTCTTACTTAACCAAGAAATTAATCTACTTCCAAGAAAAAATGCTCTGCCGGTGGTGCTTTTTCTATCATCCACATCTCCTACCCAATTTGCATCTGTGTATGCACATAGTTCAAAGTTTTCATCTTTAGGATACCATAAGCCAAGATTTGTAGTGCCTTGTAAGTACCAGAAAATCCTTTTTACTACTGATTCATGATTTTCTCTAGGATTACTCTGAAATCTTGAAACAATTCATACTACATTCATAATATCAAGTCTGGTTTGTGTCAAATACAATAAACTTCCTATCATAGATTTGTACCTAGTCGAATTAATAGGTGTAGATTCATCCCTTAGTGATAATTTGTCATTTGTAGTCATAGGTGTGCTTACCGGTTTAGAGTTTTGCATCCCAAATTTCTTTAGTAACTCCTTCAAATACTTGGATTGACTCAAGAATATACCTTTATCAGTCTATGAAATCTGTAATCCTAAAAAGAATTTTACTTCTCCTATCATAGACATTTCAAATTCTTGCTGCATTTTGATAGAGAAATCTTTACATAAACCATCTTCTCCTCCAAAGATTATATCATCAACAAAAACTTCTATAACCAAGATGTCATCATTAGTAACTTTATAGTATAAATTACTATATGCATTACCTTTAGAAAAACCAATCTCCAAAAGGTACTTATCTAATCTTGCATACCAAGCTCTTGGAGATTGCTTCAACTCATACAAAGCTTTCCTTAACCTACAAACCATATCTTTGTCTTATGTTAAAGAAAATCCATTAGGTTGTTCAACGTAAACCTCTTCTTCAAGAATTCCATTCAAAAATGCACATTTAATATCCATCTGATATACTTTGTAGTTCTTATGTGCTGCAAAAGCCAAGAATAATCTAAATGCCTCAATTTTAGCTACCGGTGCAAAGGTTTCATTACAATCAATTCCTTCCTTTTGAGAATATCCCTTACACACTAGTCTTGCTTTATTTCTGATTATTTTACCATCTTCATTAAGTTTGTTTCTAAATACCCATTTGGTTCCAATAACATTTTTATCTTTAGGCCAGGGAACTAATGTCCAAGTGTTATTTTTCTCAATTTGCTCTAATTTTTCTTCCATAGCTTTAATCCAAAATTTATCTTCACATGCCTCATTAATTGATACTGGTTCAATTTGAGAAATAAGACATACCTCTTCATTTGCCAATCTTCCTCTTGTCATAACTCCTCTATATTTGTTTCCAACTATCTGATCTTCAGAATGATTCAATCTTGCATACCAGGGTGTCTTTGTTTGTTGCAGTTCCTCAATTACTATGGAATTTTCAGATGATATCGGTGTAACTGGATCTTCATTCTATGCCAGTGGGTTTAATGTAGATTCATTTGTTAGAATTTATGTTGCTGGTTCAAAATCCATATATCTTGAAGTTCCTCTAAATTGTTCATCAATCTTTACATTTGTACTCTCAACAATTTTCTGCAATCTCTTGTTGAAACATCTATATGATTTACTCTTAGATGAATAACCAAGAAATATTCCTTTATCACTTCTAGAATCAAATTTTCCATTATACTCATCTCTTCTAATATAGCATTTACTTCCAAAAATTTTGAAATATTTAAGAGTAGGAGTAATGCCAAACCATAGTTCATGAGGGGTCTTACCGGTTTCACCTTTGATGTGAACTTTTTTGAATGTATAGACCGTTGTACTTATTGCCTCTCTCCAATATACATGTGATAAGTTTGTTTCTGATAACATACTTCTTGCTGCATCTAAGATAGTTTTGTTTTTCCTTTCAACAACTCCATTCTACTGTGGTGTCCGAGGTGCTGATAGTTGTCTTCTAATTCCATTCACTTCACAAAATGCATTAAATTCCTTAGATGTAAATTCACCTCCTTGATCTGATCTTAAACATTTGATTTTCTTACCGATTTCATTTTCAACCATTGCTTTGAACAATTTAAACTTGCCAAGTGCTTCTGATTTTTCTCTGAGAAAAGTAACCCAACACATTCTAGAGTAGTCATCAATGATTAGCATGAAATATCTATCACCTTGTAAGCTTTTAGTTCTAGCTAGACCACATAAATCAGTATGAATTAAATCAAGAGCATTATTAGATTTTTCTGGAATACTTTTGAAACTAGCTCTAACCTGTTTTCCAAATTGACATTCCTTACATGCTATATTGTGAGGTTTGACAATTTTAGGTAAATCTCTAACTGCCTTAGTAGCACTGATTTTTACCATACAATCAAAATTTACATGACAGAGTCTCTTATGCCATAACCAACTCTCATTTATATGTGCAATGAAGCATGTCTTTTCACTATTATTCAAATGAAAGGTATTACCTCTAGTCTAATTACCAGTTGCAATTTCTAAACCAGTTTTGGTCATAATTTTGCATTTACCATTTTTGAACTGTAACTGAAATCCTTTCTCAACTAATTGACCAACACTCAAAAGATTATGCTTTAAACCTTCAACATAGTAATCATCAGTTACTCATCATCAACAACATAACAAGATTTGTCCTTATTCTTCTTGAATTTGTATCTTTGATATTCAGGATTAGGCTTGGATGTCCTTCTATCTTCTTCTCTTAACCTAGCATGTCAATTAGGGCATCTTGAAGCCATATGACCAATCTTGTTGTAGTTAAAACATTTAAAGGGTGCTTTACCTTCATACTTACTTCCAACTGGACCTTTAGGCATTTTTCTAGAAAATAGTGCTTCAAGTTCTTCAAGTTCTATTGCATAAAAGGCTTTCCAATTAGATTTGTCA
Organism: Cryptomeria japonica; assembly: GCF_030272615.1. NCBI lineage: Eukaryota > Viridiplantae > Streptophyta > Pinopsida > Cupressales > Cupressaceae > Cryptomeria > Cryptomeria japonica. The sequence continues at coordinate 145,314,234 of NC_081415.1, forward strand.
AACGATAATGCAGATGATGTTGATGCTTTGAAGGCTAAGTCTATCTTTATAGTAGCTATTGGCATTCCAATTACAATGAGAGATTGTTGGCATTTCAATAAGGATATTGAGAAGGTTGTTGATGATTATATGAATATAACTAATTAAGGATGTTCACTGTCTTAATATTATTATTTTGTCATTGATGTCAAGAAATTGATTTTCTAATTCAGTATGATGTTGCCATATCTTAAGAAGTATGTTTTGAAAAGAGTTTAGATGTCGGTAAAGACACAGAAAAGAATGTGATGAATAAGGGGAGGAACAAGTTATTCAATGGGCAACTATTACCGGGTTAGACAATGATGAGATCATTATGTTTAGATTGTTTTGATATCCTACATATGTTATTGATTGTAAGGTTAATACTATACTATGTTACCGAGCAAAGAATCTATTCGATAAACCCTAAGGTTATCGCTATCAGTTAATAAAGGCAGAATGTCTACTGAGTGAAGTTTAGTAGTTACCGAGTTGCAACCAAGTAATAATAGGATGCATTAAATGATTGAATGCATTATTTAATGAAGGAAGCTGATGAGCTAGAGTTGATTAAATGATTAGTAAGCCATTCATGATGTTTATTAAGGATCTATGGCAATAAAATATTGGCAGGAAGATCTACAACTTAGATTGAACCGTAATACCTTAGCACAAGTTCCAAGAAATATATGCAAGTTCCAAGGCAAGGTTAAATGTTTTTAGATCGAAGGATACATTGAACTTGGTCAATATTGAAGATCTGATGGCTATGATTGATCATGGGAAATGTGATCAAGGAGATTAAGTGGTTGGTAAATTGTCTATAAATAAGGAATTGTTGATAAACAATGAATGCGGGCAAGTGTAAGCACAGGGATGGTACATAGTGATTACCGAGCACAGAAGCTTGAAGACCTATTTTGAAAATAGAGTATAGAGCCTAGTAGAGGGACAAGATAAGTCCTATGACTAGATTGTATTGAGCAAATAAGAATCTACTTTAGCAATTTTAGATGTGAAGTTGTAGATATATTTTATTACTATTATTTTATGAAGTGACAAAAAATCTCTTAACTGAGTGGACTTAACAGTCTTATTTGTATAACTCTCTAGCAAGGTGACATTCAGATTGAGTGTTTGAAATCCTTTAACAAGGTCACCTCTAACAAGGTGAAGATCCTAATAGATTTGAGGGAAATCCCTAACCGGGTCACATCTAGTAATGTGTTTGTAATATTTAACATGATTTTCCTTTAACCGAGCATACTCTAGAAGAGTATATTTCTTAGTGGGTCTGAAATCCCATAGTGGTTTTTCCCTATTTGGGTTTCCACATTAAATCTAGTGTTATATGTTTTGTGATCTTATTTGTTTATGAGTTTGCATGTTTTACTGTTTATCTGATAAGGTTACCAAGGTTGAATCAGTGGATTTTATGCAAGATTAAGTTTGTATGATTCACCCCCCCCTCTCATCTTGTTAGCTTGGTATCTGTACTAAACATTTAGTATCAGAGCATTGGACTTCGGAAGAAAAATTTTAAAGGTACTTGAGGCAAAGATCCAAAGATGTATAAAAGGGATGCACCGAAGCTGAATAAGTCGAGTTTCTCTACATGGTAGAAAAGGATGAAGTTGCACTTATCAAGAGTTGGAGAATATGTTGTATATTATCTGGAGAATGATTTCATCACACCGAGCACCTATCCATTAACAATGGAAGAAATAAAGGCAAAGCAAGAACATATCCAATCAATGATTGAAATAACATTTGCATTGACTGACTCAGAGTTTAATGATCTAGAAGGTTGCAATGATGCAAAGGCAATGTGGGATAAGCTCATATATGTGTATGGTGGAGATGAACATGTTCAAAGAGCTAAAGTGGATAGTCTAAGAGGACAACTTGAATGTATGAGGATGAATGAAGGTGAGAACATAACCCAGTACAGTACAAGACTAAAGGAGATTATCAATCAAATCAAAGGAGCAGGTGGAACTATTGAGGAAAAGGATGTAACAAGTAAGTTATTAAGAACCCTACTACTAGCTTATGCAATTTGAGTCTCTGCAATCAATGAATTGAGGTTTGTACCCAATATGCCAGTTTCTTTAGATGCTACTATTGGTAAGCTACATGCATTTGAGTTAAGTAACTTTGATAACAGTGGGTCATCGGTAAATAAAGTTGAGTCTGCATTTAGTTCTTTCCATCTTGATGAATCTAATGATTACAATGATAGGAAGTATAAGTATTCTGAAGGGAATCACAGTGGAGCAAGTGAAAGATTTCACAAAAACATGGAGGAGGTACACAAACTATATGAGGAAATCAGAAAGAAAGAAGAGTTTGAAGCACTATTAGCTAGAAGGTTACAAAGAGGAAAAGGTAAGTACAAAGGAAAGTTGCCTTTGAAATGTTTTAACTGTGATAGAATTGGACATATGGCTTCTAACTATCCTGACAAAGAATCCAGTGAAAAGAGAGATTACCAAGATGACATATAGAAAGATAATCATTACAGATGACACCGAGACTTCAGAAGAAGAGATAAAAAGACATGCCTAATAGCTGATGAGGAATCAGATGAAACTGATACAGAGGAAGTTGTTTATGTGGCTATCAAAGATGGATCAGATGAAGAAAGGTATGAAGAAAAAGCAGTACTATCTCAAATAATTAAAAATGATTCTTGGATCATAGATAGTGGGTGTTCACATCACATGACAGGTGATAAACATAATTTTGTTATATTAGAAGACTATGATGGAGGATATGTAAGATTTGGTAATGATGCGCCATGTCTGGTAAGAGGTAAAGGATCCATAACACTTCTGGACAATGATAAATGTAATGATTTTTATTGGGTTGAAGGTTTGAAATACAATTTGTTGAGTGTAGCACAGCTAAACAACATAGGTTACCAAATAGAATTTTAGAAAGGAATTATCAAAGTTCATGACAAGCATGGAAAGTTAGCTGCTACCGGGACACAGACAAAAGGTTTTGTCATGTAAATTTTGATAATCTAATCAAAATAAGCAAGAAGCACCGAGTAAGAGGTCTACTAAGTCTTGAAAAACTTGAGAATGCTATGTGTCGAGGGTGCCAGATGGGTAAGATGACAAGATCAAGCTTTACAAGTAAGTCCTTCACTTCTAAGGGAATTTTAGATCTTGTGCATACTGATCTTTGTGGTCCTATGAAAGTTCAAAGTTATTATGGTGATAAATATTTCATATTATTTGTGGATGATTACTCAAGGATGATGTCAGTAATGTTTTTTAAAAAAAAATCAGAAGCTTTTCAAATGTTTAAATGGTACAAGGCAAGAGTTGAAAATGAAACAGGAAGACAACTGAAATGTCTTAGATCAGATACAGGAGGTGAGTTCACATCTGATGAGTTCAACTTATTTTCCAATGATCATGGTGTTAAAAGACAAGTATCTACACCAAGAACTCCACAGCAAAATGGAATAGTTGAGAGAAGAAACAAATCTATTGTGGATTGTGCCAAAATCCTGATGATTGAAAAGAAAGTGCCAGAAATATTTTTGAGAGAAGCAATAAGCATAGTAGTTTACACCCTGAACTGAGTACAACTGAAGAAAGGAACTTTGAAGACACCTTATGAAATCTAATATGACAAGAAACCTAATGTAAGTTATTTTAAATTCTTTGGAAGTAGATGCTATGTTCACAAAGATGATAGAAATGGTAAGTTTGATCAGAAAAGTGAAGAAGGAACATTTCTAGGTTATTCTTCTAGAAGCAAAGCATTTAAATGTCTAATCAAATCATCTAACAAAATAGTAGAAAGTGCAAATGTTAAAATTGATGAATTTGCAGAAAGAAATGATGAAGGAAACTCCAAAGAACCAGAAGATTATGAAGAATTTATCTATGTTCAACTGAGAAGTCCTACTGAGAAGACTACTAAAGGAAATGAAGAAAATATCCATTTACCAAGTGATGAAGAAGATCATACAGAGCCTACCGAGCCTGTATTAGCCAAATATGTCAAAAGGAATCATGCATCAAGTCAGATTATAGGAGATAAGAATGATCCAGTGATGACAAGGAACAAACTGAGACAAAACACATGTCTGATATCTGAATTTGAACCGAGGATAGTGAAAGAAGCATTTAACAGTCAAGATTGGATAAATGCTATGATAGAAGAGATTGATCAATTCAAGAAGAATGATACATGGACACTAGTCCTAAGACCAAAGGAAAAAAATGTAATCAGTACAAAGTGGATTTTCAGAAACAAGCTAAATGAAAAAGGTGAGGTCATTCGAAACAAAGCAAGACTAGTTTGCAAAGGTTATGCTCAAGAAGAAGGAATTGATTATGGCAAGACTTTTGTACCTATGGCAAGACTTGAAGGAGTAAGAACATTATTGGCATATGTTGCTTACAAGAATTTCAAGGTATATCAAATGGATGTCAAATCTACAATTCTGAATGGTATATTAGAAGAAAAAGTTTTTATTGAACAACTTGAAGGATTTGTTGAAGGAGAAAATAATGATCAAGTATGTAAGTTGAACAAAGCTTTATATGGTTTAAAACAAGCACCTAGAGCATGGTATGAGAGATTGCACTCATATTTGATCAAAATTGGTTTTATAAGAACTAGAGAAAACAACAATATGTACATGAAGATTGATGAAAATGGAATATTGATCTTAGCCATATTTGTTGATGATATTATCTTTTGTGGGAATGACTCTTTATGCAAGAATTTTGGAAAGGAAATGAGCAAAGAATTTGAGATGTCATTAATTGGTGAGATAAAGTATTTTATAGGTTTACAGATAATGCAAATGAAAGATGAGATTTTCATTACCCAATCCAAGTACATAAAGGAAATCTTGAAGAAATTTAGAATTGAGGATTCAAAACTAGTAAGCACTCCTATGACTACCAACTGTAAACTATCAAAGAATGATGAATCTGCATCTGTTGATGAGACACTTTACCAATCTATGATTGGAAAGTTGCAATATGTTGTTCACAGCAGGCCAGATATAGCACATGCAGTAGGTATAGTTGCAAGATTCTCTACATATCCCAAGGAAACACACATGACAACAATCAAGAGAATTTTCAGATACCTAAAAGGCACTGAAGATTATGGCCTAGTATATCAGAAAGGAAATGTTTTTGATTTAAAAGTTTATATTGATGCTGATTAGGCAGACAACATTGATGACAAAAAAAACACAAGTGGAGGAGATTTCTTTTTAGGAGAAAGACTAGTGAGTTGGCTTAGCAAGAAACAAGGATGTGTTTCACAGTCAACAACAGAAGTTGAATATGTTGCTGCAGCATTGAATTGCACCAATATAACATGGATCAAACAACTATTGGAAGGCATAAATGAGCAAGTTACCGAGCCAATAACTATATTCTGTGACAATACTAGTGCCATAAACATTTCAAAGAATCTTGTTATGCACTGTAAGACAAAGCACATCTCTATCAAGTATCATTATCTTAGAGAAGAAGTTCATGAGAAGAAAGTGGTGTTGGAGTATGTTAGCACAAAGGAATAAATAGCAGATATCTTCACCAAGCCACTATCAAGGGACACTTTTGAGTATCTCAGAAGTTAGTTAGGGGTCCTACCCCTATCTTCCATTCACTGACCGAGTTCTGTGAAAGCATCAATTCAATGACTCTACAAAATATCTTTTAAGGGTTGATACTAATTTACACACTTTAGGAGGTTTTCTAAAGGTGTGCAGGAAACAACATCAGGGAATAGGAATTGAAGACAAAATGCTTTGACTGAGACTAAGTTGATACATAACAACAAGGAATTTACTTCTCAATGGAAGGAATTATATTTTAGTTCTCTTTCATTTTTGGCATTGTTTTGAAAAAGGGGAGAAGACTAATGATAGGAGGAGAGCATTTCAGCATTTCAGAATTTCACAGCAATCCGAATCATTTAGGTTAAATCAATTTGGTTTTGCCATCAATGCCAAAGTGGGAGATTGTTGGCATTCCAATTATAGTGAGAGATAGTTGGCATTTCAATAAGGATATTGAGAAGGTTGTTGATGATTATGGATATAACTGATTAAGGATGTTCACTGTCTTAATATTATTATTTTGTTATTGATGTCAAGAAATTGATTTTTTGATTCAGTATGATGTTGCCATATCTTAAGAAGTATGTTTTAAAAATAGTTTAGATGTCGGTAAAAGACACAGAAAAGAATGTGATGAATAAGAGGAGGAATAAGTTATTCAATGGGCAACTATTACCGAGTTAGACAATGATGAGATCATGATGTTTAGATTGTTTTGATATCCTACATATGTTATTGATTGTAAGGTTAATACTATACTATGTTACCGAGCAAAGAACCTAGTCTGTAAACCCTAAGGAACCTAGTCGGTAAACCTTAAGGTTATTGCTATCAATTAATAAAGGTAGAATGTCTATCAAGTGAAGTTTAGTATTTACCAAGTTGCAACTGAGTAATAACAAGATGCATTAAATGATTGAATGATTATTTAATGAAGGAAGCTGATGAGCTGGAGTTGATTAAATGATTAGTAAGTTGTCCATGAAGTTTATTAAGGATCTGTGGCAATAAAAGATCGGCAGGAAGATCTACAGCTCAGATTGAACATCAATACCTTAGCATAAGTTCCAAGGTGAGGTAAAACATTTTTAGATCGAAGGATACATTGAACCTGGTCAATATTGAAGATCTGATGGCTATGATTGATCATGGGAAATGTGATCAAGGAGATTAAGCGGTTGGCAAATTGTTTATAAATAAGGAATTATTGATAAACAATTGTTGGTGTAAATAAATATTCATTTTGGATATTATTACACTTTACTTAAGTTAACTTAGGATAATGCATCTCTTCATAGTTTCAATTTGAGACACTTAGGGAAGTGTGCACATAGGGATAGAGCTTGTAGGAGAAATTCCACCTTTTGTGGTCTTATTTTGTTATTACACTCCACATTCGGTGGGTCATCCACCTCTTGTGGAATATTATATTATTTCTCCTACCTACCCTTAGTATTTCTTACCTACCCTTGTTTCTCATTGAGCCACATGTCATAATTGTGTGCTCGTACATCCATATGGCCTTGCCTATACAAGCAAACCTATATTCATTGTATTGGTTAATCCAGTTGATTTTTTGCATATTGATGAGAATACAGTTTGTTCTTGTCATTCTATTGTCTCTCTTTTTATGATTTTCATTGTGCCCTTGATCTTGGCAAAATCCTACATGGTATCAGAGCCATTGGGGCTTCATTGATTGGGTTTTGGAGACATCATGGAAGGCTTCAATTTTTGGATTTGGGGATCTTCATTTTTTGGGGGCATCATACAGCGATTTGGACATCACCGTTGAATCTGGGAGGCCGTTTCCATAAATTTTGACTATAAAGTCGACCTATTTTGGTGAGAATTTGTTTTTTCCCATTTTGGCTATTATTGTACGGATTTCAAAAAAAAAATATTTTCTAAAAAAAAAAAATTCGGAAAAAATAGAAAAACAGCGATCAAAAATAAGAAAATTTTCGGATAAAAGCGATCAATTTTTTTTTGAAAAAAAATTCGAAAAAAAAAAGGGGCGAATCAAAAAATCAAAAACAAAATATTTTTGGTTGTTTTAGGGGTCCGTAGACCCCCCCTTACTCTACAGTACTCTATAGGTTGCAAGGTCGTACCTGCTGTCGGAGTCGCTGCAGTCGCCGCGTAAATGCTCCCGCTGCCGCCTCGCTCCGCATGCCACCTTGGCTCCAGGCCTGGCTCTCCGGAAGCCCACTCCTGCCTCGAGCGACCTTGGCTCCTGGCCCTGCTCTCTGGCAGCCCACTCCCACCTCCAGCAACCTCAGCTCCTGGCTCGACTCTCCGGCAGCCCGCTCCCACCTCCGGTGACCTCGGCTCCCAGCCTGCCGGAATATCCTTCTCCGGTGATGCCTTCTTCTTGCTGGCAGTCTACTAAATTGATGGACCCATACCCTCCACGTGGTAGGTGCTCACTGGCCCGCGGTTGACTACCATACGCCCTGTCAGACCGCCACATCAGCAGTCCATATGCCTAGTCAGTTGCACAGTCACCGCGCCTAGTCAGTAGCTCGTATGATACGGATGCCCAGTCAGTAGGGAGGTGAAGTTTGTGTGATGGTCATACGACTATCAAATTTAAGCCAGTAAATTGATGACATCAGCACCACATCAATAGACTTTTGAAATTTTTCAACCCCTCTCCATTGAACTTTTCAGTTTTGCAGTCCAAATTTGAAAGGCCATATCTTGCTCATTTTTTCTCCTTTTTTGGTGCAATTTTTTTTGAAATGGGCTAAAATTTCATGATCTACGTAGTGGTGTGGTTATTTTCTGATTTTGGTGTACAAGTTTTTCAGAATTTTCAGATTCTCTCAGCTGTACCTATCTAGTCCTCAATTCTGCAACTTTAAAGGCCTTGTTTGAGCTCATACGACCTCCTTTTCAGGTGCCGTTTTTTTTTAAAGTACATGTTTTTTCATCTACATTCATAATATATGATCAAATTTTAGATATTTTGAGTGGAAATTGTTCTTTCAAATATTGGTCTTATTTGGCCTATTAGGTACTTGTAAAGTGCTTGGATCTTAGTTTAGATCTCTTGCATTTTTAGTTTGAGTATCTTTTGGCCTTATTGAGGCAGTTGTAAAATTGTAATCAGAAGTCCACTTTGCCATTTTTTGCAAGTGGCCCATTGTATACGCACTAAGTATAAAGTGTCAAATCATCACTTTTGGGGGGGTTCTTTGATTGAGTGAATTTGGGGGGGTGTCTTGTGTGATTGTGTCTTTATTTGTGCTCTTTCCATTTTTTGTTGCAATGAGTCCTCATAAATTTCCACCTTTAACTCCACATAATTATGCATCATGGAAAATTAAAGTTTGGAGTAAATTAATGGAAAAGGGTCTCACACATTACATAGATGGAACAATAGCAGCACCACCTGATTCTAAGGCTGATCCTAATGCTCAATTAGAATGGCTCACAAATAATTGCATGGCTCTTGGAACCTTGTGCAAGTATGTATCAGATGACCTCATTTTTCACATTGAGAAGTGTAAAACAATCAAAGAGGTTTGGGATATGTTTCAGAAATTATATGGTCAAGTTGATGAAATTAGAGGCTATAAAATTGACAATGAGCTCACTAACTTGGATCCCAAGAGTTTTGATATAATCCAAGATTATGTCACCAAAGCAAATGAGCTAAGAGAAAAGCTTAAGGATTGTGGAATTGACAAAAAGGATGCCCAGTTGATATTCAACTTGTTGGACAAGCTTGCACCAGAATATACAGCATTTGTGTCTAGCTTCCAAACTCATTGTTTAACAGTGGGGAGTTCCTATGTTATGCCTTCATTTGATGCTTTCACATAAATGTTGATATTGGAACAATCTAAGTTGTTGAACATGGGACTTCTCAAGTCTTCAAAGTCCAAGGCTTTGGTGGCTAATCAAGGGAATCAAGGAAGTCAAGGCAAAGATTCAAACAAAAAGAAGAAGCAATCCAAGTCTAAGCCACACCAGGAAAAAGGACAATCATCCTCTCCATCACAAGGCAATTTTTCATCCTCTTCCAAGAAGGGGACACCACCTAAGAAGGATAAACCAACTTGTGCATATTGCAAGAAGTATGGTCATGATGAGCATCGATGCCACACAAAGCAAGTTGATGAGTTAACTAATCTTCTTAAGAAAAACACCATCAACTTGCCATCTGCCTACATAAAGAAGGATTCATCTCCTTCCTCTTCCTCATAGTCTAAGGGAAAAGGGCAAGCATTTGTGGCTACAATAGGTTCTTCACAGCAATGGATACTTGACTCGAGTGCCTCATATCACATGGGTTCTACAAAGAAGCAGTTTTCTTCATTGGAGCCATCTAAGGTACCTCACATCTACATAGGTGATGATACACAAGTAGAGGTTGAAGGGAAAGGTTCAATTGACATGGATGATGGAACATTTGAGAATGTTCTCTATGTTCCTAACTTGTCTACCAACCTTCTCTCTATCTACCAAATCACTCACTATGGGAATGGAAAAAAGGTTGAGTTTACAGCAGATTCAATTGTGGTAAAGGAACTTGATGATGATGCCTTGGTAGCAGTGGGACAAGTTAATGACAACTCAAGGCTTTATTCATTCTCCCATTTTGTGCCAAGTTCACCTTCTAGGGCCTTTCTTACTCATTCAAATTTAGAAAGTAAGCTATGGCATGAGCGGTTTGGTGACCTCAACTACCGCTATCTTCAGCAACTCAACACTAAAGACATGGTCATAGGTCTACCTCAAATTAGTTTTTCAGAGGGTGTATGTTCAGGTTGTTCCATGGGCAAGCATCCCAAAGAGAAGTTTGATAAGGGGAAAGTTTGGAGAGCTTTGGAAGTTCTTCAACTTGTTCACAACGATGTAGCAGGTCCATTTCTAGCACGTTCATTTAGCAAGGCCTGCTATGTCCTCACCTTCATTGATGACTACTCCCATTTCACTTGGGTCTACTTTCTTATTCATAAGAGTGAAGTATTTGACAGATTTTAGGACTTCAAGACTCCTGTGGAGAAGCAATCAGGGAAAGTGGTCAAGATTCTTCATACAGATAATGGAAGGGAATATGTGAACAAAAGACTTGAGGATTTTTGTACATTTTAGGGGATTGATCTTTAGCATTCTGTCGCATACACTGCACAGTAAAACGGGGTTGCAGAACACAAGAATAGAACTCTCAAAGAAATGGCTAGTTGTATGATACATGCATGTTCTCTTGATCCCGCCTTTTGGGTAGAGGCTATCAGTTGTGCCACACACATCCAAAATCAGGTTCCTCACAAAGATTTGCAAGGTATTAGTCCTTTTGAGGCTTGGGTTGGTAGGAAACTAATTGTGAGACATTTTAGAGTCTTTGGGTGTCCAGCATGGGCTCGCATACCTCTGCAGAAACACAAGGCATTGGAACCTCAGAGTCGACCTTGCATATTTGTTGGATATCTTGAGGGTGTTAAGGCATACAGATTGATGGATCCTGAGACACATGAGGTGTTCATTAAGAGGAGTGTTCACTTTGAGGAAAGCTCTCCTAGCTTAGCCTCTCTACCTCCTCCACCTTCCTCCATTGTGGATAGTGATGTTAGTGATTCAGATGATGAGACTCCTTCAACTCTAACTCATAGGGTTACACCTCTGCAGGGTCCACTTGCAGTTGAGGAGCCTCCTTCTCCACCTCCACCTCGACCTCGTTGGGCTTGATAGACACTTGAGTTTGCAGGTTCTCTTGTTGGGGATCCTTTAGATACATGGAGAACTCGATCATAGCATCAAGATCTACCACATTCATTCATTGCTACTACTTCCAATCCATAGACATTTAGGGAAGTATCAGGGGTTCCTTAGTGGGACCAAGCTATGGAGTAAGAGTATAGTTCCTTGATGAGGAACAACACATGGGATTTAGTCCATCTTCCTAAGGGGAGAAAGATGGTTCGATGTAAGTGGATCTATCGAACCAAGTTTGCAGCGGATGGTAGTGTGGATAAGTATAAGGCTTGGCTTGTTGCAAAAGGTTTCTCTCAGGTTGCAAGTGTTGACTATACTAAGTCCTTTGCACCTATAGCCAAGATGAACTCCATTCGTTTGACACTTGCTATTGCTGCAGCTCATGGTTGGGCTGTACATCAGATGGATGTGAAGAGTTCTTTTCTTCATGGTGATCTTTATGAGGAGATTTATATAGAGCAGCCATAGGGTTTCATCCAGGATACTTCCTTGGTTTGCCGACTAAGGAAATCTCTCTATGGCCTTAAGCAGGCCCCCATGGCTTGGTACGCCAAGATGGATTCCTTTCTTCTCTCCACAGGGTTCACTAGGTGTCATTCTGATCTGAATGTCTACATTTTGCAACAAGATGACTCTCACTTGATACTTGTGCTCTATGTTGATGACTTGATCATTACAGAGAGTACTGCATCCATCATTAGTAGGGTCAAATCTGCTTTGCATGACAGATTTTCTATGACTAACTTGGGTCTTTTGCACTACTTTCTTGGGATAGAGATTTCACAATCACCCTCTAGGATTACACTATCGCAGCCCAAGTATGCTCTTGATCTACTTGCATGCTTTCATATGGCTGATTGTAAGCCTACCTGGACTCCCTTTCTTTCAAGAGTCAAGCTTGAGGCTCAGTGTTCTTCTCCACTAGTTGATGCCACTTTGTATCGTCAGCTTGTGGGTAGTCTCATCTACTTGACTCATACACGCCCTGATAATTCATTTGCAGTTGGCATGGTTTCCCGCTTCATGTAGGAACCACATGAGCTTCATTGGAAAGCTGCCAAATGCATCCTTCATTACATCTAGGGTACACATCACTATGGGATTCACTATGCAGCAAGAACAGGGCTTCGCTTGGTTGGTTACACAGACTCTGATTGGGCTGGTGATCTTGATGATCGTAACTCTACTTCTGGTTATAGTTTTCACCTTGGTTTGGGCCCCATTTGTTGGTAGAGCAAGAAGCAACATACTATTTCTCTCTCTTCAACTGAGGCTGAGTATCGAGGCACTGTTAATGTAGTGACTGAGACCATTTGGCTCCAGTAGATTCTCACAGAGTTTGGTTTCACCACTCCATGGCCGACAGTTCTACATTGCGACGATCAGAGTGCTATTGCAATCTCGAAGAACCTAGTCCAGCACCAGTAGACCAAACACATCGCGATTCATATGCACTATACCCAAGAGCTCATTCAGGAGTAGGTCATTGATTTGCAGTATTGTCCTACAGTAGAGCAGGTTGCTGACATATTCACCAAACCTTTCACTGAGTGTAAGTTCCAGCAGTTGCGAGCTCTCTTGGGGGTGTGGGATGTGTCATTAGGGGGGGTCAGCAGACTTCTCCTTCCTCTTTTATGGGGGGGACTTTTTCCTCTTTGAGGTTTTGTTCTTCTTATTTTGTAGTCTTCTGTACATTCATCTCTCTTTTGGAGGGGAGTTTTTTCCCACTGGGTTTTCTCCCTTTCTCCATTTGTGAGAGATTGCATTGCTTTGTTTTGCTTGCATTTGCATATTGTACATCGGTACCTATCATGGCCTCATAGCCAGGACCCATCTTGCATTGTTGACTTGGGTCTTCATTCCCCTAAGTTGCACTTAAGGGGAGGTGTTGGTGTAAATAAATATTCATTTTGGATATTATTACACTTTACTTAAGTTAACTTAGGATAATGCATCTCTTTGTAGTTTGGATTTGAGACACTTAGAGAAGTGTGCACATAGGGATAGAGCTTGTAGGAGAAATTCCACCCTTTGTGGTCTTATTTTGCAGTTACACTCCACATTCGATGGGTCATCCACCTCTTGTGGAATATTATATTATTTCTCCTACCTACCCTTAGTATTTCTTACCTACCCTTGTTTCTCATTGAGCCACATGTCATAATTGTGTGCTCGTACATCCATATGGCCTTGCCTATATAAGCAGGCCTATATTCATTGTATTGGTTAATCCAGTTGATTTTTTGCATATTGATGAGAATACAGTTTGTTCTTGTCATTCTATTGTCTCTCTTTTTATGCTTTTCATTGTGCCCTTGATCTTGGCAAAATCCTACAACAATGAATGCGGGCAAGTGTAAGCACGGGGATGCTACATAGTGATTACCGAGCACAGAAGCTTGAAGACCTATTTTGAAAATAGAGTATAGAGCCCAACAGAGGGACAAGATAAGTACTATGACTAGATTGTATTGAGTAAATAAGAATCTACTTTAGAATTTTTAGATGTGAAGTTGCAGATATATTTTATTACTGTTATTTTATGAAGTGATATAAAATCTCTTAACCGAGTGGACTTAAAAATCTTATTTGTAAAACCCTCTAGCAAGGTGACATTCAGATTGAGTGTTGAAATCCTTTAACAAGGTCACCTCTAACAAGGTGAAGATCCTAACAGATCTAATTGAAATCCCTTAATCGGGTCACATCTAGCAATGTGTTTGTAATCTTTAATAGGATTTTCTTTTAACCGAGCATACTCTAGAAGAGTATATTTCTTAGTGGGTCCAAAATCCCACAGTGGTTTTTCCCTATTTGGGTTTCCATGTTAAATCTGGTGTTATATGTTTTGTGATCTTATCTATTTATGAGTTTGCATGTTTTACTATTTTTCTGATAATGTTACCGAGGTTGAATCAGTGGATTTTATGCGAGATTAAGTTTGTATGATTCACCCCCCCCTCTCATATTGTTAGTTTGGCATATGTACTAAACATTTAGTATCAGATCTATCAGTAGCAACATGACCAAATTCCTCAATCTCAAAGGCTGATATTTTTCCAATCAATGTATCCCTAGTTACTGATGTATTAGGCATTGTTTTAAGCTCATTTATTGTAGTAACTTTCATTTTGTATGTCAATGGAAATCCTCTTAAAACTTTTGAAACCATTTCATCTTCACTTAAGGCTGCTCCACAACATTTTATACCCAAAACAATTTCATTTACTCTTTCCATAAAAGCATAAATTCTTTCATCCTCTTCCATTTTCAGACTTTCATACCTGACCCAGAAGCTTTCAAGTTTTGCAATTTTGACAGTGGAATCTCCTTCATCCAGTGTTTCGAAATGATCCCAAATAGCTTTAGCAGTAGACCTATCAGATAGTCCCATGATTTACTGATCTAATAATGTGCTCAGAAGTGTTTCTCTTGCCTTGCAATCATTTTCTTCATCTTTAGTCAGATTTGGTGGATTAGGTTGACTTGTAGTAGGAGCAGTATAGCCATTCTTTGTAACCTCCCAGATATATTTTCCAATACAGTTCAGATCTATCTCCATCCGGATCTTCCATATCCCATAGTTGGTTCCAACAAGTTTAGGACTGTCCTTTCTGAAATAGTTGCTAGACATTGGATCTCCTCAAGTTGTTAAATTTATACAAAAGAGGACTAGGCTTTGATACCAATTGGTAGGTCCCAGGGACAACTGAGAGGGGGGGTGAATCAGTTGTCTAATAATATTAAACCAAAAACAACTTAATCAAATCACTGTTTAATACCAATGAAACAGTCTGCTATACTGGTAGACAGATTTAATAGATAAATGCAATACCGGCAAAGATTAATGCATGAAACTAAAAGATAGTCATCCACAACACATAACACCAATATTTGTACATCGAAACCCTATAAGGGGAAAAAACACAGTGGGAAACCTTACCCACAATCAGATGATACTACTGCAGATAGTAAGTGTGCATAAATGGGGTCAGCACATGCAGAAAGGCCAAGCGCCTAGAGCTCACTGCTCCAACACAAATGGGAGTCACACTGACTACAATTGGATGGTTAAATCCAATAAGAATGTACTGCTTAAAATAGCATCTTCATATGCTGGATTCAGTACCGGTGTAGTTCTGATATGCTTTCACAAAAACCTAGCTTCACCTTTAAATGTTGTCTGCGTGTATAGCTCTGCTTAATCTTGCATATACCTTCGCACAGAACCTTTTTTACATTCTTCTATCGATCTTACAATTAAGACCTTACATTTATACCATAACCTAAGACCAATTTTAGTAGGTCGGCTCTACAATATATTTCAATAAAATCATTTTACAAATAATACAATATCCGATGCAATAACTGATTGAACATGTCAGTTTAATGCATTTACGAAAATAATTAATCATCTTCATAGCGTGCCATGCTGATCTAGAAAAGATAAACCTACCAGTGTAACCCTAGACCTATTTGTCGGTAATAACAAATATGCAAATATGAATATGCTAATAAACAACTCTCCATGATAAGATGTCCAAACAATGTCTTCGACATTACCAAGTGTTTTCTATGCCATTCCAAGTGTTGGTGATCATTATATCCTACCGGTGACTATGCATTAGTCACTTGTTTGCCAGTGAATGTTTCTGGATCTCCAAAGTGCCAGAGTTGATAAGTGTTTAGTAGGTGTTGACATCAATGACAAAACCATACAAAAATACCAACAATTTCATCTTCACTTAAGGTTCCTCCACAACATTTAATGCCCAAAACAATTTCATTAACTCTTTCTATAAAAGCAGAAATCATTTCATCTTCTTCCATTTTCAGATTTTCATACCTGACCTGGAAGCTTTCAAGTTTTAAAATTTTGACTATGGAATCTCCTTCATTCATTGTTTCCAAATGATCCCAAACAGCTTTAGCAGTAGACCTATCTGATAATCCCATGATTTGCTGATCTGATAAAGTGCTTAAAAGTACTTCTCTTGCTTTGTAATCATTTTCTTCATTTTTAGCCAAGGTAGGTGGGTTAGGTTGATTTTGAGTAGGACCAGTATAGCCATTCTTAGTAACTTCCTAGATGTCCTTTCCAGTGCAATTTAGAGGTGTCTCCATCCTGTTCTTCCATATGCCATAGTTGGTTCCATCAAGTTTAGGACTATCCTTCCTAAAATTGCTAGAAGACATTTGATCTCCTCAAGCTGTTAAACTTCTACAAAAAGAGGACTAGGCTTTGATACCAATTTTTAGGTCACGGGGGGTTAATCATTTGTCAAACAAATTCAAACCAAAACAACTTAACCAACTTTAATGCTTAATACTGGTAAACCAGACTTTTGTGTCGGTAGACAGTTTTATTAGTTAATTGCAATATCGGTAAGGATTAATGCATGAAACAGAAAGACAATAACATCCACAACACATAACACCAATATTTGTATGTGAAAACCCTGTAAGGGGACAAAGCATGGTGGAAAACCTTACCCACAATCAGATGATACTACTGTAGATAGTATGATACTACTGTAGAGCTCACTACTCAATCACAAAATAAGAGTCACACTGACTACAATTGGATGTACTACTCAAAATAGCATCTTTCTATGCTGGATTCAGTACCAGTGTAGTTCTGATTGTCTTTACAAAAACCTTGCTTCACCTTCAAATGATTTCTATGTGTATATCTCTACTTATTCTCGCATATACCTTCTTATAATTCCTTCTCCTTATTGAATATCGATGTTGCAAATAAGATCTTACATTTATATCATAACCTAAGACCAATTTTAGTAGGTCAGCTCCAAAGGATATTACAATAAAATCAATTTACAAATAAAACAATATCCGATGCAATAACCGATTCAACATGTCGGCTTGATGAATTTACAACAATAATAAATCATCTCCATAGCATGTTGATCTTGAAAAGATAAACCTGTTAGTGTATAACCTGGACCTATTTGCCAGTAACAACAAATATGCAAACATGAATATACTAATGAACAAATCTCCAAGACAAAGTGTTCAAACAATGTCTTCGACATAACCAAGTGTTTTTCATGCCATTCCAAGTGCCGGTGAACATCATATCCTGCTAGTGTACCAGATACCAGTGACTGTGCATAATTCACTTGCTTGTCGGTGAACATTGCTGATTCTTCAAAGTGCCAGAGTTGATAGGTATTAATAGGTGTTGACATCAATGACAAAACAATGTCAACATAACCAAAATACCAAGATATCCCTTACACGCTAATCTTTCTTTGTTTCTGATTACCTTACCATCTTTATTGAGTTTATTTCTAAATACCCATTTAGTTCCAATTACATTTTTGTTTATAGGCCAAGGAACTAATGTCCATGTGTTATTCTTTTCAATTTGTTCTAATTCATCTTCCATAGCTTTAATCCAATGTTTATCTTCACATGCCTCATTAACTGATGTTGGTTCAATTTGAGCAATAAGACATACCTCTTCATTTTTCAGTCTTCCTCTATTTATAACACCTTGATACTTGTTCCCAATTATCTAACATTTAGATTGATTCAATCTTACATATCAGGGTGTTTTTACTTGATGCTTTTCTTTAGTCACTGTGGAATTTTTAGATGATGCCGGTGTGACTAGATTAACATTTGGTACCGATGTACTCACTATAGGTTCATTTGATATTATCTCTATTGTTAGTTCAAAGTCCCTGTACCTTGAATTATCTCTAAACTATTCATCAATCTTCACATTTGCACTCTCAACAATTTTCTACAATCTCTTGTTAAAACATCTATATGCCTTGCTCTTAGATGAATAGCCAAGAAATATTCCTTCATCACTTCTAGAGTCAAATTTTCCAATATACTCATCTCTTCTAATATAACATTTACTTCCAAATATTTTGAAATATTTGAGAGTAGGAGCATTACCAAACCATAATTCATGAGGAGTCTTACCGGTTTCACCTTTGATGTGAACTTTATTGAATGTGTAAACAACTATACTTACTGCTTCTCTCCAATATACATGAGTTAGATTTACTTATGATAACATACTTCTAGCTACATCCAGAATAGTTCTGCTTTTTCTTTCTACAACTCCATTTTACTAGGGTGTCCGGGGTGCAGATAGCTATCTTTTGATCCCATTCACTTCACAGAAGGTATTAAATTCCTTAGATGTGAATTCACCTCCTTGATCTGATCTCAAACATTTGATTTTCTTACCGGTTTCATTCTCTATCATCACCTTGAATAGTTTGAATTTCCCAAGGGCTTCTGATTTCTCCCTGAGAAAAGTAATGCAAGACATTCTAGAATAGTCATCAATGATTAGCATAAAATACCTATCTCCTTTTAAAATTCTAGTTCTTGCTAGACCACATAAATCACTCTAAATTAAGTCAAGAGCATTATTGGATTTTTCTGGTATACTTTTAAAAGATTCTCTAACTTGCTTTCCAAACTGACATTCCTTACATATTAGGTTGTGAGGTTTAAGAATCATAGGTATATCCCTTACTGCCTTAGTTGTACTATTTTTTACAATGCAGTCAAAATTTATATGACAAAGCCTCTTATGCCATAACCAACTTTCATCAATATGTGCAGTCAAACATGCTTTCTCATTGTTATTCAAATGAAAGATATTACCTCTAGTCTGACTATTGGTTGTAATTTCCAAACTAGTTCTATTCATGATTTTGCATTTACCATTCTTGAATTGTAACTAAAATCCTTTTTCAACTAATTGACCAACACTCAAAAGATTATGATTCAAACCTTCAACATAGTAAACATTATTAGTATTGTGCTTACCATTAAAAGAAATAGTGCCTTTTCCTTTGATCAAACAAGCTTTATCATCTCCAAATCTTACTAGACCTCCATTGTTATCCTAAAAAGTTAAGAATTTACTTTTATCACCAGTCATATGATGTGAACATCTAGAATCAATGATCCATTCATCGTTATCTTCAATTTTAGGTGGCAGGGTCTGCTCTACTAGCTGAACAATAGGTGTCGGTTGATCTTCTATTATAGCAACAAAAACCCAACCATTGTATGATGGTTCTTCATCAAAATCATAAGTAACTTCTTCATCAGCACAGTAACAAGATTTTTCTCTATTCTTCTTAAATCTATATCTTTGATATTCAGGGTTAGGCTTATATGTTCTTTTAGCTTCTTCTTTAAATCTTGCATGTCTATTAGGATACCTAGATGCCATATGACCAATTTTATTGTAGTTAAAACATTTTAATGGTGCTTTACCTTCATATTTACTTCCAACTGGACCTTTAGGCATTTTCCTTGCAAATAGTGCTTCAAGTTCTTCTAATTCTTCAGTCTCTTTTCTGATTTCTTCAAGTTCCCTTGCATAAAAGGCTTTCCAATTAGATTTATTAGATGATGATGACGATGCCTTGAAAGCTAAATCTATCTTGGTAGTAGCAACAGGACAAAATTCCTCAAGTTCAAAAGCTGAAAGTTTTCCAACCAAAGTGTCTCTAGATACTGATGCATTAGGCATTGTTTTAAATTCATTTATAACAATTAATTTCATTTCATATGTCGGTGGCAATGCTCTTAAAACTTTAGAAACAATTTCATCTTCACTTAAGGTTCCTCCACAACATTGTATACCCAAAACAATTTCATTTACTCTTTCCATAAAAGCATAAATCCTTTCATCTTCTTCCATTTTGAGATTTTCATACCTAATCCAGAAGCATTCTAGTTTTGGAATTTTGATTGTGGTATCACCTTCATTCAATGTTTCCAATTTGTCCCAAATATCTTTAGCAGTAGATCTATCTGATAATCCCATGATTTTCTGATCTGACAATGTGCTCAAAACTGCTTCTCTTGCTTTGCAATCATTTTCCTCATCTTTAGCCAAGGTTGAAGGATAAGGTTGACCTTGAGTAGGAGCAACATAGCCATTCTTTATAACATCCCATATGTCCTTTCCAATGTAATTTAGATGTGTCTCCATTTTGATCTTCCATATACCATAGTTGGTTCCATCAATTTTTGGACTGTCCTTCTTGAAATAGTTAGAAGACATTAGATCTCCTCAAGCTGTTAAGCTTTTGCAAAAAGAGGACTAGACTCAGATACCAATTGTTAGGTCCTAGAGACAACTGAGAGGGGGGGGGGGGGTGGATCAATTGTCTATGAATTTCAAACCAAATATAAACTTAACCAAACTTAATGCATAATACCAATAAATCAAAGTTTATGTCGGTAGACAGTTTTAACTGTTAACTGCAGTACTAGTAAGGACAAATAACATCCACAACACATAACATAGATATTTGCATGTGGAAACTCTATAAGGGGAAAAACTACGATGGGAAAACTTACCCACAATCAGATGATACTACTATAGATATTATGTGTGTACAATAAGGAGTCTACACATGCAAAAAGACCAACTGCCTAGAGCTCACTGCTCAATGACAAAATGGGAGTCACATTGACTACAATTGGATGGTTAAATCCAATGATAATGTACTGCTCAAGATAACATCTTCATATGATGGATTCAGTACCGGTTAAGCTTTGATTTGCCTTCTTCAAAAACCTTCTTCAATCTTGAATGATGTCTACGTGTATAGCTCTTCTTATATTCACATTTACCTTATTATATTCGTCTTCCACACACTCTCATTAATCTCACAAATGAGATCTTACATATATACCAAATCCTAAGACCAAATGAGTAGGTCGGCTCACTAAAGATATTACAATAAAATCAATTACAAATGAATCAATATGTGATGCATCATGTCAGTTCAATGCATTTACAATAATAACAAATCATCTTCATAATGTGTCGTACTGATCTGGAGTGTGTAATGTTTGCTGATGCATAACCTAGACTTATTTTCCGGTAATAGAAAATATGCAAACCCGATTAGATTAATGACCAAATCACAATTTTTTTTTATCCAAACAATGTCTTTGACATAACCAAGTAATCTCCAATTCATTCCAAGTGTCGATGAATGATATAACCTACCGAAAAACTAGATACTAATGACTATGCATAAGTCACTGAACATGTCGGTGAACATAACCAAAGATCTCCAAGTGCTGATAAGTGTTGACAGGTATTGACATCAATGACAAAACCATACCAACATATCAAAATACCAACAATATGGCAACAATTGATATATCAAAGAATCCGATATTTCACTCTAAAACTAAACATGAATCTATCAAATTCAATTTTCTGAAAGACAATGTTGAAGCAAAAGAAGTAAAATTGGTTTATGTGAATACTAAAGAGCAGATTGCAAATATCTTTACTAAGCCTTTGCCTAAGGAAACTTTTTAATATCTCAGAGAGTAGCTTGGGGTTATACCCTCATTGGTAGAAACTTAGATAGTTGGAGCAGGGCATCAGACCGATGGGAATTAACAGAGAAATCTTTTTCCAACTTTGATGAAAGAGAGCTACTTCTCAGAGGGAGTAGTTGGTTATAACAATTGGTATTTGTCAATAGTTCTATAAACTAGCTGTATCTGGTTTTTGTATTTCTTTGGCATTTGATGTCAAAGGGGGAGAGATATCTATATAAAAACACAATATCTTTTGGGGAGAGATTATTCCTAGGGGGAGAGATATTATGTATTTCAATTTCTGGTAATTGATCTCTTTAGGAGATTGTTGGTTTTTGGTTTTTGGCATTTCTTCTTTGCCACTTAGATGGATTTTTCCGTCTTGTGTTTCCATTAATGCCAAAGGGGGAGAATGTTGGTATTATGGATGTGTTGTATTGGTTTTGTCATTGATGTCAACACCTATCAACATTTGTGAACACTTATCAGCACTGAAGATCTTTGGTTATGTTCACTGGCATGTTCAGTGACCTATGCACAGTCACCGATATTTGGTTCATTGGTAGGTTATATTGTTCACTAGTACTGAGGATAATTTGTTATCATATGGAGATTACTTGGGTATGTCGAAGACATGGTTTGGAAACATGGTTTTGGTGATTTTGTTATTGGCCTAATCGAGTTTGCATATTTGTTGTTATTGGCAAATACGTCTAGGTTATGGACTAACAAGTGTTATCTATTCTAGATCAGCAGGGCACGTTATGGAGATGATTTATTGATTGGTTATTATTGTAAATGCATTGAGATGACATAATGCGTCGCATATTGATTCATTTGTAATTGATTTAATTGTAATATTCTTGGTAAACCGACCTACACATTTTGTCTTCAGTTTTGGTATATATGTAAGATCCCATTTATGATATTATGTAGAAGGTTTGGAAAAGGATTGTAATAAGGTATATGCGAATATAAGCAGAGCTATACACACAGACATCATTTGAAGATTAAAGGAAGGTATGAAGAAGATTATCTGATCTTAACCGGTACTGAATCCAGCATATGAAGATGCTATTTTGTGCAGTACATTATCATTAGATTGTACCATCCAATTGTAGTTAGTGTGACTCCCATCTTGTGATTGAGCAGTAAGGTTTAGGTAGTTGGCCTTTCTACATGTGCAGACTCCATTTGTACACACATACTATCTATAGTAGTATCATCTGATTATAGGTAAGGTTTCCCATCATGGTTTTTCCCCTTACTGGGTTTCCACGTACAAATATCTGTGTTATGTATTGTGGATGTTACTTGTCTTTCTGTTTCATGCATTAAAATTTACCGGTACTGTTACTAATTGATTAAACTGTCAACTGGCATTAATTTTGGTTTACCAGTATTATGCATCAAGTTTGATTAGGTTATGTTTGGGTTGAAATTAATAGACAACTGATTCACCCCCCCTCTCAGTTGCCTCCGGGTCCTAACAGAAGACACTGAAGTATTAGTAACTCCTGCTAAAATGAAATTTTGATAGAAAAGTAGTACCTAGAATTTTCAAAGAAGGAGACATTGTTCTAAGGTGGAATGAACTTAAGAGTAGGCCAGGCAAGCACACTAAATTTGACAGCATGTGGAGTGGCCTATTCATCATTTATAAATGCAAAGAGAATAATGCATTCCAACTTTCAACAATGGATGGAGATGTTCTACCTATCCCAATAAATGGGATACACCTCAAGCATTGTGTTGAGGTTTGATCTACTTTGTTCCTAGGTTAATTTTCATGCTTTCAATAAAATACCATCGCATTATAGGTTAGATGTTTTCAATTTTTTAGTGTTGTCCAAGCACAAGTTTTCTTTCTTTTCAAGTTATGTTGTTCCCTTGTATCCAAGCGAAAGATTCTTTGTACAAAGGGTTTTAGGTTTCTAAATGAGTCAAACCTCATTGATTAATTAGGGCCACATATATAAATCATGACAATGAGTGTCACTCAGTGTCATAAATCGTACACATGCTTATGGTTAATAAGTCAAGGATGTTTAAATCTGCATTTCAATATCAAGAGTTGACTCTATACCCAATGGATAAAGGCTATTGTTTGTGTCTAGTAAGCAGACATCCAACAAATTTCACCAAATATGTTACTAAATTTTCACTATGTTTCAATTTAGTTGAAGTTGTTAATGTTTGTAGCTTCAGTCGAATGATCATTTAGAATACATATAATATATGTTGATTAATAATAATATATTATTATGTTATATTATTATATTATTATATTATTATTAATCATATTAAATTTAATATTCAATAGTAATCTATTATATTATTCTAAATTAATAATTGATTGATGAAATATTATAATATTGATTAAATTATTATAATTAAAAGAGAGACATGTTCGTTCAAGGACATGCCTCTCGAAAGGAATATATATAGTATAATGTTATTCAATTTGAGAACACATAGAATTCCAAGAATGCAAGTATCAGATTGAATCAGATATATAAATTAAAATACATCCAATAAAACCTTAGAAAATCAACATGGTATCAGAGCTCAGGCTTGTGAAGTTTAATTTGGAGGTTGGAGAATTCAGTTTTTCCTAGAATTTTCAGTCTGAAATATGCCATTGTACGACCCTTGGTTGGCCTCAAAATGAGGAATATAATATATGGACGGAAAGATATGTGTTTATATTTTTCAAATATGTTTATCTCATCAAATTTGATTCAGTTTTGTGCAAGATATGATGACTTTGGTGCAGGTCACTTGAAACCCTACCTAGGGTTAGCAGTTTTGGGAAAAATGTCATAACTTTTGTTTTAACCATTGGATCTTGCTATAACATGGAGGAAATGTTTGTAATTAGATTTTATAATATCTCACTAAAGAGATTGGATAAATCTAGTAAATTGCAAAATTTATTAACAACTTTGTGTGGCAGATCATAATGAAAGTGTTGATCAAAATTATGAAAATGTTCTACATCATTCAAAGGGAATTATGATGAGAGATGATTCATGCATAATATTTCTTATATGGGCTCACCTTATGAAAAGAAATGTTTTAAACTTAAGATAAGTATTCCATGTTTTATTAAGGCACATGAATTATTGAGTTTGTAATTTATGCTATAATATTGGTTAGTAAAATCTTGTATGCTTCTATCATTGGTATTTCTGTTCGAGATAATTTAGTTTACGAGCTCTTTGTAATCTCTCTTTGACATACCTTCAGGATGAAAGCACAATAAAATTTAATTAAAGGGAGAAATAAATTGATGCTTATAAATGAATTGATGATTGAGACCAGATGCAGAGGGAGTCTGACATTTCAAAAGAGGACAAGAGGTTGATACAAGAACTTGAGCTTCAGAGGGAGTAGATGGTTCAGTCAACTTGTGAAAATTTCGATCATAATGATTGAGAGGGATTTTCACTATTGAAGGTGAAACACTTATGAGGTAAAACTTGATTCAATTGATTATTATACTAAGGAAATCATTCAATGCCTTATGGGCCCTGTGTAAATCATAAGGAAGTGATGACTTCCAAATGATTTCCACTTGTATTTTTGAGTTTATTAGAAGGTGGCGATCTTACAATAACTTGAGCTTGTGGATAGAATCACCAACAGAGGCAATCCACATGAGAGCTCATGGATAGAATCACTGACTGAGGCGATCCACATAAGAGCTTATGGATAGAATCGTCAACTGAGGCAATCCACATGAGAGATCATGGATAGAATCGCCAACTAAGGCAATCCACGTAAGAGCTTGTGGATAGAACCATCAACTGAGGCAATCTATGTGAGAGCTCATGGATAGAATTGCCAACTGAGGCAATCCACATGAGAGCTCATGGACAAAATCACCGACTGAGGTAATCCACACAAGAGCTTATGGATAGAATCACTAATAGAGGCAATCCACGCAAGAGCTTGTGAATAGAATCATTGCCGGAGGCAAATTCACACCTTGAGACTATGGTCCCCTGTGATGAGCATCATATGGTTGATACAAATACTCCCAATATCATGAGATGATATTTTTGAGTTATGGTGAATATCATGTGCCTTGATATTCTTGTTTATACCATACTTCCTAATATCATAGTGAGATAATATTTTCTCTATTCCATAATTAATCTAGACTTAATGCATTTGCATTGATTTTATCTTCCCTAGCTAAGAGGGAGTGTTAATTATTTTTGTGTAGCTATGGTGAGGGCCATAAGTGTTGACATGGGAGATCACTACACATTCTGTCTGATCATCCTCCCTAGCTAAGAGAGAGTGTTAATGTTTGTAGCTTTAGTCGAATGATCATTTAGAATACATATAATATATGTTGATTAATAATAATATATTATTATGTTATATTATTATATTATTATTAATCATATAAATTTAATATTCAATATTATTCTATTATATTATTCTAAATTAATAATTGATTGATGAAACATTATAATATTGATTAAATTATTATAATTAAAGGAGAGGCATGTCCGTTCAAGGACATGCCTCTCCAAAGGAATATATATACTAAAATGGTATTCAATTTGAGAACACATATAATTCCAAGAATGCAAGTATTAGATTGAATCAGATATATACATTAAAATACATCCAATAAAACCTGGGAAAATCAATAGAAGCATTATGCATTACAAAAAAGGTAAATCTTTTAAGCCTATCCATTATTCAATTTTGAAAGAATAAAACATTACAAGTACAAGTAAGGAATGTTAAATTTTCTTTTGTATTGAACTTTAAAAGATTTCATATCTTTTGTACATTAGAAGAATAAATGTAATCAACTAAATTTTAAATTGATCTCTCACACAAGCTGTGAGAGTGGCCTTACTCTTTTCTATACAAAGAGAGAGCATGTATTCAAAGAATAATAAAGAGAGGTCAAGGGTAACCAGTCATTGCCTTGCTTGACTAGTTGAAGTGTCTGTCATGTCTGTATTGTGTCAAGTTGTGGTCTCCATCTACTTCCAAGTAGCTCCTAAAACCTACATAGATGAAAAGATAGTTAGATCCAATGGATATAACCAATGGATGATTATGATAATCCTCTATCACATATGCTAGTAATATCTGCTCTAAGTTTGTATAAAGAAAAGAAAAGTCTTATTCATCATAATGCATCTCATGAGAGTCACTATTTTTCTAACATGTTTGCTTCATGTGCAGAAACATGGAAATAATTGTTACAAATTTTGGATTTTATGTATGAGTGGAAGTCAATGAGGCTCCCGCAAGGGTTGAGCCCAACTCATAAATTTGTGTCCCTATAACTGCCCTTTGGTCATCAAGACAATGATAAAAACAATAAGAGATTAGGAGGGAAAAGAATCAGTGCATCATCATTGCATAAAATAAAGAATTCCAATCAGATTAAGTATTGTTGACAATCAAGCATAATGGAACATTAAAGGGATATGTATACCTCACATAAAAAAATTTATTTTAATCAAATCAGTAATTGTAAATGTATCATTTTTATGCTTGTTTCACAGTGCATTATGTAGTAAGATGAAGAAAGTTCAGTGAACCAATAACTAAAGGTTTTTTGAACTTTCCTAAGCTTACTATATAAAACTATTTATGAAAGAATAATGCATTCATATAACGAGAAGTCTTGTGATGGAGGTGACAAAGAACCTTGCAAGTAAAAGAGGAATTCAAATCAGGATCGTGTGCCGAGGAATAAAGACTCCAAGTTGCATCTCATATTTTGAGTAGCTAGGTGATGGGGCCAAGACTGTAGTTAGAATAATTTTTCTAACCAGAAAGAGAAGCTTTAGTATTTGTTACAACAAAAATGAAAGATCAGAAATACAATAATCATAGAGGACAATGACTTGTATGAGCTTCAGATTTGGATCATAATAGTGATAGTAGCCACAAGCATCAAGAAAACAATGATCGAAATGTCTTAGAGTTAGCAGCATCTCATGTGGACAAGTTTGCAGTTCAATGTAAGGAAACTATAGTCCATAAGAATAAAAACCTACAAGTAAGTCACAATAAGTTACAGTGATCTAAAGATATCATATGATAGTCATCATAAATCCCTTTGAGTAGATAAAAGAGAGATACCTAGATCAATAGAGGTTGATAGTAGCAATATTTGAACTCTGCTAGGCTTTTTAAAGAAATCCTAAAGAGAATAACACTACAAAATTAAGCTTTAGAGTAGTCATTAGCCTTGAGATACAAGTCAAAAGAGTAGTACAATCATGGTAGTAAGAAGTCCTTATTACTGTCCAAAAAAAACATAAGAGTAAAATCATAGTTTGAAGATAACCATGTATTGCAACATTTCAAAACTCATAGAGATCTCTAAAATAGAAAATGTTGTGCATAATCCATGAATTCAGTCATGTCCAAGGCTGAAGAATCAGATGTTTAGCAGCCCTACAGATATCAAGATTTCATGATCTTAAACATAAGTCATCTTTAAGAAGCATATCCTCAATACAAATGTACCTCCAGAAAACAATAAAAGCTTTAGCAAGAAGGATAATTCAACATGGTGATGGTACAAGAAGAGTCATTATATGGTCATAGAGGTCATTATCAACTAAAAAGAGTGTTTTAGTTAGAATACAACCATAGCTTCTAGTAAGTAGCTTCTAGAGGGATAAATGCATGTTGACAATATATTAAAAACTGACAAGTTCAAAGTATCATCAAGCATTCAAACACCGAGTCACAATTGCATATCAAAGTAGTCCAAAGTAAGGAAGTTAATCACTATTATGTGACAACCAAGGTTCATTATCATAGGGTATATACTGGTGTATAACTAATCAGTGTATATTGTTTCAAATCAGTCATGATCCTTATCCTGAAGTGAACAAAGAAGAAAATCCTATAATAGCCATATCTATCCTTAAAAAAGATAGTGTCATTTGTGTCTTTGTTAGAAGGTTATTTATATTAGCAATAAAAATGGAATTAAAGGACTAAAGCATAGCAGTGACTTTCATAAGAATGAGTGTTAATAGTGATGAAAGTATGATATAAGGGTTATGGTAGCACTTAACTTTCCAAAAATAGAATTGGAGTTATGAAAAGAAGGGACATATATTGCAAATGGTAAGAAAAAAGTGAGCTTCTATCAAGAGATTTTCTTGAGAAGATGAAACAGTCCCTAGATCCATGGGTCACCTCAAAAATATATGAATGAATTTCACAAACAGTGGCATATAATCTTCATAAGAAAAAGCCCTAGTATCATATACAAAAGCTTCTCACTGATAAGAAACAATCCTCAATACAAGGAGAAGATCTGGAATAATGTGAACTTACCAGTTATTTCCCTACAAAGATCTACAAAATGTCATCAAAATACCAACAATAGAGTTCTTTCCAACCCAATTAGGGTTTGTGTCATGGCGACCATCCTCATGTAGTAAAAATATAAAACTCAATGAAGGAAGAACTGAGTTTAACTTTTACCTTTTTATGGTTTCAAACCCTAATGGAAAATGTTGACAACTTTTCACTTTTGTGTTTGCTATTTTATTCAATCTTTAGCATTTTTTATGTGCTTTAAAATTCATTTAAGTGTTTTGTAAACCCTTAGAGATTTTTATGCATGATGAGGAATATTTTGAGTGTTGTGAGAAGGCTTAGTTATTGTTGAAGTGCTATCTTGAATAAAGGAGATTGTTAGGTGTTTTCATGATTAAGTTTAGGTGATAACTCTAGTGGTTTGGTGATGTGGGATCATGAAGGGGGATATGTGGCATCTTTATTTTTCCAAGTGGAGAGGTTTTGAGTTGAGGGAGGAGTTTCCAAATTTGTGAAGACTTTGAGATGTAATGGTGGCGTTTTTTGTTTTGTCACATGGCTTAGAGTTATTTTGAATTTGGAGTCAACTTGATGACTCATTTGAGTCTTTTTGATGGATTCTTAGAGTTATTTTGAGTTGACACTAGGATTATGTCATGTGACAAGTCTTTCACATTTGTTGGAGACCATTTTTGGAGCTATTAAGGACCTCTTTTTGGTGGATTGTGTTCACATCCGCCAAGCATTTTCCAAAATGCAGTCTTATTTTCATGGGAGTTGTCTTGAGGTGAGTAAGATATATCCTCCTTTTTTATACATTTTCAAGATGAGGGAGGATAGGGGGTAGAGCCTAAGTGATGTGACATATTATGTCCTTCATATTGTGTTTGTAATTTTTCTGTATCTCTTTTCAGAATCTTTTTCTTCGATGCCTTTCGAGAATAATATATCAGACTTTGGATCTACTTTGTGACTTGAATCTTGTGTGCCATTTGGTGATTGATGTTATCTTTTATGATTTATTTTAGGAACCTTGAGTTTATGTCTCATTTCTGCATCTTAATCAACTTAGTGTTTAATTTGCATAATTCATAAGTTGGTGTAAACAAAAATTGGAAATCTTTCATTTGTGATTATATCCTTCTAATTTTGCTTCATTAGAACCTTCTTGTGAAACACAGTTATGTAGGGTTATTTCTTCAAGGTTGTATTCTAGAACTTGATGTTTTGGCTTCATGGTGCATGAAAGGAATATGATTATTTGTTTAGTTTGGTGCATCAAATTTCTTTTTTTTTTTCTTTTAAGTCATTTATTTTTAGAGTTATCTTTCTTCCCTTTTCCTTTCAAGGTTTAGGTTTTATCAATTTAGGTGAAGTATCCAAGTAGGAACCGGCCTAATCTTGAGGTTCAATCAATCCATAGGTTAACCATAGCCTTTGGTTGTTCCCATGTTACCTCAAAAGTGTTGTTTTTAGGAATTTAACAAGGGTGCACTTTTGAGGCCTAACAACTATACCGATTAACATCAATGACAACACAATGCCAACAATCCTCCCCTTTCACATTAACATCAATGCACTCAATTATGTCAACATACTGAATTCATCTCTCTCCCAATGTTGAGTTTGTAACATGATATTTTTCTCCCACTTTGACAACAACGACAAAGGGCCAAGGAATTTTTTTGAGATCCCCCCCTTTGTAGGTAGTTCTTGAATTGCTCTACTCTGTCTCCCAATAGGTCAGACTACTTTCCTTTCACCTAGCGGTTTGATTTATGATTTTTATTAAGAACAAATTGAATAGACACTAAAAAAAAGCATAAAAACAAACTGATGAGATCTTTCTCCCCCTAGGAAGTTACTCTTTTGGTTAAGCTAATTGTGACTTTGGTAGATAGACAAATTGAATAGACAACTTCCCAAAGTCTTAAACCTGTTGATAATGCAGCAAACAATTTTGCTCCCTTTCGACACCAAAATTCTTCTAGCCTATGTATTGAAGAGACAACTGACACAACTATGAAAATCATAAACAAGCTGGTGATGTGTACTCTCCCCCTATGTGCAGCCTATGGTCCAAGAAATAAAAGATGTAACTATGAACTCCACCTGAACCACAAATCTCCATACACATTTAAGTGCATGAAGTCAGTGGGAAAACTCCTAACTTGTGGTGTAGATATGCAAATGTGTTTTCCGGTAGTGGTTTAGTAAAAATATCAGCCACTTGTTCACCTGTGGGGACATAATCTACCTTTAATTCCCACTCTGCAACCTTCTCCCTAAGAAAATGGTATTTGATTGCAATGTGCTTTGTCCTTGAGTGCGTAACCAAAATATTTGATATATTGATTGCACTAGAGTTATCACACTAGATAGAAATAGGGTCAGACATTTCTACTTGAATGTCCTTGAGAGTGTTAGGATTCCCATAGATACTGAGGGCGGGGGGGGTGAATAAGTATATAACTGGTGTATTAAATTTCTTAACTTAAAACATGTAGAACATATTAAAACTGTGTACCGGTAAACAAGAAGTAATGCAATAAACAAAGATAAAAGCAACCACATGAAAAACACACCATAACACAAAGATTTAATGAGGAAACCCGGTGTGGGAAAAACCTTGGTGGGATTTATGACCCACAATATTCACTTACTGGCCAATAAGAGAATATTACTCTTACAAGAGGGGCCTGCACATGCAGGAAGACCAAGTGCCTAGAGCACACTGCTCAATTACAAAATAGGAAGTCTCACTAACTTACAAAATGGATTATATAAATCCAGTGTCTTGTACTGCTTTAGAATAGCATCTATAATGCCAGATCCAATATCAGTTTCTTCTCTGCTTCTTACATAAACCCTTAACCTATAATTCACATAATAGGTCTGCCTTGTTTCACCTAATTATATTCTATCATCCTCCTTCTAAATATTCTACAATGATCTCTTATATATATGAGTCATTTTACAATGTTGCCAAATCGGCTTATAAAGATTTTACAATAATAAACAAAATATATTATAACAAAAATCATGTTGGCCTCTGTGTCGGTATGCTTCCTTTCACTACCAGTGCCGGTGGTCTGAGTGTCGGTGTAGAGTCTAATCTTGCTAGTGTTAGTGGAATGCCTTATCAGTGTCATAGGATTGTAAGGTTGCCATCAATGACAAAACCTTCAATCACCTACAATGTCTCATTAGAGTGTGCATATGCCAACAATCTCCCCCTTTGGCATTGATGGCAACACTCATGAGAAAATTTCAAAAGTGTATCCAAAACTTGTAATCCAAAAATTGTTTCCAAAAATGTGTATCAAAAATATATGAGCTCCCCCTGAGTAGATAAGTCTTTTGCTGATTATTTTCTCATACTACTACTCCCCCTTTGGAATCAATGACAAAGGTTGTCAAAGTGTCTATAGAGTTGTATTTTTATGTCTCAACCTTGTAGCTGGGTGGTTACAATTTGAAAAATATCTACCAAAACCAAATTTATTCTTTAAAAAAACTTCTTACTATACTTTATTGCTGCCTCTATTCTTTGAACTGTACCGGTGAGGTGCTACATATGCTCTACCAGTGTTTTTTCTCCTTGTACTAATGCCTCAGATATTTCCTCCCTCAAGGATGCTAGATAGTCCAGTCTTGGACTTAGTCTTAGTCTTAGATTCTTAGCCTTATTTATTATTCTCTCCTTTTCTCTTTCTAACTTAAGTAATTCTTCCTCAAAACCTATTATCTTTTGTTCAAAAACTGATAATGTATCAGGTGAGTTAACAAAATTGTCAGCAAGTTTATTTATTTCATCTGGTACTGTGCTCATTTTCTTATCTATGTCAACTATTAGAAAGTTTGTATTGCAAATGTCTCTATACAGAGTTTTAAATTCCTTCAATGAGTTGCATAGTTCTGATAGAAGTGTGTCAAATTCCCCAGTACACTTCTTTATTTGATCCTCAAAGAATTTTTGTTTTTCAATTTCCAACCTATCTTTGAATGCCTCTTCCTTTATTTGCTCAACTGTCACTATGTTGTCAGTAATGTACTTAGACAAAGTGTCAAGTTGGCTCAAAGAATCCTTATTATCTACATTGCAGTTTGGAGCTATCATCTTCAAAATTGGGAATGTGTCATCTATAGCTTTATATGCCTATGAACTACAATTTGTTATTTTCTTAATGGAGTCCAAAAGAACTTCAGTTACATTTGCTGATTTGTAACCTGCTGAGGAGGAACCAACATTCTGAATTCTGCCGGTGGAGGAAATAACCATGCTTGAAGTGACCTCTGGTAGGTCAGTCTGTGTTTCCATTTCCTTAAGGAAAGGTTTTTGTTGTTCTCTTGTTGCCGGTGGCACTATTTCTGCATGAACCTATTCATGTTCTGTATATTGTTGCTTTGCTTGTCTCTCTGTCTGTTGATCTTTAGTTGTTGTCTCTGTTTGAGTTTATGCCTGTTGTCTTGTGCTATCATCTTCCTCTTTTCCTTTGGTGTTATCAATGTTATCAATTGTCAGTGGCTCACTAGCCATATCTATGTTACTGGTTTTGTCCTTGTCTATCATAATGTTGACTTTTTGGGTATCAACATCAACTATGTATAAAACCTCAGGATTAGGATTTTTATCCTCTATATCCATACTCTCATATACCAGTTGATCTTCAGTTGTTGTTACCGGTGGAGTAATCAAAGGTGGTGGGAGTAAGTTATCTTTTACTTTGATGTTAGGAGGTCCACCAACCTTTCCTTTTCCCTTGTCCTTGTCTTTTTGATATACTTTTATTGGTTTACGGTTTCTATATTCTTCTTGTTTTTCCTTCTCAACAAGGAATATATCCCATGCATTTTTTGTTTCCTCTGTTACCTCATTTACTCTTCCAACCATTAGTGCAATATGTCGGTGTGCAGTAGAGAATACTAACTGGTTGGCTTCTATAATTAAGTCATCTATCTTCTTTGGTGAGTTTACTGGGTAAACAACAAGTAATTTTTCAACTTTAATTTTCTTATCAAGCTCTACAACAGCAAGTCTTCTTGCTTCCAGTCTCTTGAATAGTTCATCTGGTAGTTCATCTACCACTTGTGTTAAGAACTTCTTATAGATATCCAAGTGTAAAATGACACTATTTCAACTTGCTCTTTCTCATCTGCTGATAGTGTGTCATATAATTTTTCTATGTTCTTGAGCTTTCCTTCCTCTGTGATTTCATTCAACAATTTGTCAATTGGGGCAATTTTTTGTTGAGTCCTTTTCTTCTTTGGTGTTAGCTTTTTATTTGGATTTTTCTTCTTGACCGAAGACCTTACTTCCTATTGTTTTTGTCTAGTTCTTCTAGGCGAGGGTGTGGATGCCGGTGAAGGATCCCTTTTCCTTACAACTCTTTTAAATGTTGCTGGCGTATTATTTTTTTTGAAGTTGCTACTAGTGATAGGTGAGTTTCAGGCTGTAATGTTACTAACTCATCCTCAATGATACCGGTTTGTTTCAGTACATCTTCTTTGATAGCCTTAGCCTACCTTGAGCCTCTTCTCACAGTTGCTTCAACTTTCTTCACTCTTTTCTTGGTTTGAATTTGGCTTTCAATGGTCTCAGCACTACCAAATACTTCTTCCTTAGGTTCCTTGGGTGCTTCAAGAGGGGATTTTGCATAAGTTTCAATGATGTGATCATCAGTCTCATAACCCATCTTAGTAACCCAAATTGTTCTTGGGATAACTGCTTCCATCTAGATCTCATCCTTTTTAATCACAAAGCATATAACATCCTTATATTTATTAACAATTTTCTATGACGGTCTGACTCTTTTGTTCATTCTAGCCTTTAGTGCTTTAAAATACTCAGTAATATTCTTTTCCTTGTTTTCACCCATGTTGTTGAATAAGTCTCATAACGGTTTCCCTACCGATATGTCAAATCCAAGGTTTTTGTTGCCTATATCGGGCACCTGTTTGGTTATGTGTAGCATTAATCATACAAGTAAATTACCAAATCTAAATGTCACTTTCTTATCCTTCTTGATTTTCCCTAAATTATCAATCAACCCATCCTTTAGCCATATACATCAATTTTCACATTGTCCTTAACCATGTCATAAGCACTTTTTATGCATAAACTAGAAACTGAGTTAAGTTTGTTTACATGAGTTGCTTTGTAACCTAGAATCATGCTAATGAATCTCACATTTATGTTGGTTACATCATTA
Source organism: Cryptomeria japonica (assembly GCF_030272615.1). Taxonomy (NCBI): domain Eukaryota; kingdom Viridiplantae; phylum Streptophyta; class Pinopsida; order Cupressales; family Cupressaceae; genus Cryptomeria; species Cryptomeria japonica. Next base: position 145,349,481 of record NC_081415.1, read on the forward strand.
ACCCTCAAGGACCTTTTGTCAGATGCTGCACCTGTTAGGTTTGTTACTAGGTCATTTGAGACCTTCTTTGTTTTGTCTGGTATGTTACCGGTGGAAGGTAACTCTGTTGCAGCTTTGACAACTTCCTTGGTAATTTTATGAATCGAATCTAACCAAAAGAATGCACCATGTACCCTGTTCAATACTATCCTAATAACTTCCTTAGGAAAATCCAAAATGCTAAGGATCTCAATGAATCCTAGAGTTTCAACAATTTTATGTTTAGGTTTCACATTTCCAGAATTATCACATATAATAGTTTTGTACATGTTTTTGATTTCTTCATCTCCTAGTTCTTCTATGGGGCAATGGATGTACATTCTAGGATCTTCTTCAAAAACAACTCCTTTGGGAATTAGGGAAAATGCACCAACATTGTCATCCTTTTTAGCTATCTCGGGAACTAGCTGAAATACGGGCCTAGGGCATTTGATTACCTCGACTACAGTGGGGTTTGCTATGAATTTAGGTGCAAAGGATGATGCCATTATTATAAATACCTTTTTCTACCTTAGGAAAGATTGACTGTTGAAGTGCTTTATCTCTTTGCTTGAAATGCCTTAGATCTGGAATTTTCACACTTTTCAAATGTTTGAATTCTCAGTGAAGTGAAATGGAGCCAAAATCACAAATTTATAATTTCAATTTTTTCATCTACCACATTTAATGCATGTCGGTTAAGTAATCACTTAACTTTGTTTGTTGGTATAGAAGTAATTTTTCAACTTCTCATCATCAACCAAGGGAATAATAGCATGTCTCATTTGATTGCCAAACCCTCAAGGAAGTTTTCTTCAATTTGATGAAGAGCTTCCTACTAGTGGAGTACTACTCTGTTCTATCGATGGAGTGTTGATTGGTTCTACCAATGGAGGAGTATTCCCAACATTATTTAGGTTTGACTTCCTAATCCATTGTTTTGAGAATTCTTGCTTAACCTCTTTAACCTTTTCTTTTCCTTTTAAACTAGAACTTTTGTTGTCTGTCGGTGATGCTTTACTTCTGCAGAATATTGCAATATGCCCAATCTTGTTACATGCATAGCAAGTCACATTATTTTTCTGAATATCTTTCCCATTACCTATGTCGGTTTGTGTTCTACATTGATTTGATAAGTGTCCAAATCTTCCACAAACATAACATCTCACATTTATTCTGTAATTTTTAGAGTTATGACCAACTTTGTTGCATTTTGAACATTGACTGGTGGGTGTGTTGATATTCTGATAATTTCTAGATCTACATTGATTTTCTCTATAACCATACTTATTACACTTAAACCATTTTCCATTAAATTTGTAAGCAGTAGGTTGTCTTACCATTTTTCTATGATCCTGTGTGTTTGCAGTACTAGAGCTTTCTCTTGCCTCAAAACCAATTCCACAAGTGTCACCATTATGTTTCTGAATCTTCAACAAGTTGCCAAGTTCTTCTGAGCTTTTCTTGAATTTTTCTTTGTGTTGATTTGCAATATCTAGTTCTCTTTCTAAGATCTCTTTCTACCTCATCAGTTCATTGGAGTCATTCTGAGTATGCATCAGATCTATCTTTAATAAATCATTTTCATAGTTAAGTCTTGTGTTCTCATTTGCTACATCACTTAATCTTTTGGTCAACTCTTCTTCATTCTTCTTTCGATCTTCAATCTCCTTACAGAATCTCATGGTCATATCTTGCATCTCATTCTTCATTGTCATGTTCTCTTGTTTCAGCTTGTTTATCATATCACTAAGAGTTTCCTTTTCATCATTTTCATTTTGCATCTTTTCACATAGTTCTCTTCTCTTATTTCTTGCAATGGTAAAATTCTCTTGAAGTGCTTGAATGATATCTTGAGCTTCCTTTAGATCATCTTCAAGTTTGATCTTTTTCAATTTTTTTGTATCATAGTCTGAGAGAGCTACTTCTAGTTGCTTCATCAGATTTTCCATCTCTACCGGTGTCAAGATCTTCCTCAAGTTGTTAGGATTCTAAAAATAGAGGACCAAGCTCTGAAACCAATTGTTAGGATACCCATAGATACTGAGAGGGGGGGTGAATCAATATCTAACTGGTGTATTAAATTTCTTAACTTAAAACATGTAGAACATATTAAAACTATGTACCAGTAAATAAGAAGTAATGCAATAAACAAAGATAAAAGCAACCACATGAAAAACACACCATAACACAAAGATTTAATGAGGATACCCATAGATACTTCTAGTTGCTTCATCAGATTTTCCATCTCTACTAGCCAATAAGAGAATATTACTATTACAAGAGGGGCCTGCACATGCAGGAAGGCCAAGTTCCTAGAGCTCACTGCTCAATTACAATATGGATTATATAAATCTAGTGTCTTAAACTACTTCAAAATAGAATCTATATTGCTAGATCCAATACCGGTTTCTACTCTCCTTCTTACATAAACCCTTAACTTATAATTCGCATAATAGGTCTGCCTTAGTTCGCCTAATTATATTCTATCATCCTTCTTCTAAATATTCTACAATGATCTCTTATATATGAGTCATTTTACAATGTTGCCAAGTCGGCTTATAACGATTTTACAATAATAAACAAAATATATTATAACACAAATCCTGTCGGCCTCTGTGCCGGTATGCTTCCTTTCACTACTGGTGCCAGTGGTCTGAGTGTCAGTGTAGAGTCTGATCTTGCTAGTGCCGGTGGAATGCCTTGCCGATGTCATAGGATTGTAGGGTTTTCATCAATGACAAAACCTTCAATCACCTACAATGTCTCATTGGAGAGTGAATATGCCAACAAAGATTCTGCTCCATCCATAACACCTGAGAACAACATGTAGAAGCAATAATATACTTTGCTTCAGTAGTAGATAGTTAGACTAAATCTTCATTCTTATTGTGGCATGAGACTAACTAGTTACTTAAAAATAATGCTCCACCACTTGTTATTTTTGGTCATCAATGTAACCTACCCAATCAGCATCAATGTAGGCCTATAAAGTGAAATCTCCTTGCTTTGGATACCTTAGACCATAACTAAGTGTCCCTAGTAGGTACTTGAAATATTGCTACCATATATACTGCCTACATTGTATCCGGTCTCGAAGGAGTGAGATATATTAGACTTCCTATCATGGATCTATACAAGGTTTGATCCACATCCAGTGACTCATCAAACTTTCTCAACTTACATCCGATCACCATGGGGGTACTAGTCAGTTTGTTGCCTTCCATTTGAAACTTCTTCAACATATCTCTGGCATACTTGGTTTGAGAAATAAATATTCCTTTATCTTGCTAAGAAATCTGCAACCCAAGAACGTATGACAACTCTCTAAGCACTGACATCTCAAACTCTGATTGCATCTTATCGGCAAACTCTCTACACAAGGTATCCTTGTTGCCTCCAAAAATTATTTCATCCACATACACATCAACAATGATCATGTGATTTCCATCTTCTTTGATGTATAGGTTACTATCTGCACTTTCCTTTCTAAAACGTTGCTCCTTTAGATACTTATCTAGTCTTGAATGCCATGCTCTTGGAGCCTGCTTCAAACCATACAAGGCTTTCTTCAACTGACACACAAAGGTATCATCATCATGCAATAGAAAACCTTCTGACTATTCCATGTAGACTTCTTCTTCTAAGTTACCATTAAGGAAAGTAGATTTAACATCCATTTGGTAGACCTTGTATCCTTTGTAGGCAGAAAATGCTAGAACTAGTCTAATAGCCTCAAGTCTAGCAATCAGTGCAAATGTTTCTTCAAAATAAATTCCTTCTACTTGAGAATACCCTTTGTACACTAGCCTTTCTTTATGCCTAACAATCTTTTCTTCTTCATTCACCTTGTTTCGGTAGACCCATTTAGTGCCAATGACATTCTTATCTTCTGGTCTAGGAACTAATTTCCAAGTCTTGTTCTTCTGAATCTATTGCAACTCTTCTTCCATTTCATCCTTCTATTTCTCACTTTTATTGGTCTCATAAAATGTTTTGAGTTACATCTCAGTCATGAGGTAGAAATTCACTTGTTCATTATTTCGGGGAGCTCTTCTTCTGGTCTATACACCATCATTTTTATCACCTATAATCTACTCTTTTGGGTGATTTTTCTACACATACTAGTAAGGACTCTTGTTGAGTGCCTCTTCTGGTTCACTATTAGACTGCACTTCATTTTTATCACGAGTCATCATACTAGTTTACATTTTCTTATCTTCCTTTATGCAAGTCTTCATCAACTCTGACATGAACACTCTCAATTACTCTCCTTGGTCTTTTATTGTAGCATTTATAGGCCTTGTTGTCTGTGGAGTAATGTAAGAAAATATCTTCATCACTCCTAGAATCAAAGCTGCCTAGACCATCTTCATCTCTCTTGATGAAGCATTTACTTCCAAACACTTTGAAATATTTAACTGATGGCTTTCGGTCATACCACATCTCATAAGGTGCCATCCTGCTATTTGTTCTAAACTGAACCTGGTTTAGAGTATATATAGTATGAACTGCTTCCTTCCAATACATATTTGGTATATTTTCCTCATTTAACATTGTTCTTTCCATCTCCTTAATAGTCCAAATTTTCCTTTCAACAACACCATTTTTTTGTGTTGTTCTGGGGGCTGAATAATGTCTTTTGATTCCATGTCTCTCATAGTAATCTACAAACTCATTTGATGTAAAATCACCACCTTGGTCAGATCAAAACACTTTATCTTGTATCCACTTTCCCTCTCAACCATCTTCCAGAATATTTTGAACCTCTCATATGCATGTGATTTGTCATGTAGGAAAGTGACCCATGTCATTCTTGAGATATGATTAATGAACATGATGAAGTATCTTTCACTGGCTAAAGCTCTTGTCCTGGTTGGACCACACAAATATATATGCAAAAGTTCTAAGGGCCTTGAGGTATTTTGTTCTTTGGTTTTGAAGGCTACCTTATTCTACTTACCTTTTAGACATTCATCACAAAAGGTGCTTTTCAGTTTGATAATTGGTGGTATATGTCTCACATAACCTTTCTTGCTTACTTTGACCAAATTCTCAAAATTTATATGGCCCAATATTCTGTGCCATATGCCAACTCTCATGTACCTGTCCCATCATACATTGGGATTCATAGCATTATTTTAGATTGTATACATTTCCATCTGTCCTTTTCCCTTCTGCAACAATCTGTCTGGTATTCTCCTTCCTCATCTGACAAACGGTAGAGTCAAATGTGAATTTGTATCATTTATCACACATCTGACTCACACTAAGCAGATTATGCTTTAATCCTTCCAGATAATATACATCATGTGCTTTTAATTTCCCATCTATGTTCATAATTCATTTTCCTTTTATCTTAATGGAGGAGTTGTCTCCAAACTTCACTAAACCTCCATTCCAATCTTCAAATTTAATAAACTTATTTTTGTCTCCTATCATGTTGTTGGAACACCCACTATGTACAACCCAAAGGTTTCTTCTTTTTGCATGCAAGGCAATCTGCACAATTAGACTTTATTCTTCTTTATTCTTATCCTTCTCAACCCAAAACTAGGTTGGCTTCCTTCTTCTTTCCTATAACATATTTATGCTCTGACTTTTTATCCAGTACTAGTTTCCTTTTCTTAATTGTCTCGAGTTTGCAATGCTTTGCAATATAGCCAAAATTTTTACAATAATAGCATTTCACGTTGACATTGAAGGATGAGCTTGAAAAAATATTATAGGACATCGACTAACTTCTCCTACATTCATAACCCTTATGACCAAAGACATTACATTGATAAAAGATAACATTCATCTACTAGAGTGCAGCAAACAAATTTCTACTTTCAAAACTACTAGGGGACTTACTCAACAAACTATAATTAGCAATTCTATGACCAAACTTATTACACCAGTAACAGTACCCATGAAATTTTGGTACATACCAATCTTGTTGCTTTGGATCGACAAATCTTTGTCTCACCAAATGTCTTCCTCTCATGTTGTTGACTTTTGTGAATCCTTCATTATCTACATTGGGCAACAACTACCGATAATAATGAAAGTAGATGTAAAAGACTGATTTTAGAATGAAGTGAATGTAGACAAAAAAAAAATGTTTACTTATCCCACACTCACAAATGATATCCAGGGAAAGAAAAAGAAGAAAACCCTTTTCAATAGATGATTTAATCTAAATTAAAAGCTTCAGAATTAAATACATACATAGTACGACATAACTTAATGACACTGAAAGTAATTGCAAAGAAGCACAATTCATTGCAATTTAAAGAAAACATTAATAAATTAAAAGACTTAGAAATATCTTCTTTATTCCTTCAATGTCAAAATGTGAGTTCATAGACTCAACACCCCTGTATTGAAAACAAAACTATATTGGTCTTCCCTCTTTTCCCTCCCCCTTCCATAATCTATTAATTACATATTTAAAGACTCTTCAATAAACCTTTTCATTTTTTGTAACCACTTCTTTTTAAAGAATGAAATAACCCTTTCACATTCACATTAAATTTCTACTCTCAAAATTATTTAAAACATCTTTAAATGTTTTAAATTGTTGTACATAAACTATAGAGAAATTGAGAAATTGTTAATTTCTCCTGCAACTAATTTTGAATAAATTCATTGTGGGTTAACCGAGCATCTTAGGGCCATAAAATTTTGTGATGGGGTATGATAATTAAAACTAAACATGGGATTTTAACCATTTTTTAACTACTTACAAAATTGAGGTACTTCCTTTGTAAACTAGTCTTGCCAACTATATCACTCCATACAAAAAAAAAAAAAATAACATATCATATGAGCTTGTATGATCTTAAAATTAAAATTGGGGGAAGTTGAGACCAAAATATTAGGTGGGCTTATTTTAGATTTAAGAAATTTGTAACTTTTTTTTAATGCACTTTTAGATTTGTGAATTAGTGATGTGAGGAAGTTATCCATTTTTGGAAGTTTTGAACTATTGTGAAGTCAGAGATTTTTGGAATTTTTCAACAATTGGGAAGTCATCCATTTTTGGAATTTTTGAACTATCAGGAATTTGACTATTTTTGGAATTTTTGAACTATCGAGAAGTCGGTCATTTTTGGAAGTTTTGAACTTAAAAACTTGAAAAAGGTTGACTATGAACTTGGACTTTAAAGTTTAAATTTGGCCAGGTTAAAAAATGGACAAACATTAATGATGAATCCACATAGGTCTGGACATTATAGATAGTATAATTATGTCTCTCCTCCCAATATAGTTAGGGTTAATGAGCCAGAGAAAATAGCACATCACTTAGATAGTTATCAAGATCATAATCCCAAGGATCACAAATAAAATAGAGACTTAAATAAATAAGCTTGGCTACAATAGGTTTTGAACACATAGCAAGACTAAGAAGGGGAAAGGTGAATCATTTCAAAACTTCAAAAATATTTTTTAATAAACTTATTCAATATGAACACTTTTACCATCAACACATCAAATAAAAACATATAAACAAATGAACACCATATATACGCGAAAAACCCATATAAAGAAAAAACACAATGACAATATAACTGACAATATGAATAAAAATGTTTACAATAAAAACACTTGAAGGACTTATACAACTAAGGTGCAATACCTTAAGCAAGATACAAAAGGATATGTGCAGTTCAAGAAGACTTCTTCAAGACAAGATACAAATTGATGTTGAACATTGTCAATCAACAACAAATGAAATAGTTAAATTGAAATTGAGAAGGATTCTCCTAATCATGAAATTTTCCTTGAACAATAATTAAGAAAGAAATGACATGGCCAACATCTCTAATGATCTCCACTATCACAACACTTTGTTTGGCAGAATATATCATCTACAAAGTTCTTCCTAAACTGACTTTCGCATTACTATCAAATCTTCTTGCAAATGATTAACATACACTTCTCACACAATTAAATTCTCATGCATACTCAATTAATCCTTCCACACATCTTATATATAGGATAAAATGTTTAAATCCTAAACAAGGGTCGACCAAGACAATATTAAATAAAATGCCACCTAGACAAAAATATAATTAGATTGGTCCACTCTAGGAGAAAGAGGAAACCAAAAAATATCATAATACAACATCCCATGAATAATTATAAAATCCACACATGCTAGGACATATTTCAAATGATGTTAAAAAATATAACATGTAGATATAATCAATTATTTAGCCATGTGATCACTTCCTATGCAAATACTCCATGTGGATCTCCACAAACCAAAGTGAGACCCAGGGAATTACCCCAACACATTTTACAACATATATCCAAACTTAAAGAACATGATCCAGTCTCAACCACCCTAAATATAGGATGACATAACCAACACTAAAAGAGTATCTAAAATAAACTCTATCCAAATAACCAAGGCCTAAAAAACCATATCAGGACAAATATCCATCTAGATAACCAAATTTGACATTAGTGACAACCATACAAGCTCAAGCTTCTAAAAATAGGGACTCCACTTTTCTCTTTTATAAAGCAAGTCCATTGTATTCAACTTGGGGCTTATATATCATAAATTTATTCCTTCCTTCTCCAACATGTGCATCAACTACTAATAAGTGTCTATAAAACTCAAGGGAGAAGGTTCTATTAGTCACAAAGGTAGACAACCTAAAAGTTTCATCCATGAATCCATGACTATGGATCATATTGAAATTGAATGCACAGACCAATCATAATGGGAAAATATTTCTATCATCCACTGCATTTTCTCGGTTGTGATTCGAGTTGGGAGATTTTGAAATTCTTGGAGAAGAGGGAATAAATATTTGTCTAAGAAATAATAATAATCATATGTTGAAGATATTACATGGGTGGACATACAGTTATAGGGTTTTTCTTCCCCAATGAATCAATTCCATTTAAATGGATTTGACCATATCTTTAAAATAAAAGAATATTTTGGTACAGAAACATATGCGCCAAAAAGAGGAGTACCTAAATAAATACTTCTTTTTGTACTCATGTAGTTGCTCTATCATATTTTCTTCAAATTCTAGTTTAAAAACATTTCTTTATGTTTTGAGCTTGTAGCCCATGGCTACCTAGAATCATTCTACATTTTCGTTCAAGTCCATAGTATGAATAAAGGCCATCATAAAAAATGTATCTTGCATATCTACTAGAACATTTTTTAGAGCTATGGGAAATATTGGGAATTCTGTTACATTACTTTCACTTTCTAGTTCTTTATTGAATAAGGTGAGTCTCTCTCTTCTATGCTCACAATAATAATCCATTCCATTTCAGTCAAATCTTTGAATTTTAGCCATACTGATAGGGATACACAATATCTCCTTGATGGAATCTGTGTTGATAACAACATGGAGATCACCTCCTTGAATAATCTTTGTATGTGCATCAAAATATAGGGCATGAACCCATACCAACTTAGGACATGGGTGAAGAAGTGGAACCATGAACTATGGAAGTCTAGAATATTAAACGAGGACTCTAGTAGACCCATATCTCTTTTCATCTTCTCCCTACCATATCTGATTTAAGGGACCTTCATAAATATGTCTAGACTTCTATTGTAGCCTTGGATCATATATATTATTTGCATAATCCTTCAATAAAACTGAGTTGATAATAAGTCTAATACCCTGGTACAATCAACTCAATTATAGTAGAGGATTATGGAGATACTATATATGATCCAAGGCTGCAATAGGATGTAGTGCCCCTCCATGCTTTTCTTCAGATACTTGTTACTTTGACTTGTAGGACTGTTTCTAACTCATTATGTATGGTTCATTTCATTGTTTTGTGTGTATGGGTACATTCATGTGATTCTTGTTATTAGACTATTTTATGATGCTCATATGTTTCAAGACATGATTTCTATTATATTTTATTTTAGATAGATATATTGATGTTTGTGATAGTTTATAGATGACTTGGATTATATATTGGTGATTTATTATGATGTTTCATGTGATGCCAACCCATGATCAAATGTTATTATTTGATGATAATGATACTTATGGATTTTATGTGTAGAATAAATATTTATTATATTGTTTTCTCAAAGCAGGGTGAAAGGAATAATTTCATATAACTCATTACAATATCTATACAACCTCATGATTTCCTTTAACTACATGGTATTAAAGATATATGTGTGTATGTATGCATGCATGCATGCATGTATGTATGTATGTATGTATGTATGTATACAAAATATTTTTGTGCAAGATTGCAGGTACCAGACATCAACTCCATTTGGTCTCAGAGGTCTAAGCATGTCTTTAAATCCCAATGACGGTACAAGAGATAGTACAAGGACCAAAAATGTATCTAGCACTGGCTGTTGTCCTAATGTAGGGATAATTATCTAGTTTTTTATTTTTATTCTATCTAATATGTGATCTAGATAATATCTGATCGCCTAGCTATTAGTGATAAGTCTTGTTTTGATGTTGGATTTATTTTATGATTTATTTGTGTGTGTTGGATTTATGTAATTTTAATTATTGATATTAATTATAACATGCGTGTTATAATAATTAATAATTAATTATTGCTTATTGTGGGTTTAATTATATTTTAAATTTAATAAAAATATTCTTCTTATTTATTAAATTATTTGTTATTTCTTAAATGATTTATTATTTAGTAAATGATGTATTATTTATTTATTATTTAAAAAAAGGGGTAAAAATTTATTGAGAAAGAAATAGAATGTACAAAGAAAAGGGCCCTAGGCCCAACCAAAGATCAAAAAAAAGAGAACCTAAAAAGGACTATTCTCCATAATTAAGCTTTCTAGACTATCAGAGTACTCAAGAGGAAATAACTCCCAATTATCTGCATCCCACTTATCTAGGCCCTCAGAAGCCTATTTAGCCAAATAATTAGCCACCCTATTCCAATCATGGGGAATATGATGAAAAGATATATGATCAACCAATCCACATAGATCCAAGTTTTGCTTGACAACTAAAGCTAATTGCCAACTAACACCTTCTAAATGATGGTCATTAACAAAATCAATCACAATTTGTGAGTTAGACTCACAAAAAATTTTACACCATCCTAAAGAACAAGCTCTTGTTGGAAACCAATAACACTGAGAGGGGGGGGGGGGGGGGGGGCGAATCAGTGTTATACCTGAATAGAAGATTTTAGCTTTAACAAAACATTCATACACCAACCGAGATACCTATATAAAAAGAATTGAAAGAAGTAATGCAACCAATAAGCCAAACACATAAATGAGAAACATAACACACAGATTTATACATGGAAAACCTGAATGAGGAAAAACCACAGTGGGATTTGTGACCCACAATATCAATTCATTGGCCATGTGAAGAGATATTACAATATATGATGGGCCTGCACTTATAGGGAGGCTTATAGCCTAGAGCACACTGCTCATCACAAAAAGAGTCTCACTGACTATAGACAAATCTAGACTACAATACAGAGAAGTGTGAACTTCTCAATATAGAATCTCCTATGCCAAAATACAGTTCTGGTTTAAGCTCTATCTATTCTGGTTAAAACCCTAAACCTCAGTGCCAGAATAACCCTTACAATGAATTCCTCACATACATAGTCTCTCTGATATATTGTGCATTACATTACATCCATAACCTTATTCATCCAGTGATCTAATCAATCTTCCCTATGTACCCTATACAAATTTATGCCTTATGTTAGCTTACAAGGATATATAAAAAAACATATTACATGTCGGCCATATAACATAAATGAATAAGAATTAAACCAAGTTTTTGATGCCAGATCCAAGATATGTCAGCCTCCAATATCGATATCCTTTACCATACCATGTCGGCATGCATTGTTAGTGACTAAAGAAATCTTTTGTCCTATTGGTGCTGGTGTTGATGTAGAGTCTGTGAAGTGCCTATTGGTACACCATATGAAGCCAGAACCCAAAATCATGTTGTCATCAATGAAAACATAATGAAACCTAACCAATAGAGTGTCAATTTCCAAAAATCTCCACCTTTGTCATTGATGGCAACACTCATATGAAAAATGGTCATGGTTTCAACTGTTGGTTTCATCCTGCGCTACTCCCCTTGAACTAAATATACAAAATGCTCCAGTACTCCAAAATTCCAAAAACTCTGTAACTCTTGCTAATGTATGCAACCCTTCATTATTTGTCACATGTATACTACTCCCCGTTTGACATCAATGCCCAAAAAAAAATGTAAAAAGAATGTCAAAGAATGATAATTGTACACTGAATACCTCCAAAATATCTTACCGGAGCTTGACCAATTTCAATATTTCTAGGTAAGATTTCTCCAATAACTCCACATAAGTATCCCGATGGGTTTTTAATATGTCAGAGATAGATACAAGTCAAGTAAATAAATATGCAAGTGATTCCTTCTCATTAACTTATATTGGTGTGGGCTTACCAAGCATATCCATGCATTCCCTCTTATGAACACCAAGTGAATCCAATCTCGGACTCACCAAACCTCCAATAATTCTAGCTTTCCGAATGATCTTATCTATTTCCTTTTCAAGACCAGAAATTTGATTCTCCAAAGTCAAAATTTGTCCATCAATAGATGTTGCTAGTGAAACTAGTCCATCAAAAGAGTTAGCAATAAATTAGCAATTTTGTCTTGCACCTCTTTTATCTTTTCATCTATGTTTTCTGTAAGAATATTTGTATTGCAACATACCCTTAATATGTTAGTACCTTTTTTCAAAGAATTTTCTATCAGAATTAACTTCTCCTCAATCTTTTCTTCTCTTTGTCAATAATCTGATCAAAAGCAGCTCTCTTAGCCAAATTGAATTTTTCAAGTGCTAGTGGGTTAGAGATCTGCAGTAATGATTGAAAATATTTAGAGATCTGCTCTCTTATAGCCTTAAGCTTTTTGGAGGGGATTTCTTCATTCTATATCTTACATTCTGGTACCAATCTATGAAAAATATTTATAGATTGATCTATAATCCCTTTGTCAGTGGTTCCCTCCTTCATCCATTTTAGAGCAACCATCATCATTAGTTCTATGGGACTCATCTCTATGATGTTTTTCTTTTCAACTAGAGAAGTGTCAATTGTCAATAATGATGTGTTAGCAACCGATTCTTTATCGGATTCCCTTGTTTTCTTTGGTGATTTAACTTTTCCTACCTCCTCACTTGTAGCGATGGCTTCGCCACTTGGTGTAGTCTATGCAATTATCGGTTCCTCCATAGGAATAGTATCCTCAACCTATACATTAGCATCTAGAGGACAAGTGTCCTCAATGTTCTGATTAATTGAAAAATAGGTGTAGACACCTAAAAATGGTCAACGCTTGCGAGGTCATACTTTAACAATTGCGCATTGCCTCATTTTAGGTTTTTGCGTTGCATTAACATTTCTCCTATGTCACGCACTTGGTTTTATCATTTGTGAGCATTGAGTCATTCTTCTACATTCTTCATCTATCTCGCTTTCGAATTTGGTCTTGTCGACAACAATCTTCAATCATGATTTTGGTCGATCTTTGTCCTTGTCAATCTTGTCATATTGCGATTGATTCGTCATCGATCCTTGTCCTTTTCAATCATGTCAATTTGGTCAATTTGTCATTGATTTTTGTCAACCAATCTTAATCAAATCATTTATCAACACTGGTCATTTATCAATTCAAAATCATGATCAAATCAATATCAACTATCCTTTGTCAAGACCTAATTGTCATCTTTGCATTGCTAATTCACCTTCTAGGGTTTCATGATTTAATCATTTAACCTTGTGCGTCATTTCTTCCTCTAGGATTAATAAATAAATTATTTATCCTAAGTCTTCTCATCGCAATTAAATGTTCATTTAATTGGTTAATTATTCCTCTTTTTGTGAATTAATTAATAAATGACAAATTATTAATTAATTTACCTAATTTCTAATTCCTAATTTTCATCAATTTCAATTTTCTAATTTCTTATTTTCTAATTTCTTTTCTCTCCTTTTTCATCTCCTAATTTCATGGGAATGACATTTCAATTTGTCATAATTTTTCATAATTGACAATCAATCAATTTTGACATAGAAATTTGTCATAATTTGTCATGAATTATCAATCAACAAATTGTGCATAGAAAGTGCATAATTTGTCATAATTTGTCATAATTGACACAATTGATTTGCAATTTCCATTTGAATTGAATCATGCTAATTTGATCCATTTCTCCAATTTCTCTATAAATTGGATGACTTTCTTCAATCAAATCCCTAGCCGCTAATTGGTAATCAGACTATCGAATTTCTAGTACTCTTGATCAATAATCTTGTCTACTTGCTTTCAATTATGTGTATGCACTTGTAGGTGAGATCCACAACCAAACCATTTGAAGAGGAAATAAGAACAATGGAGCCACATGGAAGGAGCATTCAAATCGTCATTCGATTTGCATAATATTTAGTTTTGTATGCTTTGTTTTCATGTCTCTATTGGATGTTGTTTAGGATAGATCATTGCAGTTGTGTTTTTTGTGATTAAGCTAATGACTAATGTTTTTGACTTGTTTGTGATGATTTCCTATTTCCTAACCTACATTAATTGGTGAAACCGATGTGAACACTAACCTTCTAATCCCTTTACTATGTTTTTGAGTGCTTTGATGTTGATTTGTAGGTCAAAAACCCAAAAACAAGGCCGTGCAGGGTATTCTGGAGACTTTTGCGCCTGTGTTGAGCATTCTGTGCCTGTGTTGAGCATTCTGCACTTGTGTAGCGGACATTCTGCACTTGTGTCAGACATTCTGTGCCTGTGTCATGAGTTCTGTGCTTGTGTAAAGTCCAGAACAAAGGTAAAAAAATGCAGTGTTTACTTGAAGTTTGTTGTGTATTTACATTCTGTTTTCTATGCTTTGGATTTTGGTACTAATTATCTGTGCAGAATCTTGGCATATGCATGGCAAAGACTACAAATCAAACTACTAACATGTTTTATGCAGATTCAATAGTCAAAGACAACAAATCAAACATCTAACTTGGGTTTTGTAGGTTGTCTTGGAGAAACAACCAAACTTTTGTGTTTGTGATTTTTAATTAGGCACTTAGTGATTTCTAAATAGGTTGGAATGAACATGTTTGTGCTTTGATTGTTGAGTGTGACATTGGAGTAGAAGAGTATTCTCTCATCCTTTTTAGGGTGATCAGAAATCCAGATCTTCGATACCATGCTCATGTCTTTGATTGAGTGTCTCCTTTAGAGGGCCTGCCTTCCTGACCACTTTGCTTTTGTAAGTAAGTGATAATCGTGAGAAGGGAAAGACCCAAAGTGAGTACAACTATAATTCCTTGGCATTCTAACTCACTATAAAAAAATACCCGATGAGCAAAAGCTTTGAAGGAAGTGTTACGTGGGAGTTGCAGTTACTTGGGAAGTGATGACCCTTGGACTCTTTCTCATATCAACATCTAAGTAGGACCTCAGGGTCTAAATCGTGCTTGCGCGACTACATTTGTTTGGTATCTTGGTGGGCTTAATGTCTCAATCACGCTTGTGTGACATCAAGGAGTAACACTTAACAGAAATCCTTACTAAACACCTTGTTTTTAGAGGCCAAAAACCTTTCTAGTTGCTTGAGAAGGACAAGTTCAGATACTTGGAAGAGATACTAAGTTTGCCATGGGAAGATTTCCATGGGGACTGATGCTTGGCTACCTTGAGAAGTGAGTGCCGTGGAGGGGAGCCCGTGGGGTCAAGCATCTATGTATTCTCCTTGAATCCCATAATGAGTCTACCTCTCAAGTACCTAATGTCCTTGCCTACCATAAGAAATGTGTGAATGAGCATGATTGTCTTGAGTCTAAGTGGAAATATCTTGCCTTCTTTGATTGTCAAAAGTTGAATTGCATCTCATTTCAAAACAAGGAAAATTGATTCAAAACAAGGTTTAATACAAAAGAGACATTCATCTAACAAAGTTCAAAACACCTTCAAACATGGTTGTCAAACATTGTTCAAAATCTTGTCTCAACATTCATGTCACTTAGATTTAGGTTCATCCTAGGTTTGCATTTTACAAATTCATTGTCAACTATCAAGTTTAAGTTTCATCTAAGTCATATTCCTTTGCATATCAATAAGGGTCATCCATTTGCATATGTCCTCTTGCATTAGAGTAATACCATTGTCATACATTTGCATTTGCATACCCTAGGTCTTTTCATTAAGATTAGGTCATTATCATATCATATTAAGGTCATTTGCATAGTAATTGTCCCTTAGCATATAGTGTCAAAGCTAGGTTTTGTCATACTTGAGTAATCCAAATCTTTGAATAAACCCTAAGTCATTGTTAAGAAGTCTAGACCTTATCAAACCTTTTGTCCTTTTGTCATCAATATCATTTTGTCAAACCTAGCTTAGTATCCAAGCATATAGGGGAGACATTGTCATCTTGTCCTTTTGTCACTTGGTCCTTTTGTCCTTTGAGGTCTAGACATCATTTCAATTTTCTAAAGGTCTCTTTTAGATTTGCATTTCAAAAGTTTGTCAAAATCTTCAAAACAACCAAAAACATAGGTTGCATTCTTGCCATAGATTTGTATTTTCATCTATTTAGTTTGCATTTATTTGCATATCATACATCATCCTTTTAAAATCAAAAAAATTCCAAAAATATTGCATTTGCATAGTGACATGTCTATTGAAACAAGGTTCCAAGCACTAATGATGCAAAAAAGTTTGACATACCAACTGCCAATGCAATCACACTTCTATCCAACCCAACAACAAGGCTATATCGATCAAACTCTTTATGATGAAACAAGTCTCCAAATACAAAAACTAGAGGAGAAACTAGCTCAAGAAAATGAGATATTGGAACAAAGAGTGAAAAACATTGAGAAGAATAGATCACAAATGTCCAAAATGTTTCGAAAATTTCCAGGTTGAAATCTAAAGATTGAGCCAATTGATGTAAGATCTCTTCTTGAACAATCAGACATACCAGCTCTTCTCTCCCAAATAGAGATGATGAAACAATTTCAAGAAAAGAGACAACAACATTATGTGCCATCACAACAAGAACAAGAAGGTGTTTACTATCAATCAGATTTTCAACCATCACAACCAATGGTCCAACATATTCAACCAATACAACCAATGGTCCAATTTCAACAATATGTCCAACCAACTATACAATGTCAACAAATGGTTCAACCAATGGTGGAATATCAACAAGCTCAATCAACATATAAATATCAACAACCAAACCAAACTTTCAAAAACAAAGGTTGCAGCACACACCAAGCCAAGTTTCAAACATGTCAGAACAATTGAACCAAGTCCAATATCAAAACATGACATCAAACCAAAAACAAGTTCAAATTCCAGATACAACTATGTCAAAACCTAAAAAGAAAGGTGGATTTATTGCAAGGATCTTAAGGAAACTAACAAGTGAGTTCTTTGAGGAAGATCAAAATAATACACTTATGTCTAGCAATGCCTCATCCCCCCATAAACAAATTGACTCTCCAGTGGCATCTATCCCTACACCTTTGGAATTTTCCCAAGAATCTTCTATATTGTCCTCATCAAACAATACACCCCAAGATGAAATTATCCAAGAGCTATCCATAATTGATTGCCTAGATAATCCAATTCATGATACACATCCTTGTCATGTTTTAGAAATACAAGACCCAATGCCACCATGCACTTTATTGCCATTACCTATTTTAGAGGACCCCATTCCAAGTCCCTCTTCCTCATATTCAAGCATTGATTCCTTGCTAGAATCCATCACAAATGTTCAAAGTGCCTTTCCTTCATGCCAAAACATTGATCCCTTGTCAGAATCCTCCATGCATATCCAAAGTCCAACCTCATGTCAAGAGGATAATTTAGAGCACGAAGAAATGAGTCCTAAAGAAAATCAAGATCAAGATCCTGAAACCTTATCATCCAATCCAATTGTTAACTAGGACCCCATGTTCCTAGACACTCACAATGATTCCCCTATTCTTGTCCATCCTATCCAAAGTCCTATTGACACTCCATTCCCCGAGCAAGATCAAGATATCCTAGTCCATCCAATCCCAAATGATCCCCTTCCATTTCATGAACACAATGTCCTTTCAAATCCCATTGACATTCCACTTCCTGGGAAAGATCAAGATATCCTTTCCATCCTTTCCAATGATCCCATTGAAAGTCAAGAGCAAAGAACCTTTAAAGAGGATTCCAATGATCTTCCTCCTTGTCAAGATCAAATTATTCCTTCAGATCCTCCACAAGATCCTTTTGTTCCTCCATCTCCACATCCTAATCCTCCATATACACTCCAAGATTGCATTTCTTTTGATGATCCCATTATTTCTCCCATTCCATCTCTTGAAGAGCCTATCATTGAACCATGTCCACTACACAATCCTAGTCCCCCTCATGATCCCGATACCCCTCATTATTCTAACGTGTCAGTGCAAGATGTTCATGAACCCTCGACATGCATAATGGGTTCTTCCATTTTGGTGCAATCCGATCCACTTCAAGATCTCATTATTTCTCTCATATCATATCCACCTCAAAATGGGCTCGCATCTTCTTGCCAAAGCAAAGAGTATCCTATTAGTCAAAATATTGATAAAGGCAAAGGGGTAGACCTTCATAAGCAAGAACCCTTCCATATCAAAGAGTATACTAATGGTCATGGCTACAGAACTCACTCTCAAGGCATTGGTATCCCTTCAAAGTCAAAATCCAAATGTCCACCTTCCCCATCATCACTTCCATCCATTCTAGGTCCCTATATCCCTTCATCCTCTATGCAAGGTCAGCAAAGGTACACATCCTTGAGTAACTTTCATCCATCCAAAAGAACTCCATTTCATTCATATTCATCCATGCATTCCTTTCCTCCTCCAAGCAATTTGGATGCCAAGTATAAAAGTCATAAGTCTAAAAGTCCACATGTATTCACAGATCAACATGTCCAATATAATTGACATGTCAAAACAAAGAACAATATGATCTATAAAGAAAAAGAAATATCCAAAAGGCCACAAAGGCCCAGTGAGCAAAATAAAGCAAATTCAAAATATATATGGGTTCCTAAATCCCTTGTGCAAGCAATGCACTCCAAGGAACCACTAAAGCATGAAAAATCAAAAACCATGTGGATCCCTAAGCGGCTCCTTGAAGCACAAAAGCCTAAAGAAACATCCAACTAGGCATCCAAAGTTTCTATTCCTCCATCCAAACCTCTCAAATCTGTTCCTCCATCACCTTCTTCATCCATTTTGGGCCCTTATGTCCCAAAATCACTATCCTTTCCTCCATTCAAATCTCAATATCCAAAATATATTTTTCCTCCATCAATCCATCACCCCTCAAGGTGTGTGCCAATGTCGATCTTGCCAACATTTCCATCCAGTGAAGCCCAATTCTTCCAGTACCCTATCCATTATCCAATGCATATTTTCCATCCTTTGATCCCTTTGATCCAATCCTTTGCATAAATCCTCGCCTTAGTTTCATCTCATTTTCCATGTCCTTATCCTACCAACGTCTTTGAGCATACTTTTAAAGGTCATGGTCCATTTTTTTCAAGGCTACTATCCAAACAAAAAGATGCTTGAGTCTTTCTTCCATCCCCTATCATGTGTCCATCTTCTATTGAAAAAGTCAAAATAAAAAAAATAAATAAAAAAAAAAAAGAAAAAGAAGGAAAAAAGTAAAGAAAAATAATTCGTCCACTGGTGAAAACCTGGCAAACAGGCACTTTGGGCAAGTACCATGATGAAAACCTGGCAAACAGGTGTCATGCATAATTTATGAACTTCTTGCACACCACACTTGGGGGCAAATCTCTTCCTTCATATCCTATTGCCCTTCATTATCCTATCATACCATGTCATTACCCTTCATATCCTATTGTCCCTCATGTCCAGTTTCCCTTTCCACCTTTGATCTTGACAAGGCTGATGATCTTCATAAGCATCATGCATCTTGTTTGCAGCTTTTAGTCTATCATAGCTTTTGGTCATTTATCCATTTTCTTATTATAATCTTTCATCCATATTCCCTAGCTTATTGCAACTTTCTACCACTATCCCTTAGCCTACCCCGACCTTCAGTCCATGTCCCTTATCCATTCTTGGTCTTGCTTATCCTATCCATATCTTATCACTATCCATACATTCTTTTTCATTCCTTGATCTTGATCTGACATAAGGATGCAAAATTTAAACATGGTTTCAAAAACCTCTTGACATGTCCCTCATGCCATGTCACCGCTATACATTGTCATATCCAGTCTCTTGTCCCATCACGCAATAGCTCTTGGAAATTGCATCTGCGTTGTCTCCATAATAAAAGGCTTTTTTCTTCCCTCTATCCACCATCATTTCAGCAAGCCTATTTATTCACTTTTCATATTCCTTGCCTTGCTAGACACTGGGGGCAAAATCCAAAAAAATTGAAATAAATCAAAATCCAAACAAATTAAATAATGTCCTGAAAAAAGTCTTAAAAATCGAATAATGTCCTGAAAAAAGTCTTAAAAAATTGAATAATGTCCTGAAAAAATTCTAAAAAATTGCAAAATGTCCTAAAGAAACTCATAAAAATCAAATAATGTCCTGAAAAAAGTCATAAAAATCGAATAATGTCTTGAAAAAATTCTAAAAAAAATCAAATAATGTCTTGAAAAAAGTCATAAAAATCGAATAATGTCCTGAAATAATTCATAAAAATCAAATA
Source organism: Cryptomeria japonica (assembly GCF_030272615.1). Classification (NCBI taxonomy): domain Eukaryota; kingdom Viridiplantae; phylum Streptophyta; class Pinopsida; order Cupressales; family Cupressaceae; genus Cryptomeria; species Cryptomeria japonica. Next base: position 145,370,243 of record NC_081415.1, read on the forward strand.
AAGTCCTGAAAAAATGAAAAAGAAAAAAATTTGTAAAACTCCAAAAACAAAAACAAGCACTTTGCAATAAATTATCCCTTTTGTGCATAGACAAATCGCTGAGCATACCTCCAACGACAATCAATTCAACACTGCGCTTTAATGAAATCATGCTTTAACAGATGAACTTTTTCAATCAAAATCAAACACTCAAACTGATCCAAACTGTCATATCAATCGAATATTAGTATCAAAATCATTTGTCCTTGTTCCTACTATCATGGGTCTTATACAGGGTGTGGTATACTCGAAACTAGACTGTGTCCTATCTTAGACGGGGTACCGCATGTCCTGAAACTAGACAGCATGATTGTCCTATCATCACTTTCAACTTTTGACAATGAAGATCAAGATGTTTGTCTGATTTGCTTGAATTTGTGTATCTTATCTTTTTATTGATTTATCTTTGGCTTCGATCATGTTCCTATGTTGCTCGATGATGTCACTGAGTGATTTAGAGTGACCGGGATGGCTCATGGTCTCTTTCTTTTTTGATTGTGATTGTTGTTTGTCTGTGATGTGTCTGTCTTTTGCAAAAAGGGTTGCATTTCAACTCTGGCCTTCAATGCCATGATGCTACGCATCCATTTTGCTACATAAAAATAAAGGTTCTCACCTACAAAGTGCATTACTGAAAGCAAGTTTTTCTTCGTCTCTAACTATCCTCTGTTTTATTTCTTCTTACTAACATTTCTTCCATCAAGTCGGATGGTCAGTTTGGTCTAGTGCTCTGATCTCCACACACATATATTGCATCCTGCATTCATTGGTTAGTACATTTGCATTTATATCAAATATCATCTCATGCATTACATCAAGCATTTTATCCATTTCAATTTGCATCCATACATAAATGGTGCATAAGTCATCCATACATGAAAAAATAAACACAAGTCATAACACATTGCATCCCATCATATCGATGCATTTCATATCACATATCATAATAATATCAGAGTACAAAATCAGACTGTCTGTCCTAAGTATGGCCCGCAGGCTGACTACAACATGTCAAACTACATAATGTCCACTGTCTGTCCTAAGGAGCATGTGCCTCTGTCACTGGGTGCTCCCTCTGTCCTCCTCGTCCCTGGCATGTCTTGCAGATGATGTCCCTCCTAGTCCTGGCTGTGGTGGTCTCATAGGTCCACTCACTCCTATGCTGCTCAATGACCTTCGAGAGCATGACCTGCTCTCTATCCTTGATCATGCCCGATATGAAGGTGCTCTCCACTCTGGTGGAACTACACTCTCATATAGTGTCCTCCAATACAGTCTCTCCTCTCTGGTCTCTACTAGCATCTGTGCCATCTCCCATGCACTGGCATCCCTAATCGACCCAATGAACTCAGTGACTCTCTGTCCCTCTCGCTATGCCTGAGCTATTGCTGTATCTCATTCTATCCTCAAGATGGCATTCTGTCTCTCCAATGTTGCAATATAATCCTGCTGACTTGCTGTGGTAGCCCTGCACATCTCCATCTCCTCTATCCTAGCTGTCTCTGACTCTATGGGAATATCCTGCACTGTCTCCTAATCAGCTGAGTCTGGCTCATCATCATCCTTCCCATCATCATCTCCATCCTCATCCTCCCCACCATCATCTCCCTCATCACCCTCATCATCCTCCTCATCCTCATCATCTCCCTCCTCTCCTGTGAGTGGGAAGTCCTCCTGTCTCCTAGGTACTAGAATATCAAGATCGGTCAAAGGCACTGGCCGTCGCTGTGCAAACCATATCTCATACTCATCTGTCATCCCAGTATCTACCACATTTGACCTCCAATCCCACTGTCTCTGCTGTAGCTATGCAAAGTCAACATATGCTATGTGTGGCTGAATCATACTCCCCCACTGACTCGTCCCTCTATGAGATCGGGCAAAGCATGCAGTCCTCCTAGGTACATCCTGCGTCTCTCCAAACTGTTGTCTGACTCTCTCTAGCAGGTACATCTCAATCACTCTTTGTTGATTCACTGGTCGCCCAATCAAGTACCTCTCCTATCTGTAGTATGGTAGCTCATCATGATCATCTGACTATCCGGGGCAATCTCGATATGGCCTCCATGTGAACTCTCTCAGTCTGTCTAGCTCATGTCACCAGTATAATATATATCCAAATGGACCCTATCTCAGTGCTCCACCATAGCAATACACATATGGTCAGTGTGGTACAACCTGTGTCTCTGTAATCGGTCGACATATGGCAATGTGCTCAAATGCCCATACCTGTAGTAATGTGACTCCACAGCTCAGAGTCTGAACCCCCTGATATGCTATCTGATGCAGCTGAAAATATAGCATAGCTAGTACACATGGTCCCCACGCATACACTACCCCCTCTATCACCATCCACTCTAGCACTCTTCCCCATCCAATAGGGAATCCATGTCCTCGTCTGTCCCCTGCTAGAAGACATGCTATCACAACTGCTATCACCACATATCATCGATCATACTCAGATGCCATGCTCTCCCAACCAATCTCCCTCTCGATGATGTCCAGATCATCTGTATCACACTCAAATAGCCTACATAATGTGTCTCTCCCTGTCACTGGGTCATACTCTATCATCTCCCCATGTATCGGAATGCGGAGGATGCGCCATACGTCCTCTAGAGTCACTGTCACCTCGCCAGTCGCCAAATGGAATGAGGAGGTCTCCGAGTGCCATCGCTCTGCCAATGCGGTAAGCAATCCTGTGTTTGCCCTAATCTCAGGCATGTATGTGATGTAATATATGCCAAGTCCTGCTAATGTGTCTCTGTCCGTGCTCCTGAGTCTATGTCGTAGCATGAAGTAGTCTGGTCGGTTCTCCCGCGTGATCAATGGATACTGTCGACTCTGCATCACAATTGGGGCATCTTTTTGTCAGTTTTAGGGTTTTCTCCTATGGGTTGCATTTCCTCATTTTCATGTCCAAATCAGGGTGTTTTTCATCTAATCTAACCTATCCTACCCATATCCCCCCTTTTTGGATCATTTGCATGTCATTTTGACCAAATTTAGGGTTTATATTGCACACTTGCGCCTGTGTCAAGGAACCTGCACCTGTGTCAGGTAACCTACACTTGTGTCTTCCTACAAAAGTGTTGAACACCTAACACAAGCATAGGATTCGCCCTGCACAAGCGCAGGAGTCCATTTTTGCAATTTTCGTGGGCCCCGCAATGTCCCGCAAACATTCAAAATTCACGAAATTGCAAACATGGGTTTTTGAGATCCATACTGCTGCTCCTACGTCATCTGATCGTCTGAATGTGTGTACACATTCTCTGAGGTGATCTACCCTTGGAATGTTCACCATCTGTCTGCAAGTGTCCTTTTCCAGAGCAACAAATCCTCCTCTTTAGCTAGTGCAAATGAGCAATTTTCACTCTCTTGGTCTCATTTATAGCTCTTTGTCATTGTATAGATGGACATCTGTCCTCTCCATCTTATTTTGGTCATGTTCTTGTGCACCTTACATTGCTTGTCCTTCATGCATCCGATCTCCGATTGTCAGTCTGTTCGATCCTATCATTTTTATCGATCAATTGGCCTCTTTTCTGTATGTTTCCGGCCAATTCCTCAAGGGGGCATGCATATGTCATTATTATTGTCTGGGGCATTTTCATTACTATTCTTTGAAACAATGCTTAAAATCGCATTGTCTCAAAGAGGGGCAAAATGTAGACACCTAAAAATGGTCAACGCTTGCGAGGTCATACTTTAACAATTGTGCATTGCCTCATTTTAGGTTTTTGCGTCACATTAACATTTCTCCTATGTCACGCACTTGGTTTTTATCATTTGTGAGCATTGAGTCATTCTTCTACATTCTTCATCTATCTCACTTTCGAATTTGGTCTTGTCAACAACAATCTTCAATCATGATTTTGGTCGATCTTTGTCCTTGTCAATCTTGTCATATTGCGATCGATTCGTCATCGATCCTTGTCCTTTTCAATCATGTCAATTTGGTCAATTTGTCATTGATTTTTGTCAACCAATCTTAATCAAATCATTTATCAACACTGGTCATTTATCAATTCAAAATCATGATCGAATCGATATCAACTATCCTTTGTCAAGACCTAATTGTCATCTTTGCATTGTTAATTCACCTTCTAGGGTTTCATGATTTAATCATTTAACCTTGTGCGTCATTTCTTCCTCTAGGATTAATAAATAAATTATTTATCCTAAGTCTTCTCATCGCAATTAAATGTTCATTTAATTGGTTAATTATTCCTCTTTTTGTGAATTAATTAATAAATGACAAATTATTAATTAATTTACCTAATTTCTAATTCCTAATTTTCATCAATTTCAATTTTCTAATTTCTTATTTTCTAATTTCTTTTCTCTCCTTTTTCATCTCCTAATTTCATGGGAATGACATTTCAATTTGTCATAATTTGTCATAATTGACAATCAATCAATTTTGACATAGAAATTTGTCATAATTTGTCATGAATTATCAATCAACAAATTGTGCATAGAAAGTGCATAATTTGTCATAATTTGTCATAATTGACACAATTGATTTGCAATTTCCATTCGAATTGAATCATGCTAATTTGATCCATTTCTCCAATTTCTCTATAAATTGGATGACTTTCTTCAATCAAATCCCTAGCCGCTAATTGGTAATCAGACTATCGAATTTCTAGTACTCTTGATCAATAATCTTGTCTACTTGCTTTCAATTATGTGTATGCACTTGTAGGTGAGATCCACAACCAAACCATTTGAAGAGGAAAGAAAAACAATGGAGTCGCATGGAAGGAGCATTCAAATCGTCATTCGGTTTGCATAATATTTAGTTTTGTATGCTTTGTTTTCATGTCTCTATTGGATGTTGTTTAGGATAGATCATTGCAGTTGTGCTTTTTGTGATTGAGCTAATGACTAATGTTTTTGACTTGTTTGTGATGATTTCCTATTTTCTAACCTAAAATAGGTTTTAAGGACCTGAAACCATTACAACATAGTTAAAAGAAACAGCAGAGAAAATAGAGTCCACATACAAAGCGACTGGTCCAAAAAACTAGTGAACAGAAAAAACAGCTAAACAAAAAAAAATAGCAAAGAACCCAAGGAGACACTACATAGTGATTTTCTTCAGCAGCTCCTCTGCCTTAGTCACTAGCTCATCATAAGTCACCCCAACTGCTTTTAGCTCCTCCAGGTCCTTATTCACTTTCTTTTCCTTCCTCTTTCCATGAGTGCGAGTTCTGGGACCTTGGACTTCCTCGGTTCCTTCTGCATCCAAGTCAATTTCCTGGGTTTCCTTTTCATCATTGAGCTTGTTGATGAGGGCATGGGTGTTGTTGGCTGAGATTTTCAGAATGCTAAGACTCTACTCTGCAATGTTCTTGAGTCACTCCTCTATCTTGTCCACTTTGGTAACTGTATCCAAGAGCTTTTTTTCGCTAGTTTCCTCTAGAGTTTTTCTGTCCTATATCTCCTTTTCAATTTTCTCAAACCGGGGATTAAAGGCATCTCTGATGTCTTTCACTTTGGCAATTGTGTTCTTCAAATCTTCGATATAATTGGCTATAGTATTCCCCTCTCCAATGTTAATGGTTTCTAGGATCATGACTCTATTGTAGAGTTTTTTGTAATCATCCACAGTATTCTTATTCCCATCAATAAGCCATTCTATGGTTTTCATAAAACCCTTCAAGGCCTCGGGGTAAGGACCAGGAGAAGGAGTAGCTTTACCAGGGGTTATCTGTTCATCTTTAGCAATATGGAGGGCAGAAATAGTGTCAGCGGCCTTGAGGGTCTCCTCCATAGTCTCCATCTCCAGGCTTTGTTTAGCTTCCAGGGTTCTTGTTTGCTTGTCCTCTTCCAGTTACTTGCCTATGCCTTCCGGATCTTTCCCAATCTCCTCTATTTTCTTTTTCTTCTTCCAAGGTTGGGCTTGGATTTTACTTTTTCCCTTTAGCACTCCCTTAGGGTTCTTCTTCTCCTTAGGGAAATCAGAGTCCTCTTCTTCCGAAGAGATACTAATCAAGGGTTTGCTTTGGGATTTTTTGCTCTTAGAAGAAGAGGGTTTTGATTTCCTCTTCTTGTTCCTCTCATACTTTGAGTCATCAGAGCTCTCCTCATTATCAGTCGAGGAATCATTATCTGAATCCTCCTCCTCTGAGAAATTAGAATCAGACATATCTTCTTCCAAATCCACAAGGAGTTGCATTCGATTGATTTTACTAGCCTTTAGATGATCATAAATGAGGACCATAAGTCCCTGGTGCATTGCGGTGTCACCCCGAAGATTTTATTTATATGCTTTTAGGGATGCATTCATAGAATAGAGAAAGAAATAAGGGAAATTCACCTTATCGTTATGCCTAAAATGATTTAAGAGGACAAAGTGATATCCATATACTTTCATAAACCTGCCATCTAGAGTTATATACCTCATTAAAACAAAGAGAATTTCCCGCCAGGGCTTTGCAAAAGCCCTAGGTGGGTAATAGGTTTTGCTCAACTTTACCATTTTTTTCTTCTCTTTCTCTGTGACCGGGTACCTTTCAATGGCTTCCCTGCTGACCTTCCTATCTTTGTAGAAATTGCAGCCCTCCCTTTTGAGTCTCGTAACTTTAGCTATTAACTCTTCATCAATTTCCACCAGTTGGTCGCCCATCTTAAGCTTACCCTTCTTCCAATTTTTGTAGAAGAAGCTGGTTATCTTTCCATCATGGCCATGAAGTCTCTCAAGGAAGCTCGAAAGACCACCCTTCTGCAAAATTTCCCACACCTCTTCTTTCTGTTTCCACTCCTTGCAACTTCCTGGTTCATATCTTCTCCTATTTCTGCCCATGGTGTCATTTCTCATAGTCAAGTTCAGGTTACAGAGCTGGTGAAACAGAAAGCTTTTCGAAAGTAAAACAAAAGGCTAGAAAGCGTGCATAACATTAATGATTTGACAAGTTATAATGCACGTTCTGCTAAATTTGATGTTATAATGAGTAATTCCCTCATTATCAAAGTAACTCGAAGTGCTTGCATCAGTACATATCATAATTGCCTTGTCAATCAAGATTCTTTGGGGTACTTTGATATCTTTCATTTATTATGATTTGTCTTATGTCTCTCGGAAGACCACTCTCACTTGTCCACGTGGTAATTGTATTATTCTTCACTGCCACGTTTGCAGCCCAATCAGCAGAACAGTTGGCCTCCCAATATATATGGGATATGTGGCATTTTTTGAAGGTTCTAATGATGTCAATAGCAAAAAAATTATATTGTGGATCGATCAAGAGGGTTGAGAGGTCCCATTGAGACACTTAATAATATTATTGGAATCCCCTTCGATCCAGAGATGGGTATAGTTCCATTTTTTGGCAAGAATAATGCCTTGAAGGGCTGCCATAGCTTCCGCCTTATGATTGGTTTGAATGCCAATAGGGACAGCAACCATACCTTTGCAAATGCCTTTATCGTCTCTGAGAATAGCTCCACAACCTGAAGGACCTAGATTTCCTTTGGCTGCTCCATCAAAATTGATTTTGAGCCAACCATGGGGAGGGGTTTGCCATTTAACTTCAAGCCTTTTATTATGGTTGATATTATGACCGTCAGTGATCTTCATATTCTAGGCTCTTAAAATATTTTACTCCAAAGAGTTGTTTGATTAACAAGAGACCTCCATAGTTCCCATATTTTCCTGAATAGCCCTTTGAATTTTCTGAAAAATAATGTCTTGATTTAAGGACACATCCCTGAAAATTTGGTTGTTTCTTTCCTTCCAGAGACCCTAGAAAATGTGAGGCAGAGAGAGCTGTCACATGCACCTTAGAAAAGAGTTGGTCCAATGAATTTGCCAGGAAGAGAACAAATCTCTGATGTTACTAGGAAACACCCAAGCAAGACTAAAGATTTTGAGGAAGCTTTCCCAAATAGAGGTTGAGAAAGAACAGTGGAGGGAAAGATGGTCCACTGACTCTTCCTCTTGAAAGCACAACACACACCTATTTGGAAGGGAAAAACCTCTACATTTAAGGTTGTCAATAGTAAGGATCTTATTTTGGAGAATAGTCTAGAAGAACATATTGATTATATGAGTTAGCCCTTTTAACCAAGCTTTAGACCAGAAAGGATTCATAGGAGGGGAGGGGGAGAGGATACAATACATCAAAGATATAGTAAAGGTACCTTTGGGGTTATATCTCTAGATCAGGGAGTCCTCTTCCTTATTCAGCCAGATAGTAGACAGTTGGGTTTTGAGCTTGGAGAGACTGGGATGAATTCTATCAATGTTCTACCAGTTGTTCCCATCCTAGTAATCTGCCACTAAGGTACCAAAAGAGCCAATACAGGAGGAGGCATGGGAAGCCCACTCATTGAAATCAATTAGGGGTTTGTCAAAAAGCCAGGGAACCTCCCAGAATCTCACTTTTCTACCATTTCCAAGTTTCCATGTCACACCTTTAGCAATCACCTCTTTACATTTAGAAACATGGTTCTAGATATTAGATCCATTTATACTAAGATCCGAATTAAGAAAAGAAGATAGAGAAGAGGACAGAAGAGAATACTTACTTCTCCAAATTTTGCACCATTCAAAATCAAAGTTAAACCATCTCCAAACTTGTTTTGACAAGAGAGCTTCATTTAAAGTGTGAATCCTCCTAAGCCCCAGACCACCTTTGCTTTTTGGTTTGCAGATCTGATCCCATGCCACCAAGGACATTCTTTGCTTTTCCTCCACCCTAGACCATAGGAATCTTCTTTGAATTTTCTCTATAGCTTCAGCATACTTGACTAGAATTTTGAATAGGCTAAGAGCATAAATGGGGATACTTTGAAGAGTAGCCTTAAGAAGAATGAGCTTACCAGCTTGACTTAATAGAGCCCCTTTCCAACTGGCAAGTTTTTTGTGAAATTTATCAACCAGCGAACTCCAATAGGAGTCAAGAGGGGCAATCCCCATGGGGAGACCAAGGTAGGTAGCAGGAAGGTCAGCAATCTTACACTCCAAAATTCTACTGATCCTTTGTTGTCTTCTCTCCGGAGTGTTAATGAAAAAGACATCACTTTTGGCCCAGTTAATAAGCTGACCCATTGCAGAAGCATATGTACACAAGGTATTCTTCAGAACTTTAGCTTCTGAGATGCTTGACTCCCCCATAATTATTGTATCATCAACAAATTGCTGGTGTGAACAAATAAGGTTAGTAGAAGAAGGTTGGAGACCCTTAAAAGATCCTATCTACACCAAATTTTCCATGGTCCATCCAAAGCATTCTACCATAATAATGAATAGGATGGGGGAGATAGGATCTCCTTGCCTAAGACCCCTTGAAGCTTGGAAAAAGGTTGAAGGAGAACCATTGACAAGAACAACAAAGGACACAGTAGTGGTAAGTTGGGAGAAAAGATCCACAACTCTTGGGGCAAACTCAAAAGCAGAGAGGACTTTCTGAAGAAGAGACCAGTCCACCCTATAATAGGCTTTGGAGAGATCTAGCTTAAGGATGAGACCCTGCTTCTTTGCTTTAACAAGAGAGTGAATATTCTCATGAATAGTAATAATGGAATCAAGAATTTGTCTTCTAGGAACAAACCCATTCTGCTGGTGTTTAATAAAAGTTGGGAGAATAGACAAGAGTCTAGAGGTCAGGACCTTAGATATGATCTTATAAAAGGAATTGCAGAGGCTAATAGGTTTGAACTTGTCTAGAGAATCAACACCTTGAATCTTGGGGATAAGAGCAATAAAAGTACCATTTATTTCCTTCAAGAGTTTTCTAGCCCCAAAGAATTCCTTAGCCCCATTAGCAACATCAGTCCCGATAATGTCCCAAAACTCCTGAAAAAAGAGCATTGGGAAGCCGTCAGGACCAGGAGCTTTGTTTCCATCAAAGGAGAAAATAGGATTTTTAATTTCTAAGGTGGAAGGAATGGAAGAGAGATAAACATTATTATGGGCATCAATGAGATGAGGAATGTTCTGAAGAAAAGAGGACTGAGCTTCAGCATCTAGAATTTGATCCCTCAAAAGGAGGTTCGAGAAATACCTCTTAGCTTCATTCCTTATTTCATCTACCTTGACCAACTTCCCACTGTCCACAACTAACTTGTTCATCCTGTTGGCAGCTTTATGTTTGATAGTTGACATATGGAAGAATTTTGTATTCCTGTCTCCTTCCTTGAGCTATTTGCATCTCGATCTCTGCTTCTAGAACATTTCCTCTTTAGTAATAATATCATGGTATTTCTTAAGAATCTCATTCTCCTCAGCAATAGAAACAGTACTAAAACCATCCTTCTGGATCTGGTCCTATATCTCTTTTAGGTTTTCCTAAATTTTACTCTTAGCCTCAAATATATTCCCAAAGCTATTCTTATTCCAGATTCGGATGTTGTCCTTCACACTTTTGAGCTTCTTAACCACTTTGAACATTGTTGTTCCCTCAACTTGGATACTCCACCATTTTTGAGTATACTTTTTAATATCAGGGTGAAGAGTCCACATTTTTTCAAATTTAAAAGGATAGTGTTTTCTTCTGTTGATCAAATCAGCATTAAAAGTAATTGGAAAGTGATCGGAACCAACCCGAGTATGTGTAGATAAAGAATAGAAATACTGATTGTACCAATCATCAGAAATAAGAGTTCGGTCAAGGCACACTTGAATAAGGTCATTACCATTTCTTCTATTAGTCCATGTGAATTTACAACCCTATATCTCCAAATCATTAAGAGCTAGAGAATTAATAAAATCCATGAGAGCCATTCTACTTTCCAACTGAGGTAGGCTACCTCCAAATTTTTCCTCCTCTTTTAAAGGTGTATTAAAATCTCCCATAACCATCCAACTTAGATTTTTGAAACTTTCCCTAGCCTATTTTATCCTTTTCCAAAAAGAGTTTCTAGCCTTTAAAGTGTTAGGAGCATAAATGTTTGTGAGAACCCATGAAAAACCATCTTTAAGATGCTCAAATTTAATACAAGAAAAATTACCTTCTTGAATAATGACCTGGCCTTTAACAATGTTAAGATTCTAAATGGTTGCAATGCCTCCAGAAGCACCCTCAAAACTTCCCCCACTAATTTTACCATTTTTGGAAAACTTCAAAGATTCAACTTTTTCTCTACTCATTTTGGTTTCTTGAATGAGAAAAATGTCAGGATTGCTATCTCTTATCATATTCCTAATAATATCATGTTTATGGGGATTGTTTAGACCCCTTAAATTCCAAGAGATTATCTTCATAGTTACTTACCAATTCCCAGCTCCTTGAGAGTTTTCTGAGTTCCATCTGCTATGTTCTTGCTAGCCTCCATGTCTCTAACTTTGTGATTAGATGGTCGCCCTGGGGAAGAGGAGACGTATCCCACATCAAATTGAGCTATTCTACTGGATTTCCTAATCAAGGATATTGAGGGTGTTGCTGCTTTCTTACTCCTGTGTTTAGGTTGCTTCCATTCCGTTTCTGACACATGAGCCACTTCCAGATTGGTTGGGATTTTGGAAATTTCATCTTCATTACCCCATTTAGGAGTTCTAGACTCAGTTGAAATAATGTTTGCTATTCTTGAATGCTGACCTGAATCCAAAAGACTCAATCCCAAAATTGCACACTTTTGGGCTTCTTTTATTTCAAAACTAGGTATGGCTACAGAAGAATCTGTCCTTTCAACATGTGGATCTGGGATCTCACCTTCCTCTGGTTGATAGTCTCTAGTTTCTACTACCTGATTTTCATATGTGTCATCCACCACTTCATCTTTTGATTTTGGAGGATCATTCTGATCGTTCAAATCCATTTTCTACATAATTTTCATGGGGCTAGCTTTGGTTGTTTCATTCCTATCTGCCTCCTGAATAGTGGGACTGAGGATAGAGTTTGAGGCTTCCTTTTGTTCCCCCAAAGGAGAAAAATGATTTGGATTTTTTTCCTTATTTTCTATGTTTTTAACTTGCCACACCCTTTTCTCTAGCATATTTTGGCTTTCAGTCTGAGGTTTTAGCTGATTAGGCTCCGCCTTTTGCCTTTTCGGACAAGATTTTTCCCAATGACCTACCTTCTTACAATGGAAACAAGCAAAAGTAATAGTTTCATATTCTATATGTTGCTTCCAGGTTCCTAGTTCTGAAACTAGATCAATCTGTTCCGGCATATCTACCTCAGGGGCTACTCCAACATAGAACCTTGCATGGGTTAATCTTCTTTTTGAAGCAGTGTCTGGGTCAATAAAGAGAAGCTCACCAAAAGAACTTGCAATTCCAGAGAATATGCTTTCTACCCAATACTCAAGAGGCAATCCTGGGAGTTTTATCCACACTAGAACCTGTGCTAGAATAGAATCATTCGTATTTAATTTCAGATGCCATTTTCTTAGAACCAGGGCTGCCTTTCCCACCATCCAGGGACTCCCGCACAAGATCTTAACCTTATCTTCTTCACATGAAAAAGAGAAAGACAGAAGACCTTTGGGTAGAGTCGAGACCTCCACATTTCCTTTAAGTGCCCATTTTCGATTAACAAAGGCCCTAACAACTTCAATGTTTGGGCACAGACCCATAAACTTCCCTACCAAGGAGTTTGACATACTATTGATATTATGGTCTAGAACTTGGTCAAGGATGGAGATAGCAAACTTACCACCAGAAGGGTCAGAAATGTTCTTAATAGGAGGAAGGGAGGATTTTCCAGTTGGTCTAGATCCAAAAAGGGAAGACCATTTTTTTCCCTCCCTCCCGTTATCCATGGAGTCTACAAGTGGCATAGGCCCCCCATTGGGCCCAACCCCCAAATGTCCTGAAGAATCTACTGTCATGGCAAACGGAGTGCCACCGGACTATGAGTCAGCAACCGAAACTAGGAGGTCCGGGGGCTTGTCCTTATCATCCATAGGACCAACATCATTGATTTGGCCACTCTCACCATTGGAATTAGAGTTCCCTCCTTGATGAAAATTTGAAATTTGAGCTCCCGCTCCTCCCTCTCCTCCTGCTCCTCCCACTCCTCCCGCTTCTCCCATTGTTTTTACAAGTGTCCTCAATGTTAGTATCCTATATAATGTTCTTTGTATTAACCAGTGTCCCTGTATCTATCTATGCATTTGTGTTAACCGGTGGTTCAGTTTCCACTATCTTGATATTCTTCAAAACTAAGGGTGGAGTACCAATAATTCCTTTACCTTTTCCTTCAACCAGTGTATCTACAGTATTAGTCTTTGTCTCTGGTGAAGTGAAGAAACCTCTATGCTCTCCCAAAAAATTTATCCAACCCTTTTGTGTTTCCTTTATTATTTGATTCATCCTTCCTAACATCAGGCTCGTTATTCTATGTTTGTTGTTGAATATTTTCCTATCTACAACCTCAATTATCTTCTCCATCTCATCTGGAGTTATAGCAACACAAATATCTAAAATTTTGTTCATCTTAATGTGTTTGTCATCCTAAATTGCAGATAACCTTCTAGCATCTAACATGTTGTATAGCTCTATCAGTATTTGATTTTCTATTTCAATTAATGATTTCTTAAAGATATCTAAATATAGAAGAATTGCTTCCTCTACCTCTCTCTATTCATCATCTTCAAATGTATCATAATAAGACTTGACATTATTCAGCATCCCATCCTTAGTTATTTCATCTATGATTTCAGCACAAGTCTTAGGCGGAATAATTGTTACATTACTAGTCTCTAGTGCCAAATCAATGTCACTTTTCTTCCTCCTTCTGGTAGTACTAGATGCAACTGATGGTGTACCCTTGGGTGCCTGTGTTTGTGCCTGTAATTTGATGGTAACCTTCCTAACTCATTGTTTCTTTGCTTCCACTTTAGGTTCTTCCAATTTCTTCCTCACAAACCTTTTGAATGCTAATGGTGTGTCATCGTCAGGCTTAGAATCTACAGTCATAGGTTCAATATAAACTACCAGATCCTTCCTCTTTCTCCCTTTCTTTGGGACAACATCAATGAGTGCCTTAATCTCCTTAGAAACTTCCTATACAAACTTGCTTGCCTTACCTTCTTGTTTTTCCCTCTTCTTTCGGTTGAACTCAATTTCAACCCGAAGACTCTTTTGTTGTGCTATTCCACAAGGTTTTTCTTCTTTATCTATTTTTGCATCAAGTAGAATTTTAGCATATGCATCAAGAATTAATGCATCCACCCCATATCCCATTTCCTCTATCTAAATATTTTGGGGCTTGACTTCCTCCATGAGAGCCACATCCTTCTTAACCATAAAACAAATGTCAGTAGAGTATTTCTCTACTATTTGCTCAAGTATCCTTATTATAGACCTCAAATATTTCTGAAAAGCCTTGAAGTAACCCCATACATTATCAACTCTAAGATTTCCCAATGCACCAATTGATTGCTTAAGTTGTCTTCCTACCGGGATGTCAAAATCCCATTGCTTCCTTCTAGAACTAGGGTTATCATTCAAAAAGTACAACATTAAGCATACTAATAGATTTCCATACTCGAAGGTGCCCTTCTTCTCACCTTTAATCTTCCCTAAATTGATCAATAACTCCTCAAGTATCCAGTCACTTGATATTGTCGGTGATGGTGCTCACCTTCATCGATCTCTTGTCTGATGTGGTGCCAGTGATCTTCCTTACAAAGTAATTTGATACTTTCTTATCTAGATGTTTCCCTACCGATCACAAAACAATAATTGCTCAAATGGCCTCCTTAGTGATTTTGTAGGGTCAGTCCAACCATATGAATTCCCCATGTACTCTATTTAGTACATATCTGACAATCTCATCCTTGAACTCTGGAATATCCAAAATATCAGTGAACCCTACATCTTTGATGTGTTTATATTCCAGTTTGATTTTACCAAATTCTCCCATGAGTTCATCCATATACATCCCATTGATCTCCAATGTGCCTAAGTCCTCTATTTGACAATGGATATAGGCCTAACATATTCCACATATACCACTCCCTTCGGAACACGAGAAAATACTCCAACCAAATCTTCCTTGGTAGCCACATGTGGATACCATTTGAAAATTGGCCTTGGGCGGTCCTTAAATTTTACTACAGTTGGATTTGTAGTGAAAATAGGAGTAGAAGATGATCTTGATTCCATGATTCAAGAAAAATACCTTTAGAATGTTGTTGGTGGAAACCTCTTATCAAATCCTTCCAGATGTCGTTGTGATCATTCAAGATGAAATTTGATTGCCTCTGAATAGCTTTTGATTGCACTAAGTTTCCTCTAAATCATTCTGATATCGCTCTGAATGCTGGGTGAATAATAATGAACTATAATCAACCTTTAATCCATCGAGAAAACCCTAATTTGTTGTTGACATAAATGACTGTCAGTGAATGATACCAAATCTCACTCTGAATATATCAATGCCAGATAATCCTCTCCAATACCTTAAACATCTTCCAGAATCTCTTTTAGGGGCATATGCATCATCTTCCATGAAATTTGCCTACCCCTAAGGTATCTACCTTAGTTACTGGATGAGCTCACTGTTGATGCAGAAGAAGCCTCTTCTATAGGATAGGTAACTGAGACATTCCCATCTAATGATTGCTCTTTAGTCTTCCTAACCCATCTCTAAGTATGATCTTGCTGGATTTCATTTACCTTCTCTTTGCCTTTATCATTTGATCCTCCATTGCCAACCAATGAATTTCTTCTTCTACAGAATTTAGCAATATGTCCAACTTCATTTCATGCATAATATGTAACATTGCTCTTTTGAATTGCCTTACTAAAACCGATGAAATTGCTTGACCTGCACTGATTAGCCATATGTCCAAATTTTCCACAAGAATAGCATTTTACATTCATTCAGCAATCTTCTATCTTATGACCAATTTTATTGCATTTAGAACATTTACCAAGAGTAGAATGAGGGTTCTGATTTGCTCTGTTTCTACATTGCCTAGCCACGTGACCAAATTTATTGCAAACAAAACATCTATCATTGAATTTATAAGCATTGAATTGCCTTATTAGTGCCTTATGGTTTTGATCTTCATTAGCACTATTAGAACTCTATCCTTGCTCAAATCCAAGTCCACTGGAATCTCTAATATGCCTCTATCTCTTTAGTAACTCATCAAGTTGTGCTAAGCTGATCTTGATTTTTTCTTTGTACTGACTTGTAGTAGTTAAGTCATCTCTTAGTAATGTAATTTGTCTCTCAAGCTCTTTCTCATTGCTCCAGGATTGTACTAGATTAGACCTTAATATCTCATTTTCATGAGTCAACCTACCACTTTCTTCAAATTTGTTCTGCAGGGATACAAAAACATTAGATTCCTTTTTATTTATATCCTCAATATCCTTAGACAACCTCATATTCATAGTTTGCATTTCATTCTTTATAACCATGTTCTCCTGACTCAATTTCTGACATTGTTCCTTAAGTACATTTTTCTCTTCATCATCCTGATTTTGCAAAAGTTCCTTCCTCCTATCTTGAATAGATGATAGTATTTCTTGAAGAAAAGAATAAATTCTTTAGTAGAATTCAACTCATCTTGTAGCTTTAAGTTCTTCAATCTTTTCGCATGATAATCTTCAAGTTCCATCTCAAGCTGCTTCTCTAAAGCCATATTCAATTATTCTAGTTTCAGGATCTTCCTCAAGCTGTTAAAATTCATCTGAGGCACAAGGCTCTGATACCAAGTATTGGAAACCAATAACACTAAGAGGGGGGGGCAGGGGTGAATCAACGTTATACAAAAATAGAAGATTTTAGCTTTAACAAAATATTCATACAACAACCAGTATACTAGTATAAATATAATTGAAAGAAGTAATGAAACCAATAAGCCAAACACATAAATGATAAACATAACACACAGATTTATATGTGAAAAACCTTAATGAGAAAAAACCATTGTGGGATTTGTGACCCATGATATAAATTCACTGACCATGTGAAGAGATATTACTATATATGATGGGTCTATACTTGTAGGAAGGCTTACAGCCTAGAGCACACTTCTCATTACAAAAGGAGTCTCACTGACTACATACAAATCCAGGCTACAATTAGGAGAAGTGTGAACTGCTCATTATAGCATCTCCTATGCTAGAATACAATTCCAATTTAACCTTTGTCCATTCAGGTTAAAACACTAAACCTTAGTACCAGAATAACCCTTACAATGAATTCCTCACATACATAGTCTCTTTGATATAGTTCGCATTACATTACATCCATAACCTTATCCATCCATTATCAAAAGTGATCTAATCAATCTCCCCTATATACTCTATACAAACTTATGCCTTATGTTGGCTTACAAGGATATATAAAATATTATATTACATGTCAGACATATAACATAAATGAATAAGCATGAAACCAAGTTGTCGATGCCATATCCAAGATGTGTTGGCCTCCAATACTGATATCCTTTACCATACCATGTTGGCCTACATTGTCGGTGTCACTGCCTCTGTAGAGTTTGTGAAGAGCCTACTGGTACACCATATGAAGTCGGAACCTAAAATCATGTTGCCATCAATGACAACATAACGAAACCTAACCAATATAGTGTCAATTGCCAACAGTCCTAACAATTTCCTTAATGGCAATAGCCTCCATAAGATTGTTAGAAAACTAGCCCATATAGGTGGAAAAGAGGAAGACCACACCACCACTACTATCATGCCCAATTACTCTAGTTCCTGCATGCCCAAGGTTACCCTTGGAAGAACCATCTATATTTACTTTCAAAACCCCTTCAAGAAAAGGGAACCATCACCCCTCCCTATGAGTCTTTAGCTTTGCCTGCCTTTGTCTCCTAGTAGTCGAGTGGACCAGTCCATTACCAACTAAGAAGAAATTCTTGGCCATATCCAAATCACTAAAATCCATTGC
Source organism: Cryptomeria japonica (assembly GCF_030272615.1). NCBI lineage: Eukaryota > Viridiplantae > Streptophyta > Pinopsida > Cupressales > Cupressaceae > Cryptomeria > Cryptomeria japonica. Next base: position 145,388,113 of record NC_081415.1, read on the forward strand.
ATCTAAATGATCACATTTAGTAGAGATGGTCTCTTGGAGCTTTCTAATAATCCTTCTCCACAAGTAAGTGCTACCTAAGTGAGACTCCTAAAAAATATGAGAATTCCTCTCCAACAAAATATTCTAGATGATGAGAGTGGGACCAATATCCTAAGAAACATAAAGGAAAATAGTCTTGGCGGTCTACCAAACCTTTCCAAAAACTCAACATGAGAGGTGGCATAGTCCAAAGAACAATTCCATGCTACCCACTAGAAATGTCAAGCCTTTCTTGAATACTAGTATTGAAAGAAGTGATGAGAAATGCACTCTCTATTTCTCTTACACAAAACACAAATAGAAGGATATAAAAAACCATGCCTATGAAATTTATCCCAAGTGAGACACTTATTTTGGATGATCAACCAAATGAAAACATTACACTTACACCAAGAGAATCTATTCGATACCTACTTCCACTAAGAAACACCCTCATTACCATGCAACTATCTATTTAACTCTAGGTATCTAGATGCAACTGAGAGCTTGTCTTTTGGATTTGGACCCCAAGGAATAATATCCCCAAACTCTAAAGAACTAAATTATCTACCCACTAAGATCTTGTTGGGATAATGTGTAAATATGTGAAGAGTGATGTGTTGTCATTGATGTCAACATATTCCTCTGTGTATTCGAGTGTTGCAATCAGATTAAGTAAGGTGGTTTGTCTAATATGTTGTAGATGAGCTAATGTGGATTAAAGTGTTTTTAGATACTTATCACTAGTTGATTTAGCTAGTGTTGTAGTGGTCCACAGGAAGAATTGATCAAGTTATGAGATCCGGTATTGCCGTTCATTTTGTATTGTTCAGTGTTGTCAGTATTTGGTGTTTTGATCTGTAGAGATCTAGAATTATTATATATTTATTTGTTAATGTGTGAGATGTATTTTGGACATTGATGTGTGTCCTTAATTTAGATGGTTCATGATCTGGAGGTCTGCAAGTGAATCTTTCAGTTTGATAGTCAGTTCAGTGAATGTTCTTAGGCTCTAATAGAGAGATGATGTTGATTCTAGTAATTCGAGTTCATGTGCCTATTGTAGTGTGATTCACATTACTTTTGGATGTTTCTATATTGCATGTTATTCGTGTTGGTGGTCCGCATTAATCATTAAGCATGTTATGGATAATTTTCCTAGTCCAGTGGTGTTCTTCATGTTCATGGATGATATGATTATTGTAGTGTTTCAAGGTATAATTCTTGGAGGTGTTTCATGTTATAGGTGGTGGTTTAGGACCAAATTAAGTCTTAGATGTCATTGGTTTGTTCTTCATGTAATATTGTAGAGTGTATGGTTGTATCTTTGTAATTTGTAATATGTGTTGAGCCGACCTTGAAAGATAGGTCAATGATGTGTATAAATGAATATAATAATCATTGAATGAAGCATGTTTTGAGAGAATAATATAATGATCCTTTGGTAGTAGAGAAGAAGTGAAAATAAGTATGAAAGTTAAGATTGTGTTCTTAACCAGAACTTTAATCAGGCATGAGGTGATACTATTCTATTAGTTCATGATTCTCCAGATGTAATCCAAAATTTTTTGTAAGACAATAAGCCTTCTTGAGGGTTGTAGCCCTTCTTGTTTTGTGATTTGAGTAGGGATCTCTAGGAAGTGTTCCTTAATGCATGTGCATTCCCTATTGTAATATTTCATTTACTCCTAACAAGGTATCATCTTATTGTGGGTAGGTTCCCATCGTGGTTTTTCCCTTAACCAAATTTTCTACTTCAGAAAAAATAGTATTGTGTGTTATTGATGTGGTGTTTATTTATGCTTTTACTATTAAGTATCGGATCTGAATTTATGTTTGAGTTGAGATAAGTTTTTTGATAAAATTAATTCACCCCCCCTCTCAATTTTCTGCATTATTTCCAACAATTTCTATCAGAGATAGATATTATGAAAGGAGCTTGACCACTTGAGGTGATTTGAGATGACAACCCATGCTTATAAGAAGGATAGTCTGAGATTTGATGGAACTAATTGTACTCCTTGGAAAATCCAGATGGAATGTCATTTGAGATGCATTGGTGTAGACTACTAGAATATTACTAATAACGAACATACTATTCCTTAGAATGGTCCTACAACTATGGATGAGATTAGTGAAGTTGAATACAATGTTAGAGCTAAGGAAGAATTGTTGAGTGTGTTGGCTTGATGATGATTCTAATGATTAACTTTATCATATGTTGTAATTGATGAAACATATAAACACATATGTTCATATTGTCTACCGGTGTGATTTCTAAGTTGTTTATAGTACAATCGGTATACTAGATGTTTATATCTAACCAGTACATGGTGACAACCGGTATATGCATGGAGACAACTAGTGCAGATTCATAACTCGACATCGACCTGAAGATCTAGCAGAGACTTTCATAGGAGCATCAAAGGTTAAATGGTTTATATGCTTAACTCTAGGCTGTACTCATTGATTATGTGATGATTTATCACTAGTCATGATGAGTTATCCTCACCGACAATTTTTGGCAGTTTTTTTGTGATGAGTTATGATTTTTTGACTAGATACACTACACCTAGGAAATTGTGTTATGATTTCTAGAGGCTGACATGAAATCTAAATGTCTATATATTAACATCGCAATGAATTATTTTATGCAAAGAGAAGGAGATATGTTATGAGAGAAGACAAAAGAATTAATTTGTAGAGTATGTTGGTAAAGAAGTGTTGAGTGTGCAAAACAAGATCTATACAAGCAAGTTGTGCTATTACTAGATCACACTACCTATTGTTTTCTAATCATTGCAATAGTCAAATCCCCTAACTGGGTAAGCTCTAACAAGCTTCACTATTCAAATCCTCTAACAAGGTGATCCATTAGTTTGGATTTAGAAATCCTCTACCCAGGTTACTCCTAAAAGGGTACTACCTTTTACAGGGTATAGATTTTAACTAAGCTTTGTGATCTTTAATAGGACTCGCTCGTAGCAGACCACTTTGTAGACCCTAACCGGTTAGTTATCTATTTTTGTAGATAGTTAACTTGTGTGTCCATCTCACTGTGGTTTTTTCCATTTGTGTTTTCCACAAATAAACACTTGTGTTATGGTGGATGTATTACTTGTTGGGGATTCTTTTATATCATTTTGGATTGCATGCATAGTGTTTAACAAACTTATTAAGTATATCTACTAGTCTATGTTTAAAGTAGTTTTATTTTTGGTGTCACTGATTCACCCCCCCTCTTAGTACTTTTCAATTCCATCAATTGGTATCAAAGCCTAACTTCCTTAAAGCCTAATCACTTGGAAGGAAGCCTTGAAGCCACCATGGCAGATATGAGCTACTTTGAGATGGCTAGAGAGCTTGAAGCTAGTAGAAATGAGCTTGAAACCCTAAGGGTCAAACTGAAAGCTTCACAAGTCAAAAGGAGAGAGCTAACTAAGAAAATATTGGAAATATCTAATAGTAGTTCTTCAGATGAGGCCAATATTGATGCTTTAGCCGAGGAAGTTGAAAAGCTAAATCTAAGGAGAGAGCTAGAAAAGTTAACCATCTACATGAGCCAAGAACTAGAAGCCAAGAGGACAACTAAAGATCTTATCAAGGAAAGAGATCATGAGATTGCCAAGATCAAGTGAGAAAATGTCACTATGCATGAGCATTTGAATGCAAAAAGAGAAGAAAAAGAGAACTTATAACTAGATCTTGAATTAGCATCATCTCCGAGAGAGAACTTGTCAAAACATAATGAAGATCTTACCAGGCAGCTCACCCAAACTAATGAGAAACTGGAAAAGTTCAACAAAAGTTATACCTTGCTAGATGAACAAATCTAATCACAAAGGATGAAAGGTGATACATCCAGACTTGGTTTTAACACATCTAAGAAAGGAGAATCTTCTAGTACAAAGAGAAACATTGATAAGGCTAAAAATCCTACTGGTAAGAAGGTTTTCAAACCTGTTTTCTTTTTTTTTCTTAAACCTGGTGACATTGCAAATGTGTGTAGAGGCAAACCCAATGTAAATGCAATCCGCAATACTAATGCTAGGTATGTATCCAAGAAATTTAAAGGTTGTTGATTTACATGAAAAATGTATGGACATAGATTAGTTAAATGCATATATGGAGTAAATAATCATGTATGTCACATGCATCCAAGACCAAATGGCAACTAGATGAGAAATTATGATAACCGGGGTAACATGAACTGGCAAAGACCCTACAATAACCGGTTTAGTCCATTTGAGATGGAAAAGGTAACAAATGTCATTTGCACGATCTGTAACAACTTTGGTCATGTGGCTATGAATTGCAAAAGAAGAACTGTGAGAGGTAATGTAGGAACTTGGAGATCATATGGTATGGCCTGCTATCATTGTCATAAACCAGGACACATGGCAAAATTTTGTAGATCCAGAAAGAGTAAACCGATTAACTGTTCTAAAGATCAGAAAGGAAACTAGAAGGTCAATATTGAATAAACCAAAGAAGAAATGAATCAAATATGGAAAAAGAAGAGTGATGATTCACCTAGAGAAGAAACTATTCCTTCACCAAGTGTGGAGAATCTTGCACCGGTGAATTAAGTCTTTTCAATAAGGCTATGGAGAGCATAATGGTAAATCTACCTCTAGACCCCTTAAAATGAATGAGTGAAAAGAGAATTTGATTGCATGAAATTTTGATAACTTTATGTCAATTAGTTATCAACCATTTTTTACATCTATGTATCTTTGAGCGATGCAATTCAGGTTTGTAACCCTAACGGGTGAGCATTTATTGCAGTAGGTAAAAAGGATAAAAGTGAGTTTTCACTTCATTTTTATCCTAACGCTTTCAAGAAAGAATTTTTGAGCACTTGCAGAGTTAAGAAAAGAATATTAGTTGATTTTAGTTGAAGTTGTTTTGTGATTTGATTGATCAAGTTGATTTGAAAGTTGGTGAAGATCGAGCTAGTGTGCACTTGAATACTCAACCAGTAAATTAGGCAGTGCACGTGAAATAAGGTATCTCTTTGAAAATATTGCTTTGAAATCTAGTTTATCTAGAATGGCATCATCTTCTAAATCAATAGAGAAATTGATGATTACATTTGAACCTATGGAAGTTATAAAGGTAGAAAAGATTGTGTCTTATAATGCTTTATCACAAGTTTCTAGTGGTGTCATAGTGAAAGGAGATTTGTCTAGCTACATTGATTGCAAAATTGAGGATTTAGGATCATTGTCAATATATTCTTAGTTGAAATCCCTTTGTGATGAAAATGGAAAGATTTAAACAAAATATATTAGGGTTTATGAGAAAGCTTTCCATAACACAACTTACTTTCTTGAAGATTTTGGAGAGGAACATATATGAATAATATTGAGTCATGTTCATGGGGAAAACATGTATTTGGAAAGGAATCATACTATAACCAAGGAAGATATTCAAGCTATAACTAGTTTTTACTCAATCGGTGAAGCACCTAAGCTGAGGCATATTTCAAAAGAGACAATAAACATTATAACAGGATCAACCTCTAATGGGCATGTTTTTTCTATCAATAACATCAAGGACCTAATAGTAAAGTTGGTAGCTATGGTTATAGGTTACTGGGTATTTTATTCTAGTAGATTGAATAGTGTTCCATCTACAGCGATGCATAATGCTTAAGAGATGATAGCTGAAAATGTTAATTATGACCTATGTGAGGCCATAAGGAGCCAATTCTTGTTGAATCTTCAGTCTATCAACAAGGATAGTAGTCAAAATTTTTAATTTGGATAGTTATTGATTGGTCTATTCTTTTAGTTCTAGAATTTCCTCCTGGGAATTGGTGATCTTGAATGGTCTAAGGATCTACCAGTATCTGCCCAGATTAAGAATAGTATCAAGGTGTTGTTCACCAAATCTGGTTAACCCAAGAACACCTACAATTGATCTATGAAGTAGCCAATTCAATCTATGAATAACCTCAGGGCTTGGACAACATAACAAGGACCTAAATCCTTCTACTCTTTAGGCTCTGCAAAACCTAGGTGGGTGTACCCGTGATGAATTTAATCAGACCCATTACACACAAGACTGCATCAATAAAAGCAGATGGATCTCAAAAGGTTAAAAAAACTAGGAGATTGCTACAGATGGGCTAATTCCACACTTGCAACTCAACATTGTTTGAATCATGAGATGGATGGAGCAAACTTAACATTACCAACATAAAATTAAAAGTAGATATTTTGATTTTTTATTTTTAATCCCTGAGAAAACCCCAAAATTTGTAAGATTAGTTCCTTATCCAAGGGCAATAAAGTCATACATCAAACTGAAAATGAAAACCCTTATTGCAAGTCCAATTTATTTAAGAAAAGTATCCCTGTATTAATGCCTGACATTAATACATTCTAAACTCATACAAAGGATTATACTTATCCACACATTATCATGAATCCAAAATGATTGCTCATAGAATTTAAACTCTTACTTGAAGAGTACCTGAAAACAACCCTCACACTCTCACTTTGAGAGGAAAAACCCAAACTCCCTTGAAGACTGGATTTATTGAAAATAGAGAATTCCTAGAGACAATCCAATAAACTATGTATATGCCTTACACATACATGACCTACAACAAAAACATTTATAGCAAGAAGATACTCTATTACTAAAAAAGAAGCACTGCCCTGTACAATCTTGAAGCATACTCAGAATTGGAAGCCATGAATTCTGGAGCACTTCCTCCAAAATTCTAGAACCCTTACAATGAGAATAAAATGGGAATAGGAAGGAGAGGGAAAAACATTAGGTCTGCAACCAAAATTGCCAAGTGTTCTCTTTTTCCAACTGAATTTCAGTTTCCTTACTCTTTCCCATGGAAACTCCTCCCAAAATATCCAAAATTTGTTAAAAATAACTACCTAATTTGATTCCTTATCTCGAGACCTTTCCAGCAATATAAAATACTTGACATTTTGGGCAAAAATGGACCTTTGGGTGAATTATTTCTTCATGTGTGCACAATCATTTAAATTTTTCAATTTTTTATATAGTTTTCAACTATATATTTAACTTTAATTTTACCAATTTTTGGCTCTTGATGCCCTGCCACATGGCAATCTCTGATTGGCTGATGAGGTCCATTGGGTGCCAACGCAGATGATTAGCCACCTGGACTGCCTTGTCACTGCCACTATACACCACTCGCTTGCTTGCTTGTCAGCCACATCATTGCCACCTCAGTGCCACATCACTATCATGTCCATGGGACCCGCGAGTTGTCTTTCCACCTAGACCTGCCACTTGTCTTTTGCCATTTCATAGAGGTTAACGCGCGAGCATCTTCAGGTCACGAAGTCATGCGGGCCGTTGGATCATTTGAACTTTCTCACTCTTTAACCTTTGCCATTTGAGCACGTGCTTTTTGCCATTTCATGATAGTTATTCAACGTGCGTCTTCCCTTCGTGAATCCACACGCACCGTAGATCTTCAACAACTTGCTCACTAGTTAATCTTCTCTTTCTCTACAAAATTCGCCTACCTTAAGATCCGTGCCTATGTGGGGTCCACTTGGTTGCCTTGAGAAGCATGCCCACATGCGTGGGGTTTACTTGGGCACCCAACCGACACCTTGCATCAAAAGCCCAAAGCTTTCGACACTAGGAATGAGTGGAGCTTTACTTTTAAATGTCAAATATTCCCACTCCCCAACCAATGTGGGATAAATGCTTAGCCTAGGACTACAATTTTTTGAAGTAATTTCTGAGACTTCATGGCTCCTCTTCCTCATTCACCACACACAGGGCTTCATTTTTTAAAAACCTCATGAATTACATTGTGCTTGAGAGTTTAGAATGGCAGTTAGCCATTACTGGTTTCCATGTGGGGAAATTTTGGCATTGGCTTTCTCCATGCCAAAATGGGGGAATTTGGCATTCACCTGCCAATTAAATTTGCTTTGAAAGTTTTAAAATGGCCTCTTTACCCAGCCACTTCCATGTAGGAAAAAGGAGAGATGCTGGCAACTACATTTACCAATTTGCATTCACTTGATTTTTGATTTTTTGTGCTAGCTACTACCACGTGGGGAGGGGAGGGTTTGGCTGAGATTCATTTGCTTGAGAGTTTCTACCTTGACCCTTTCAAACAACAGACCACGTAGGGGCTACATTGATTTGAAATTTTATACTGCTGCTCAACCACGTGGGGGTGACTGGGCAATATAATCATTTTTTGTATTTGTTTGAAAATTAAAATGGCATTCAACCATGCCACATTACACAGGGAATTTGCTAAGTTTCAATGCCTTTCACAACACTACACTTCATCTTCAACGTAGCTCCAGAAAACTTCATTTATTAGCTGCTAAGTTTGGTTTAATGCCTATCAATTACATTGGTATAAAGTTCAAAGCTGCCCATTATCTCATTTTTACATGCTTGTGGAGGACATTGGCTTTGGCAGCCATGGTTTTTGTTGAAGTTTAAAATTCCCACTCCATCTCATACGTGGAGGATACCAGCAATATACATGCCCATTTTGCATTTATATTGAAATCTTTATTAAAATTCTCCATCACTCATGCCACAACAGGGAAGATTGGCTTTTATGGCAATTGCAATTTGCTTTTAAGTATTTTCAACTACTGAACATTTGCCATTGGTTTTCAATGTTGTCAATTTGGTTACCCGAAGGATTCTTTTTATTTGAAACCTCACTATTAGGACACTTGAACTCAATGTCAAATCTTATTTCCCTCTTGGCTTTGGAAGATACATGCTTTTCTTTTTTGACCATTTTTCCATAAAAATAATGCACAGCCATGAGGCAGTTTGGGCCCCAAAGTGGGTCCGACTAAAAAAAAATTTGTTTTCATGCTACTGACCTTTGAAATGCTTCAGGAACCTTAAACACACCTCTGGAATTGATTGGTACCATGTTTGGATCATCAGACTAAGTTTTGCAACTTTTAGGCACTTACGCCACATTTTCGCATTTAATCGCGAAGACATAATTTTCAAACTGGTCAAAACACCTTTTCGGACCTCACCATCTGACAGCTGTGTACTCTTATATACAAGGATGAACTCTACCAAATGGTTTTTCAAGATGAATCCCAAGCGAAGAGATATTAATTGTCAAAAATGACCAACTGGCTTTGTCAGCAATACAGTCCTGATGAAGTCAATGCTCAGGCAACACATGATGCCTTTCTTAAAAATATCAAACGACCTTTGTAGACCCTTAAATCTGAGACATAGGTACCTTGAAGTATATATCAAATCTTAGAACACTCAATTTGACCAAAAGACTGACTGAGTGCAAATGGTGTGCTCATGAAAATAGCAATTTTAACTGATACAACAATGAAAGTACAAATCCCTGAAAAAGATGCCTCAAGAAATGCTTTTGAAAACCAATCAAACGGATTGGTAGGGGTTTGAAATTTGAAACATATCTTGTCATTTATACCAGTAATAGCTCAAAAAAAACATTCTGACATGACATTCACTAAGGCAACTTTTACACTTATGCAAAACAAGGCTCCGACTAGGTCCTAAAATAGGGACTTGTCAAAACATACAAACTGTAAACAGTTTGAGCTTGGTAAACTGAGCAAATGGATTCATGAAGACTTAAAATTTTTCATGCTGACTCACATTTATGCATAAAATTCAATCCGTTTTCAATTTCTTCATGACGATCAATAGGGAAAAAGATATAAGCACTCAAAGTAGGCTACTTAGTAAAATCTGCATTTGCACCTAAAATGCACTTTCAGCTCACCCCTTGAAATGGGTACCTGATAAACTTATCCAAACTAAATTCTGAAAGTTGCACATCATTGAATAGGCCAAATGAAAGGTGTAGGATATGTTTCCCGAGCCTTACCCCTTGCAAAGCAACTGGCTCCATTTTACCCTCTCTCTAACTAGGCCATTCAAACTAACTCATTTTATGATCATTTGGAAATGCAGAGCAAAGATTTGAAATAGGCCTCAAAAATTGATGCAAATTTAATGAGTCCCAACAGTGGCTCTGACTGGGGATGGTTGATTGCAATATCAACACAAGAATCCAAAATCTATGGTTAAGCAGACCACCCAAAAAAAATGAATCACATCTCTTCTCTTCTCAAAAACAGGGCTTCCTTATTCTACCTAAATAGCAGGGCACTTTAATTAAAACCACACAACTAAAGAAAAGCAACTACACAATATATAAAAACATACTCACAAGTGATCATAAGTTGCTCCAAACAATTTTAACATTTACCTTTGTCAAAAATCTGATTCTCATCACCTGATGTTATGATCCACACAAAGGAACCTTTCAACAAAAACAGAGGAACCTTTCAACAAAAATAGAGCATAATCCTTATAATCAATCTCTTTCAAATCATTACTATAACAACTGGTGTTCATACCTTTGGCCTAATTTTAAGATTTGTAATCACACACTACTTCAACAAAATTAAAACCATGAGACAACTCACTATAGAGGCCTTCCCACAAGCTGCAATACACTTCACTATCCTAATCAATTCTATCATTCACAAATGCATCATCATGCTGAACTTCAAAAATAAAGCATTCAATCTCACTACTATAGTTCTTATCAACACTCACCTTTCTATCATTTTCATTCATAGAATGAGGGACATTGATAACCAATTGATGCAAACAAGGAACATAAATACTTTGGTTCAGATGTGATACTTCACTATGCTGATCACACTCAATACATCCGCGTCCTCAATATCCCATTCATGGAAATGAATGCATACCTCTAGCTGAAGCAAATCCTTAGCTAGGTCTTTCTCCTTGTGGTCTGAAGTAGTCATCACACAACCCATGCCTCTTATCTTCATCATGAAGTAAATTTTTGCAACACATGCTACTGCTGTTTGGAAATACATCAGCATTACAAACTTGTTCAACACTGGGGGAAACTTCAGCATTTTCCATAATGAAATTGACACCATGAACATTAGTATCAAAGGCAAAGAACTCCATATCTGGTTCAAGCATACTATCAACATTCACATTCTCCTCATGGTAGTTCAAATTCTGAAAGCATTCAAATATGGGCTCATTTAAATCTGAAAATAAAACATTATCCGCACTATCACATACATTTTTATCTTCAAAAACACTTTCATTTTCAGATTCATGACTGAAATATATAACTTGGTCTCTTCTTATATCGTCTTCACAAGATGAATAATAAGAATTCTCATAACCATCCTCAACTGCATAACTGACATTCATTTGCTGATCATAAGAAAGTGAATAACTCGTGCCAAGATCACTCTCATTCTGAAAATGATCTTCATTGTTCATTTGTATACCTTCAAGGTGTTGAAAATCGAACTCAGTATCCTCATAATTAGTAGCACCGCTCCATTCTGAAACACATTCATCACTGGGTATACTTGCATTGAAAACACTATCAACATCATCCACAATTTCATTTTCAGTTTTATTAGACTTAATCAAAACCTGATTTACATCATATTGCACATCTTCACTGTCATAATCAGCAACATTTGGTCATCCCTTAGTATTTGGTACTTCAACATCAAATACATCAGCATCATTTAAAAATTGATGGCCATCATCCTCATTAATTTCATTATTATTACCCTTGGGAGATACATGATTTACTTCATAATTTGCAGTCACATAATCGGCATAACTAACATACAAATCAAATGGTACATATCCTTTATATATATATCTATCTTTGAAAAAACATTATCACAACATTTCCCACTAATCATTCCATCATTATTGTGAGAGACAATCAACATTGACAGCATAGATTCTTGACTCTCATTTAACTTTGAATCACATATATCAACAAAACTACTAGGATAAGTAAAGCTTAACATCTTTGGACAAGGAATGATTTGTTCAGCTTCACATGGTATTTCACCATTGAAGGTATTTTGGCAAGAAACAACATCAGACACAAACCTCTTGTCTATCCGAAATTTCAAATTATTTTCAATGTCCCTAGTTGTGTTAAAAGCTTCATACAAAGTCTTGGGTTCTTTGTTTCTCAATAGGAAACCTATCTTCTTACCAAAAGCACTCATATAAATATCCAGACATACTTTATCATCAAACTTATACTTCCTCAAAATTTTAGACAATGCTTGTGAAAACCTGATATTAAATGTTGGTACCAATTCATCTTCCCTGATTTGTATATATGTGAACTCTTTTAGCAAATTGGTCTATGAAATCTGAAACTAATTCTTCCCATGAGGAAATACAATATGTCGGCAAGAAGGAAAACCAATCCCTTGCATCTTCTTTCAGTGATTGAACAAACAACTTCATACACACGTCTTCTTGACAAATTTCAAACTCTCCCATCAAATCTGAAAATCTTTTCACATGTTGACATGTTGATTCTGATTTCTTCCCACTGAATATTGACAAATATTTTCTAATTTCTATGGGTATGGGATTTGGGTAACCCAAAATATCTTCAAAATTTAGAGTAGCATAATGGTTCATACTGAAACTTTTCCTATTACATGGTTGTTCTAATTTACTGGACATGGTCATATATGGCAATACACAAGGCTGAAAAACTTAACTACTCATTTCTTCTTACTCCCACAAATGATTATACAACCTTGGATAAAAGAATGAAACACTTCAAGCACATATCCTTTTCAAATCTTTTCATAACATTTCTTGACATGAATTTTTCCAAATTTGCATACTATGGAAGAACATATACACTGGACATTTTAGCAGAATGGATATGCAAATTAATTTGTGATCCCTTTTTCTTCCCCCTTTACTAGTGTTGTTCACTTAATGGGAAAACTACATTACCCACTCAAATTTTCAGAACAAACATCTTGCATTGAAACTTCTGAAAATACCTGGGTGATTGCAGCTATAAACTCATGTAGATCTAAAGATTAACTTCCACTTTCAGCACTGTCTTTTACCTCGGAGTCGCCACCTCTTGCATAGAGGACATTTTGAATAGTAGGATACCATTCAACACAAATTTAATTCTTTGTTTCTCCTTCAATCTCTCTACAACCAACACTCTAGGCTATAAACACAAATCGAAAAAATACATCAGATTTATATATGATTTGAAATCTTTTACTAGACTTCTCTATAAAACTTTTATGATGAAAGCACCATGTCTAAGCATTAGCAGTGATAACTCATATCTCTGCACTATATATAAAACCATAAAACCTTGTGCAATACTAATTGCAAGGACATTCAACACTGGTATGAACCATAGAGTCACCACCCAATAAGGAATTGGGGAAAAGTTTGCATAAAACTACGAGGACTTGCTCACAACTCAGCAACATGAATTTACTATTACTCTTTTATAAAATATGACATGACAAACATATCATTCTACAGATCCAGAATAAGGAACATTCTCTTCATCATAAAATCAATTTCAAACTTTGTGCATACACAATGGACTGACTAACTGGATGAAATTAGGCAATTTCTATTCAGCTTCCCTGGCAGAGTCACCATTTTTGTTGTTCGCCAAATCTGGTTAACCCAAGAACACCTGCAATTGATCTATGAAGTAGCCAATTCAATCTATGAATAACCTCAAGGCTTGGACAAACTAACAAGGACCTAAATCTTTCTACTCTTCAGGATCTGCAAAACCTAGGTGGGTGTACTCGTGATGCATTTAATTAGACCCATTACACACAAGACTACATCAATAAAAGCAAATGGATCTCAAAAGGTTCAAAAAACTAGGAGGTTGTTGCAGATGGGCTAGATCCAAACTTGCAACTCAACATTGTTTGAATCATGAGATGGATAGAACAAACTTAATATTAGAAACATAAAATTAAAGGTAGATATTCTGATTTTTTATTTTAAATCCCCAAGAAAACCCCAAAATCTATAAGATCAGTGCCTTATCCAAGGGCAAGAGAGTAATACATTAAACTGAAAATGAAAACCCTTATTGCAAGTCCAATTTATTTAATAAAGGTATCCCTGTATTAACGCCTGACATTAATACATTCTAAACTCATACAAAGGATAATAATTATCCAAACATTATCCTGAATCCAAAAGGATTGCTCATAGAATTTAAACTCTTACTTGAAGAGTACCTAAAAACAACCCTTACACTCCCACTTTGAGAGGACAAACCCAAACTCCCTTGAAGACTAGATTTATTGAAAATAGAGAATTCTTAGAGACAATCTAATAAACTGTGTATATGCCTTCACATACATGACCTGCAACAAAAACATTTACAACAAGAAGATACTCTATTACTGCAAGAGAAGCACTGCCCTGTACAATCTTGAAGAATAATCAGAATTGGAAGCCATGAATTCTAGAGCACTTCCTCCAAAATTCTGGAACCCTTACAATGAGAAGAAAATGGGAATAAGAAGGAGAGGGAAAAACATTAGGTCTGCAACCGAAATTGCCAAGTGTCTTCTCTTTTTCCAACTGAATTTCACTTTCCTTACTCTTTCCCATGGAAATTGCTCCCAAAATATCCAAAATTTGTTAAAAATAACTACCTGATTGGATTCCTTATCCCGAGAGCTTTCCGGCAATATATAATTCCTGACATTTTGTGCAAAAATGGACCTTTGGGTGAATTAATTCTTCATGTATGCACAATCATTTAAATTTTTCAATTTTTTATATAGTTTTCAGCTATATATTTAACTTTAATTTTTACCAATTTTTGGCTCTTCATGCCCTGCCATGTGGCAACCTTTGATTGGCTGATGGGGTCCAATGGGTGCCACCTCGCATGATTAGCCACATGGATCGCCTTGTCACTGCCACTGTACACCACCCATCTGCTTGCTTGTTGGCCACATCGTTGCCACCTTAGTGCCACGTCATTGTCATGTTAGCGGGACCCACGAGCTATCTTTCCACCTGGACCTGCCACCTTTCTTTCACCATTTCACAGAGGTTAATGCACGAGCATCTTTAGGTCACAAAGTCACGTGGGTCGTTGGATCATTTCAACTTGCTCACTCTTTAACCTTCACCATTTGAGCATGTGCTTTTTGCCATTTCACGATAGTTATTTGGCATGCATCTTCCCTTCATGAATCCATGTGCATCGTAGATCTTTGACAACTTGCTCACTAGTTAATCCGCTCTTTCTCTGCAAACTTCACTTGCCTTGGGATCCGTGCCTACGTGGGGTCCACCTGAACGCCACTTGTCAGCCTCCTTGGTCACCTTGGGAAGTGCACCCACACGCATGGGGTCCACTTGGGCACCCAAATGACACCTTGCATCAAAATCCCAAAGCTTTCGACACTATGAATGAGTGGAGCTTTACTTTTAAATGTCAAATATTCCCATTCCCCAGCCAATGTGGGATAAATGCTTAGCTTGGGACTGCAATTTTTTGAAGCAATTTTTAAGACTTCATGGCTCCTCTTCCTCATTCACCACACACAGGGATTCATTTTTTAAAAAGCTCATGAATTACATTATGCTTGAGAGTTTAGAATGGCATTCAGCCATTACTGATTTCCACGTGGGGGAATTTGGGCATTGGCTTTCTCCATGCCAAAATGGGGGAATTTGGCATTCACCTGCTAATTAAATTTTCTTTGAAAGTTTTAAAATGGCCTCTTTGCCCAGCCACTTCCACACAAGACAGAGGAGAGATGTTGGCAACTACATTTACCAATTTGCATTCACTTGATTTTTGATTTTCTGGGCTGACTGCTACCACGTGGGGAGGGGAGGGTTTGGCAGAGATTCATTTGCTTGAGAGTTTCTACCTTGACCCTTCCAAACAATAGACCATGCAGGGGCTGCATTGATTTGAAATTTTATGCTGCTGCTCAACCACGTGGGGGTGACTGGGCAATATAATCACTTTCTGTATTTGCTTGAAAATTAAAATGGCATTCAACCATGCCACATTGCATAGGGAATTTGATAAGTTTCAATGCCTTTCACAACACTACACTCCATCTTCAATGTAGCTCCAGAAAAATTCATTTATTGGCTACTAAGTTTGGTTTAATTCCTATCAATTGCATTGGTATAAACTTCAAAGTTGCCCATTATCTCATTTTTACGTGCCTGTGGAGGACATTGGCTTTGGCAGCCATGGATTTTGTTGAAGTTTAAAATTCCCACTCCAACTCATACGTGGAGGATACCAGCAATATACATGCCCATTCTGCATTTATATTGAAATCTTTATTAAACTTCTCCACCACTCATGCCACAGCAGGGAAGATTGGCTTTTATGCCAATTGCAATTTGCTTTTAAATATTTTCAACTGCTGAACATTTGCCATTGGTTTTCAATGCTGTCAATTTGGTTACTTGAAGGATTCTTTTTATTTGAAACCTTACTATTAGGACACTAGACCTCAATGTCAAAGCTTATTTCCCTCTTGGCTTTGGAAGATACATGCTTTTCTTTTTTGACCATTTTGCCATAAAAATGATGCACAGGCATGAGCCAGGTCTGGCCCCAAATTGGGTCCGACTAAAATTTTTTTTGTTTTCATGAAACTAACCTTTGAAATGCTTTAGGAACCTTAAACACACCTCTCGATTCGATCGGCACCATTTTCGGATCATCAGACTGAGTTTTGCAACTTTCAGGCACTTACGCCACATATTTGCATTTAATTGCGAAGACGTAATTTTCAAACCGGCCAAAACACCTTTCTGGACCTCGCCATCTGACAGGCGTGTACTCTGATATACAAGGATAAACTCTGCCAAATTTTTTTTCAAGACAAATCCCGAGGGATGAGATATTAATTTTCAAAAATGCCCAACTGGCTTTGTCGGCACTGTGGACCTGATGAAGTCAATGCTCACGCAACACATGATGCCTTTCCTAAAAATATCAAATGACCTCCGTAGACCCTCAAATCTGAGACATAGGTACCTTGAAGTATATATCAAATCTTATAACACTCAATTTGACCAAAATACTGACTGGGTGCGAATGGTACGCTCATGAAAATAGCAATTTTAATTGATATGGCAATGAAAGTATGGATCCTTGAAAAAGATGCCTCAAGAAACCCTTTTCAGAACCGATCAAACGGATTGGCAGGGGCTTGAAATTTGAAACATAGTTTTTCATTTATACTAGTAATAGCCCAAAAAAAATTCTGACATGACATTCACTAAGGTAACTTTTACACTTATGCAAAACAGGGCTCCGACTAGGTCCTGAAACAGGGACTTGTCAAAACATACAAACTGCAAATAGTTCGAGCTTGGTAAAATGAGAAAATGGATTCATGAAGACTTGAAATTTTTCATGCTAACTCACATTTAAGCATACAATTCAATCCATTTTTAATTTCTTCATTTTATCAACAGGGCAAAAGATATAAGCACTCAAAGTAGGCTACTTAGTAAAATTTGCATTTGCACCTAAAATGCACTTTCAGCTTACCCCTTGAAATGGGTACTTGATAAACTTATCCAAATTGAATTCTAAAATTTGCACATCACTAACTAGGCCAAATGAAAGGTGTAGGACATTTTTCTCGAGCCTTACCCCTTGAAAATCAACTGGCTCCATTTTACCCTCTCTCTAACTAGGCCATTCAAACTGACTGATTTTATGATCATTTGGAAATGCAGAGAAAAAATTTGAAATGGGTCTCCAAACTTGACTCAAATTTAATGAGTCCCAACACAAGGCTATGAGGAATACCATATCTGTTCCAATGAATAAATAGTTCAATGGATTTCAGAAGAAAATTAGTATGAGAGTAAGATTGCCTGAGGATGTGGTAAAACACTCTGCTAAGGACTTCATTTTTACAGTTACCACTAATTTTTATTTAATGAAGTCCATTGAGCCTAAAGAATAAGAAATGAAGGATATGAGCGATGAAGTCAACTATGAATTATTGATTAGTTATGCCAATAACCTGTTGGCATCTCTAGTGGATAAAAAGAAGGAAAAATTGGAAACAGTTGAAGTTCAGACCGCACAAGCTGAAATGAGTAGTTTTTCTACCATAAGTGGTAAAGGTAAGAAAAAGAAGGCTGAGCAAGCACCTCCAATGATAAAAAGTACAAGAGTGACATGAAGTTTCCAAACCAAAAAGGAATCAAAACCTAAGGATTACATGAAAATGGAGACAACGTCGAAGAAGAGAGGTCGAAAACTGATTCTCCAAGAAGAATTTGAAGGCACTAATATTGAGGAGGAACCCAAGAAGATGAAAGTAGCTGGTAAAATAGCCAAACTAGTAAAGAATGTGCCAAAGGCAACTATTCCTATTGATGTTTCAACCTCCAAACTGAAGACTATCTTTGAGAGAATAATGAGGACACTAGGAAGAAACATATTTGATAATGTCAAGTAACATTTTGATTCATTCAATGAAGATGAAAAGGAACAAATTATTCAACAGGTAATCAATTATTTGTGCAATTGCAATAGATTACCTCATGATCTTGTAAAAGATATCTCTAATTCCTTGTATACTATTGTTTTGAATAAATGGGAGGAAGATGTAAAGAAGGAAAAAGGAATTACAGATGATATATTTGTACAATATTTTCCTAATTTTTTGAAGGATGAAATAAATGTATTGGTTGATAAGTACAAAGCTCAATTTGCTTTCAAAGCAAGAATATTGAAGTTACTAAGTGGAAAGGTGAAAATTGTTGAGATTGAGACTCATCAAATTGCTTGCACCATCAAACAGATGGAAGACATTATTTATTCTTCCAACAATGAGAAAGATATTGTTGATTGACCTGAAATGGATGAGGAAGAGATTGTGCAAGTTGACATGGTATATCCTGTCAAGGATGACACTATTATCCAATGAGTCATACTTCATGATGATATTCAGGACTCAATAGACTTATCTAGTGACATAACTGCACCTGATATGTAGCCACCTGAAATCACCGACTCACAAGTTACTTTAGATGAGAAACCAACAACTCAACTAGGAGTGGATATTCCACCTATAAAGGAACAACCATAGAAATCCCAACTACCACCCATTTCACAGGACATTCAGAAGGAATCTGATGCAAAATTTGATACACATATTTCTGAGCAGGAAATGGAGAAAGAACAAGAGAAAGGAAAGATTGTTAAGGTAACAACCTCTGAATCGGTAACATCATTAGTCATATCGTAGACTGATGAAGATGAAGATGACTCACTAGGCATCTCAGGGCCTTTAATTGTTGATAATATGAGTTCATTTGAAATGATGAAGATTGCCACTATCATGCAATCTAGGGCATAAAAGAAGAGACTTAAAGAACAAAGAATGGAAGCAGAAACCATTCAGAATGTTGTAGATATTCTAACAAGTCTACTACTAGAAACAACTACAAGGCATCTGACAACACCTTTTAGAAAACTTGGTCAATTGGTTGTTAATGCATCTAACCAAATTAAGTCCCTTGAATAAGCAATGCAAATTTATGCTGAGAAGAGTTATAGTAAGAAGCATGGAGAGCAACTTATGAAAGAGATTGATACAGGAAAACTTGCTCTATCTCTTAATAAAGATTTATTAAGGCAAGCTATTGAAATAGGAGGGAAATACCTTGCATGTACTTCTAATGTTTCATTATTTTTTTCTGATATCAATAATAGGCAAACTGAAACTGAGTAGGAGCTAGAAAAGATATGCAATGCATATGTACCACTTCAAGACTTTGTTTTTTCTTTTAGCAAGTTTGTGGATGATTTGCACAATAGGTTAGATACCTATGATCTTGAGAAAGAAAAAAGACTCCAGTCATTGAAGTAATTGAAGACTCAACTCACATCCGAAGTGGACATACTAAAAAGAGCCTACACGAATGTAATAACTATTTTGGATACTCTAGAAACCTATTCACTTGATTCAATGGAAGAGTTCCATACTCTGATTATGTCTACACTTGAGTTCACAGAGAACTTATTGGAGACATGGGAACATGCTTTATCTCAGTTGAAGAGGAATTTTAGTAACATTTTTCTAAGGATTGCAAATGCATGAATCCTAATTCACTTTTTCAAGTTGTTGTATCTGAAAAACACTTTGCTACAAATTATATATATATATATTGCTTTTTCAATTTGGCATTGTTGTCAAAGGGGGAGTAGAAATATGTATGTGTGTCTTGAAAATTTTATATGATGTATGTAGTAAGGGGGAGTATGTGTATATAATTATTTTTTTTGTATGCACACTTAGCGGTATTACTATAAAATTTTCTAAGTGTTGCCATCAGTGCTAAAGGGGGAGATTGTTGGTTTCATCGTGATTGTAATGATTATATTCACCATATGTTATCATTTATGAAACACATAAACACACATATGTTCATATTGTTGTTATTTTGGTATGGTTTTGTCATTGATGTCAACAGCTACTAACACTTATCAACTCTGGCACTTTGGTGAACCAGCAACATTCACTAGCAAACAAATGACTTATGCACAAGTCACCGGTATCTGGTACATCGATAGGATACAATGTTCATCAACACTTGGAAAGGCATGGAAAACACTTGGTTATGTCGAAGACATCATTTGGACACTTTGTCTTGAAGATTTGTTTATTGGCATATTCGTATTTGCATATTTGCTATTACCGGCAAATAGGTCCAAGTTACACACTGAGAGGTTTATCTTTTCTAGATCAGCACGAGACACTATGGAGATGTTTTTTTTATTGTTGTAAATGCATCAAGCTGACATGTTGAATCGGTTATTGTATCGGATATTATTGTAAATTGATTTTATTGTAATATCCTTTAGAGCCGACCTACTAAAATTGGTCTTAGGTTATGGTATAAATGTAAGATCTTATTTGTAAGATAGAATGTGTGGAATGCAAAAAAGGATTGTGTGAAGGTATATGCGAGAATAAGCATAGCTATACACACAGACATCATTTGAAGGTTGAAGGAGGGTTTTGTGAAGACAAATTAGAACTACACCAGTACTGAATCCAGCATAGAAAGATGCTAATTTGAGCAGTACATACTTATTGGATTTAACCATCCAATTGTAGTCAGTGTGATTCATATTTTATGTTTGAGCAATGAGCTCTAAGCGCTTGGCCTTTCTGCATGTGCAGACCCCATTTGTATGCATTTACTCTCTGCAGTAGTATCATCTGATTGTCGGTAAGGTTTCCCACCATGGTTTTTCCCCTTACAGGGTTTCCATGTACAAATATAGGTGTTATGTGTTGTGGAGGACTTTGCCTTTTTGTTTCATGTATTAATATTTACCAATATTGCAATTAATTGATAAAACTGTCTACCAGTATAAAAAAATTGGTTTACCGGTATTAAGCACTAAGTTGGTTAAGTTGTTTTTGGTTTGAATTTGTTTGACAACTGATTCACCCCCCCAATCTCAGTTGTCTCTGGGACCTAACAATTGGTATCAGAGCCTAGTCCTCTTTTGCAGAAATTTAACAGCTTGAGGAGATCCAATGTCTACTAACTAATTCAGGAAGGACAATCCTAAACTTGATGGAACCAACTGTGGCATGTGGAAGATTAGAATGGAGACACATTTAAATTGCAGTGCAAAGGACATCTGGGATGTTACAAAGAATGGCTATACTGCTCCTACTGAGAATCAGCCTAATCCACCTAACTTGACTAAAGATGAGGAAAATGATTGCAAAGCAAGAGAAGCACTTTTGAGCACATTATCAGATCAGCAAATCATGGGATTATTAGATAGGTCTACAGCTAAAGCTATTTGGGATCATTTGGAAACACTGAATGAAGGAGATTCCACAGTCAAAATTGCAAAACTTGAAAGCTTCCGGGTCAAGTATGAAAATCTCAAAATGGAAGAAGATGAAAGGATTTCTGCTTTTATGGAAAGAGTAAATGAAATTATTTTGGGTATTAAATATTGTGGAGGAAATTTAAGTGTAGATGAAATTATTTCAAAAATTTTAAGAGGATTGCCACCGTCATATAAAATGAAACTCACTACTATAAATGAGTTAAGAACAATGCCTAATACATCAGTAACTAGTGATACATTGATTGGAAAACTTCCAGCTTTTGAAATTAAGGAATTTGGTCTTGTTTCTACTATAAAGATAGATTTATCTTTTAAACCATCAACATAATCTGTACCATCATTTGACAAGTCTAATTGGAAAGCCTTTTATGCAAGAGAACTTGAAGAAAGTGGGAGAGATGAAGAACTTGAAGAACTTGAAGAACTATTTGCAAGAAAAATGCCTAAAGGTCCAGTTGGAAGTAAGTATGAAGGTAAAGCACCCTTTAAATGTTTTAACTATAATAAGATTGGTCATATGGCTTCAAGATGCCCTAATAGACATGCTAGACTAAGAGAAGAAGATAGAAGAACATACAAGCCTAACCCTAAATATCAGAGATACAAGTTTAAGAAGAATAAAGACAAATCCTATTATCTTGCTGATGAAGGAGTGACTGATGATTCTGATGAGGATCTAGTAGACAATAGATGGGGTTTTGTTGCTATAATAGAATATCAACCGACACCTACTATTCAATCAGTAGAACAGGCCTTGGCAGGAAAAATTGAAGTTAAGGATGAATGGATAATTGATTCAGGATGCTCACATCATACGACTGGTGATAAAAGTAAATTCTTGACTTTTCAAGTATATAATGGAGGTCTAGTGAGATTTGGAGATGATAAAGCTTGTTTGATCAAAGGTAAAGGTACAATATCTCTTGATGGTAAGAATAAGATTGACAATGTTTACTATGTTGAAGGTTTAAAGCATAATCTTTTGAGTGTTGGTCAATTAGTTGAGGAAGGATTTCAGTTACAATTCAAAAATGGAAAATGCAAAATCATGAATAGAACTGGTTTGGAAATTGCAACCAGTAGTCAAACTAGAGGTAGCATCTTTCATTTGAATAACAGTGAAAAGACATGCTTGATTGCACATATTGATGAAAGTTGGCTATGGCATAAGAGACTCTGTCATGTAAATTTTGATTGCATGGTAAAAATCATTACTACTAAGGGAGTTAGAGATCTACCTAAGATTGTTAAGCCTCACAATTCGGTATGTAAGGAATGTCAATTTAGAAAAAAAGTTAGAGCTACTTTCAAAAGTATTCCAGAAAAATCCAATAATGCTCTTGACTTAATTCACACTAATTTATGTGGTCTAGCTAGAACTAAAAGTTTACAAGGTGATAGACATTTCATGTTATACATTGATGACTATTCTAGAATGTGTTGGGTTACTTTTCTCAGAGAAAAATCAGAAGCACTTGGGAAGTTCAATCTATTCAAAGCAATGGTAGAAAATGAAACTGGTAAGAAAATAAAATGTCTAAGATCAGATCAAGGAGGAGAATTTACATCTAAGGAATATAATGAATTCTGTGAAGTGAATGGAATCAGAAGACAACTATCAGCACCTCAAACACCACAGCAAAATGGAGTTGTAGAAAGGAAAAATAGAACTATCTTGGATGCAGCCAGAAGTATGTTATCAAAAGAAAATCTACCACATGTATATTGGAGAGAAGCAGTAAGTATATCAGTCTATACATTCAAAAAAGTTCACATCAAAGGTGAAACTGGTAAGACCCCTCATGAACTATGGTTTGGTATTACTCCTACACTTAAATATTTCAGAATATTTGGAAGCAAATGTTATATCAGAAGAGATGAGTATATTGGTAAATTTGATCCTAGAAGTGATTAAGGAATATTTCTTGGTTATTTATCTAAGAGTAAGGCATATAGATGTTTTAACAAAAGATTGCAGAAAATTGTTGAAAGTACAAATGTGAAGATTGATGAACAATTTAGAGGAACTTCAAAGTATATAGACTCTGAACCGGCAACAAAAATTCCAACAAATGAACCTACACTGAATCCACCAGTATAGAATGAAGATCCATTTACCCCAGTATCATCTAAAAATTCCATTGTAACTGAGGAACAATAGGAAACAAAGACACCTTGGTATGCAAGACTGAATCATTCTAAAGATTAGATAATTGAAAATAAGTATAAAGGAGTTATGACAAGAGGAAGGTTGGAAAATGAAAAGGTATGTCTTATTTCTCAAATTGAACCATCATCTATTAATGAGGCATGTGAAGATAAACACTAGATTAAAGGTATGGAAGAAGAATTAGAGCAAATTGAGAGGAATAACACTTGGACATTAGTTCCCCGGCCTAAAGACAAAAATGTTAATGGAACCAAATGGGTATTCAGAAACAAACTTAATAAAGATGGCAAGGTAATCAGAAATAAAGAAAGACTAGTGTGTAAGGGATATTCTCAGAAAGAAGGAATTGATTACAATGAAACCTTTGCATCGGTAGCTATAATTAAGGTAGTTAGATTATTTTTGGCTTTTGCAGCGCACAAGAATTACAAAGTATATCAAATAGATATTAAATGTGCATTTTTGAATGGAGATCTTGAAGAAGAAGTTTACATTGACCAACCTGATGGATTTTCTTTGATAGATAACAAATATATGGTTTGCAGGTTAAGGGAAGCTTTGTATGGGTTGAAGCAAGCCCCAAGAGCTTGGTATGCAAGATTGGATAAGCATCTTTTGAAAATTGTTTTTTCTAAAGGTAATGCTGACAACAACTTATATTATAAAGTGACTAATGATGACATCTTAGTTATAGAAGTTTTTGTCGATGATATAATCTTTGGAGGAGAAGATGGATTATGTAAAGACTTTTCTATTGAAATGCAACAAGAATTTGAAATGTCTATGATTGGAGAAATAAAATTCTTTTTTAGGATTGCAGATTTCTCAAACTAATAAAGGTATATTCTTGAGTAAATCCAAGTACTTGAAAGAGTCACTAAAGAAATTTGGGATGGAGAACTCTAAACCGGTAAGTACACCTATGATTACAAATGACAAATTATCACTAAGGGATGAATCTACACCTATTAATCCGACTAGGTACAAATCTATGATAGGAGGTTTATTGTATTTGACACAAACTAGACCTGATATCATGAATGTAGTATGTATTGTTTCAATATTTTAGAGTAATCCTAGAGAAAATCATGAATCAACTGTAAAAAGGATTTTCTGGTACTTACAAGGAACTACAAATCTTGGATTATGGTATCCTAGAAATGAAAACTTTGAATTATGTGCATATACAGATGCAAATTGGGTAGGAGTTTTGGATGATAGAAAAAGCACCACCGGCGGAGCATTTTTTCTTAGAAGCAGATTAATTTCTTGGTTGAGTAAGAAACAAAGTTGTACATCTTTATCAATAGCAGAATCCGAATATGTTGCAGCAGCAACTAACTGTACACAGGTATTATGGCTTAAGAAAATGTTGAAGGACACAAAGGTAAAGTGCAAGGAACCTATTACTATCTATTGTGATAACACTACAGCAAATGATATATCTAAAAATCTGGAATTGCATTCTAAAACCAAACATGTTTCTATCAAACTGAATTTTCTAAGGGGAAAAGTTGAAGCAAAAGAAATAAAACTGGTTTATGTGAATATTAAAGAGCAGATTGTAGATATTTTGATTAAACCTCTACCTAAGGAGACTTTCAAATATCTCAGAGATCAGCTTGGGGTCATACCCCCACCGGTAGAGACTTAGAAAGTTGATGTTTGTCATCAACAGGCAAAATTAACAGAGAAATCTTTTACTCCAACTTTGATGAGGAAGCTACTTCTCAGGGGAGAAGTTGGTATACTAAATTGGTTGGTATTTTGTATCTGAAAAAAATGGTCTTTCATTCTACTTTGGCATTTGATGTCAAAGGGGGAGAGATTGGTATATGGAAAAACACAAGAAAGACACATGTCACTCTCAGGGGGAGAGATTGTTACTTTGGGGAGAGATTATTTATATCTAAATTTTGATTTCTACTTATGATCTCTTTTGGGAGATTGTTGGCTTTTGGTATTTGGTAGTTTTGTTTTGGCACTTTGATGGTTTTTCCATCTTGTGTTGCCATCAATGCCAAAGGGGGAGATTATTGGTATTTTTGTATGGTTTTGTCATTGATGTCAACACCTACTAACACTTATCAACTCTAGCACTTTGGAGAATCAACAACATTCACCGGCAAGCAAATGACTTATGCACAAGTCATCGGTATCTGGTACACCGGTAGGATATAATGTTCACCGGCACTTGGAATGGCATGGAAAACACTTGGTTATGTCATTTGGACACTTTGTATTGAATATTTGTTTATTGGCATATTCGTATTTGCATATTTGTTGTTACTGGAAAACAAGTCCAGGTTACACACCTACAGGTTTATCTTTTCCAAATCAGCATGAGACACTATGGAGATGTTTTTATTATTGTTGTAAATGAATCAAACTGACATGTTGAATCAGTTATTGCATCGGATATTTTTTTAATTGTAAATTGATTTTATTGTAATATCCTTTAGAGTCGACCTACTAAAATTGGTCTTAGGTTATGGTATAAATGTAAGATCTTATTTGTAAGATCAAATGTGTTGAATGCGAAAATGGATTGTGTGAAGGTGTATGTGAGAATAAGCAAAGAAATACACGCAGACATCATTTGAAGGTTGAAAGAGGGTTTTGTGAAGATAAATCAGAACTACACTAGTACTGAATCCAGCATAGAAAGATGCTAATTTGAGTAGTACATCCTTATTGGATTTAACCATCCAATTGTAGTCAGTGTGACTCCTATTTTGTGTTTGAGTAGTGACCTCTAGGCGATTGGCCTTTCTGCATGTGTAGACCCCATTTGTATACAATTACTATCTGTAGTAGTATTATCTGATTGTGGGCAAGGTTTCCCACAATGATTTTTGCCCTTATAGGGTTTCCATGTACAAATATTGGTGTTATGTGTTTTGGAGGACTTTTCCTTTTTGTTTCATGCATTAATCTTTACCGGTATTGCAATTAACTGATAAAACTGTCTACCGGTATAAAAAATTGATTTACTGGTATTAAGCATTAAGTTGGTTAAGTTGTTTTTGGTTTGAATTTGTTTGACAACTGATTCACCCCCCCCCTCCCCCCTCTTAGTTGTCTCTGGGACCTAACACATATTGTCTACCAGTGTGATTTCAAAGTTGTTTATACTATAATCAGTATACTAAAGGTTTATATCTAACCAGTACATGGTGACAGTTGGTATATGCATGGAGACAACTAGTGGAGATTCATAACTCGACATCGATGGCAACATATCCAAGAAGGGATCCAACAAAGACTTTCATAGGAGCATCAAAGGTTAAATAGTTTATATGCTTAACTCTGATTGGTATTGTTGTTTCAACCGGTACTCATTAATTATGTGATGAGTTATCAATAGTCGTGATGAGTTATCCTCACCGAGAATTTTTGGTGGTGTTTTGTGATGAGATATGATTATTTGACTAGATACACTACACATAGGAAATTGTGTTATGACTTCTAGAGGCTGACATGAAATCTAAATGTCTATATATTGACATCACAATGAATTATTTTATGAGAAGCGAAGGAGATATGTTATGAACGAAGGCAAAAGAATTAAGTTACAAAGTATGTTGGTAAAGAAGTGTTCAGTGCATAGAAGAGGATCTATACAAGCAAGTTGTGCCATTACTAGATCACACTACCTGTTGTTTTCTAATCACTGCAACAGTCAAATCCCCTAACCAAGTAAGCTCTAATAAGCTTCACTATTCAAATCCTCTAACAAGAAGATCCATTAGTTTGGATTTTGAAATCCTCTACCCAGGTTACTCCTAACAGGGTTCTACCTTTTACAGGGTATAGTTTTTAACTAATCTTTGGAATCTTTAATAGGATTCACTCCTTGCAAAGCACTTTGTAGACCCTAACCAGTCAATTATCTATTTCTGTAGATAGTTAACTTGTGATTCCCATCTCACCATGGTTTTTTCCATTTGGGTTTTCCATGTATAAACACTTATGTTATGGTGGATGTCTTACTTGTTGTGGATGCTTTTATATCATTTTAGATTGCATGCATAGTTTATAACAAACTTCTAAAGTATATCTATCGGTCAGTGTTTAAAGTAGTTTTATTCTTGGTGTCACCAATTTACCCCCCCTCCCCACCCCTCTCAGTTATTTTCAAGTCCATCAGAGTGCCTTGAATGATTTTGAAATGAAAAATGTGTTAGATTTGCAGACTTCTCATGAGATCTCAAAGATGTTAGAAATCTGTATGAAGGTGATAGTCATGTGAAGATTGGTAAGTTTTAGAGTTTGAAGGAAAAGTATGAATTATTGAAGATGGGTGAAGATGAGAACATTACCTCTTTTATGTAGAAAGTAAATGAGCTTGTTTATGATACGTGTCGATGTACTATTGGATGAACCAAAGATTGTTTCTAAAGTGTTGAGATCCTTCCTTCCTACTTACAAGCATAAGGTTGCTACTATTAAGAAGATCCAAACTATGACAAATGTGACTAGAGACATGCTAATTGGTAAACTTGTTGGTTTTTAATTGGGTGAATTTGGTGACTCTCTTCCTAAGATAAAATATGCATTCAAAGCTACTATTTCTAGGAAGTAGAGATACGATCCAAGAGAAAGTACAAGAATAGTATCCAGATATGAAAAGGAGATGACAAAGATTGAAGATAAAAAGAGCTCAAGGAGCTTAATGCACTTTTTGTCAGAAGATTACCTAAAAATGTCGATAAATATGAAGGAAAGTTACCTCTTAAATGTTTTTCTTCTATTAAGTTAGGACATTTTTCTTCAAGGTGTTCGTAAAGAGTTCCTAATACTAAGAAGCCTTACAAACCTTACAAGCCTAAATATCAGAAGAAGTGCTATTATGTTGCTGATGAAAGTGTGACAGATGATGAATGGGTATTTATTGCTATTAAGGAATATGATCTACTGTCCATTGATTCTACTAGTTGCATTAATGAGGAGAAATCTTTGGCTGCTAAAGTTGAAGAAAAAATGAATGGGTTATTGACAGTGGTTGCTCTCATCATATGATAGATTATAAGAGTAAGTTTGTGAATATGGAAAATTATGATGGTTTTGTAGTAAGATTTGGTGATAACACAATTAGTGTAATCCATGGTAGAGGTTATATTTCTCTTGATGGTAAGCATAATACTAATGATGTCTTCTTTGTAGAAGGTCTAAAGCACAATCTTTTGAGTGTTAGATAGATGATTGAAAAGGGTTATGATTTACAATTCAAGAATGGAAAATGTAAGATCGTAAGTAACTCTAGAGTCGAGATTGCATCAGGTAAAAAGACTAATTTAGGTCATATCTTTCACTTGAATGTCAATTGTAAAAGTTGTTTGATTGCTTAGATTGATGAAAGTTGGTTATGGCATAGAAGGATGTGTCATGTGAATTTTGATTTCATGATTAAGATAAGTTCTACTCAAGAAGTGAGAGATATTCCTAAGTTGGTAAAGCCTACTCATCCGGTATGTAAGGAATGCTAGTTAGGGAAGAAGACAAGAGTTACTTTTAAAAGAAAATCATATAGTTTTAAAGGATTATTGGATCTTGTGAATATTTTTTTATGTGGTCCTTCTAGAGTGAGAAGTTTATAAGGAGATAAGTGTTTCATGTTGCTGATTGATGACTATTCAAGGATGATGTGGGTTACTTTCTTAAGTGATAAGTCTATAGCCTTGGATAAGTTCAAGATTTTCAAAGCTATGACTAAGACTGAAACATGTCTGAAGCTGAAATGCTTGAGATTTGACAAAGTTAATGAATTCACTTCTGATGAGTTTAATACTTTTTTTTGAAGAGCATGGAGTGAAGAGATGGTTATCTACACCTAGAACTCCTTAGTAGAATAGTGTTGTGGAGAGGAAGAATAGAATAGTTTAGGAAGCTGCAAGAACCAAGATGTTAGAAGTAAATGTTCTACATATCTATTGGAGAGATATTATGAGTATTTTTGTATACACTCTTAACTGGGTGCATATCAAAGATGATACCAATAAGACTCCTTATGAGTTATGGTTTGGTCATGTTACTACAGTTAGGTAGTTTAGAATTTTTTGAAGTAAATACTATATCAAAAGAGGTGAAGATCTACAGAAGTTTGATGCTAGAAGTGATGAAGGAATCTTTCTTGCTTATTCTAACAAGAGAAAGGCCTATCGATGTTATAATAAGAGATTGAGGAAGATAGTTAAAGGTTTTAATGTGAGAGTTAATGAAGGAAATGTGAGAGTTAATGAAGGCAATGTGAGATAGATCGGATCTCATGAATATGGGTTTGATGATCAAGATGACGGATCAAATAAAGGAAAGCAAGTGCAGACCCAAAATCAAACTCATACTATTCTGGAAAAGATAGAGAATAAAGGAGGGACTAATGCAGTTGAAAGGGATCAATAGCCTAAAAATCAAGAAAATCCTAAGACTCCTAGGTATCTGAGATTCTTCATAATTTAGAAAATCAGATTATAGGAGATAAGAATAATGGTGTGATTACTAGGAGAATAATTATTGAAGAATATTATTTGATTTCTAAGATTGAACCTAAAGATGTTGATGAAGCTTGTAAAGATGAAAATTGGATTAAAACCATGGAAGAAGAATTGAATCAGATTGAAAAAAATAATACATGGGATCTTATTCCTAGATCTAAGGATAAAAGTATAATTAGAATTAAATGGGTCTTCCAAAATAAGTTGAATGAACAAGGTGAAGTTTTTAGAAATAAAGCAAGACTTATTTGTAAAATATATTCATAGATGGAAGGTATTGACTATGAGGAAAAATTTTCTCTAGTAGGTAGAATTAGAGTTGTTAGATTATTTCTTTCTTATGTTGCTTACAAAGATTTCAAAGTTTATCAAGTGGATGTGAAGACATATTTTCTTCATGGTAGGTTGGAAGAAGTATACATTGAGCAACCATATAGATTTCAATTGAGTGATGAAAAGAATATGGTTTGCAAGTTGAGGAAAGCATTATATGGATTGAAGCAAGCACCTAGAGCCTAGTATGCCAGATTGGATAAGTATTTAATGAATCCTGGATTCAACAAAGATACTGCTAAATAGTAATTTGTGTTTCAAGATTGATAATGATAACATTTTGATTGTTGATTTTTATATTAATGACATTTTTTTTTGGAAGAAATGATAGGTAAAAGCACAAACCTGTGTCACACTTTTATAAAGAAGCCAACCAACACAACTAAAATTATTTAACTTCAACCGCATAAAAGTGGCCTTTCTAAATTGAATTTTTAAATGGTGTAAATTGATCAAATGTAGAAATATTCATGAAATTTAGGTCTATTATTTTTTAATTTAAAAAAAAAAAGTTTGATATTTTTTTTTATAAATTCGAAGACATTTTTTTCATTGTTGAAAAGTCCTGAAAATCAGGGGTTCAGTCGGCGTTAGCAAAAAAAATGCAAACGAACTTTATTTTTTATGATTTTTTTTCCATATAGAACATATATATGCAGTATTAAATAAATAAAATTAATTTTGATCTATATTTTTCTCGTTATAGAAGTCCAACATAGTTAAATTTAACAATTTTCATTTGGCATCACCTTTTGACTATTGAATTTATCATTAACCAAAACAAGTAAAAATACCCTTTTTAAGAAGATTCTCTCATCTAGTGAAAAATATTTTTAAATTTGTTTTTTAATATCATTTTTTATTTTTTTTAATTTTCTAATCAACCTCTTTTTTAAGTTTAAAAAACTAATTGCAATGTTTAATTAATAAAAAATATTAAAATTAATCAAAATACTTAAAAAATTATATGTCTAGATTTGTGACTTCGAGCTCTACAAAAGGGTATTTTTTTTATTTTTGTAAAAAATATTTTGCTTGAAAAAAATTGAGCAGAAATGAGAAGTTTCAGAAATACAGAGTTTTTCACCCTTTTTGTGCCACATCACATGACATATAGGCTAGTCTAGGCAAACTTAGTCTAGTCGGACTAACCTTAGTTCTAACATTTAAAAATAAATAAAAATTTTGAATGAAAGAATTTGAACTAAGGGAGTTTGGCCGAACTCAATCCAATCGAACTCCTAGTGCCATGAAGGCACCACACAGCCCGGGGGTAGTCTGACTAGACTACCCTTAGTTGGTCCAAAGTGTGACATAGCTCCATGCCGAGTTTGTGTAAGAAATTTGCTGAAGAGATGCAGAATGAATTTGAGATGTCTATGATTGGTAAATGAAATTCTTTCTGGGATTGAAAATTACACAGTCAGAAAAAGGGATTTTCATATCTCAGTCCAAGTATGTGGAGGAATTGTTAAAGAAATTTGGTTTAGATGATGCAAAGCCAGTTGGTACACCTATGGTGACCAAATGTTAAGTTGAGAAAAGATGATTACTCTCCAAAAGAAAATCAGACTAGATATAGATCTATGATTGGTGGATTGTTGTATTTGACTTAGACTAGACGTAATATTATGAATGTTGTGTGTCTTGTTGCTACATTTCAAGCTGATCCTAAGCAATCTCATGTTTTCGTTGTGAAAAAGATTTCTAAATATTTGAAAGAGACTATTGATTTTGGTTTATAGTACCCTACGGATGATGATTTTACTTTGAGTGTGTTTATAGATGTTGATTGGGTATGTAGGTGATGTTGATGACCAGAAGAGTACTAGTGGTGGTGCATGTTTCTTTGGCAAGAGGTTCGTTTCATAGTTGAGTAAAAAGTAGAATTCCATTTCTTTATCTACTGCAAAGGCATAATACATTGATGCTTCTAGCAATTATACTCAGGTAGTATGGATGAAGCATATGTTGAAGGATACTGGAGCTATTTATAATACTCCTATTGTTATCTACTATTATAATTCAAGTGCTATTAATATTTCTAAGAATTTGGTGTTACTTTTTGTAGTGTCAGACAACTACAACCCTTGCAATTTTTTACCACATTAGGGTCTTCGCATTTGTGGGTCCAATCCCCAAGCCTAATTGGAGACCCAAGACTTGCTCAATCCCAAAAACCAACACTTTTTTTGCACTCTCTAGTAACTAGAATCTATTTTTTGTCCTGGATAAGGGCAGGAAAGAGGCGTGGTGCCCCTCTCCTCCTAGGAAAAGGGCATGGTGCCCCCGTCCCTACCCTATTTTGGGCCCCCCTATGTCCTATCTTTGCATTGAGCTTTAAAATTGAAGTGGGAAAACCTTCCCTATGTCAACCTATGATGAAAAATCAGTCCAATAACCCTAGTTGATGAATATATAAGTCACATTTGTTCTCTCATTTGAGAAAGTTCAAAAAAGAAAAAAGTGGGCATAAGCTCAAGCATTCAAGCTTTCAAGCATTCAAGAATCCTTCTAAGAATTGAGCATTCTCAAGTCTCCCTTCAAGGCTAGGTGTTGCATTCAAGTCAAGGATTCAACCATTGAAAAAGAGATCTCTTTCATCATTCAATTTGACACAAGAAAATCTACGTACATCTCTATTGTATCCTCCCTTGAGGTGATTAAATTTTAGTCTTTAATTTACATTTACTTGCAAGTACTTTCTTTCATCATTTGGTTAATTCAAAAACTGGGGTTTGACCTTAAGGCAAACCCCCAATCCCAACCTCCTTTCCTCTCTTTTTTGTATGTAGGTTCTAGGTGCACAACTATTCTTACATATTTGGACTCCATTTGCAGAGGTGGAAAAATCCATTTTATTTCACGGATTTTTTGGAGGACCATGTGCACTTTTAACATAGTCCTGACAACTTTTCCTCAAATTCACATGCACTTTTAACACAGTCCTGACAACTTTTCCTCAAATTCACAGGGCAGCTTTGTCTCGACATATTATCACTAGATTGAGGTACACAACTTCATCCCATGCTTCCATTCCAAGCTATAATCAGTTCTTTGCTACTATTACACTTAGTCTTGAAACACTTAACACAAGCAACAATCTTTTCATTCTAAAAGAGGGGTTAGCTTGTCATTTTCAAACCATTATAAATTCATTTAGTATTTAGTCTCTTTCCTAAAATATTAGATCTAGTGAATTTTCACCCCTCTTTTAAATGTAATGTGCATGAGGTGATTGAAGAGAAATCCACAGTGAAACTTACATCTCTCCTTAGTGAAAATAAAATCTTTCCTCTTGATCTCCCATCATTCACTTTTTCACCACATTACATTTTGGTGAACTTGACTTCTTACATGCTTTCCTTTGAAAATCATTGCATATTTTTAATTTATAAGTTTAATTATTCTACAAACTTAGTGGTTAATGTCAATATTTTGGTATGGTTTTCTCATTGATGTCAACACCTGCTAAATACACCTACTTTGGAGATCCAGCAACATTCACCGGCAATTAGTAAACTGTTCAAACAATCATCGGTATATGGTTAACCGGTAGGATATAATGTTCACCAGTACTTGCAATGACATGGAAGACACTTGGTAATGTCGAAGACATCATGTGGACACTTTTCCTTGAAGTAATATCATTGGTATATTCTTATTTGCATATTTGCTTTTACCGACAAATAGGTCCAGGTTATCTAGGGTTACGCTGGTAGGTTTATCTTTTCCAGATCAGCATGGCATGCTATGGAGATGATTTATTATTGTTATAAAAGCATTAAGCTGACATGTTCAATCAGTTATTGCATCGGATATTGTATTATTTGTAAAATGTTTTATTGTAATATCTTGTAGAGCCGACCTACTAAAATTGGTCTTAGCATATGGTATAAATGTAAGATCTTATTTGTAAGATCAAATGTGGAATGCAAAAAAGATTTAAGGAAGGATATATGTGAGATCACGCAGAGATATACATGAAGACATCATTTGAAGGTGAAGTTAGGTTTTTGTAGAAGCATATCAGCATTACACCGGTACTGAATCCAGCATATGAAGATGTTATTTTGTGCAATACATTCTCATTGGATTTAACCATCCAAATATAGTCAGTGTGACTTCCATTTGTGTTGGAGTAGTGAGCTCTAGGCTGTTGGCCTTTCTGCATGTGCAGACCCCTCTTTGTACACTTACTATCTGCAGTAGTATCATCTGACTGTGGGTAAGGTTTCTGACCGTGGTTTTTCCCCTTAAAGGGTTTCCATGTACAAATATTTCTATCATGTGTTGTGGTTGACTTTGTGCTTATGTTTCATGCATTAATTCTTACCAGTACAACATTTCCTATTAATGCTATTTACCGACACAATTAACTATCTTACCAGTATTAAGCAATAAGTTGGTTAATAAAATTTTGGTTTGAAATTATTAGATAACTGATTCACCCCCCCCCCCTTCTTAGTTGTCCTCAGGACCTACAATTGGTATCAGAGCCTAGTCCTCTTTTTGTGAAAGTTTAACAACTTGAGGAGATCCAATGTCTACTAATTATTTTAGAAAGGATAGTCCTAAACTTGATGGAACCAACTATGGAATATGGAAAATCAGAATGGAGACACATCTAAATTGCATTGGTAAAGACATCTGGGAAGTTACTAAGAATGGTTATACTACTGCTATAGTTGGTCAGCCTGCTCCTATTACTTTAGCTAAAGATGAAGAAAATGATTGCAAAGCAAGAGAAGCACTTTTGAGCGCATTATCAGATCAACAAATCATGGGATTATCAGATAGATCTACTACAAAAGCTATTTGGGATCATTTGGAAACACTGAATGAAGTGGATTCCACAGTCAAAATTGCAAAACTTGAAAGCTTCCGAGTCAGGTATGAACATCTAAAAATGGAAGAAGATGAAAGAATTTCTGCTTTTATGGAAAGAGTAAATGAAATTGTTTTAGGTATCAAATGTTGTGGAGGAACCTTGAGTGAAGATGAGATTGTTTCAAAAATCTTAAGAGGTTTGCCACTGGCATATAAAATGAAGGTTACTGCTATTAATGAGTTGAGATCAACTGGTACCTATTTCTCCACCAGTAGAACAAGCCCTAGTAGCTAAAGTTGAATCAAAGGATGAATGGTGTGTAGGGGAAAAAAGCGAGACTAGGTTAATCATGCCCTAATCCTACCTTTTGACACACATTACGGAATACGAAAGAGCCTAGAGATATCGCACAATTGGCTACTTCTTTTGGTGAAAGAGAGAGCCACGGGATATCTATTAGGATTTCTATTCCCTTGTTGAAATTGTAAGATCAAGTAATGCAAGTTCAAACCCTAATCTCAAAATGCAAGTATGAACTAATAACAAGATTGCAGAATTGAGATTAAACAATGAACAGCTGTAAGTGTAAGGATAAAATAAGAATGCAGATATGTACCCGGAGTTGAAATCGGACTGAAAATGTTCGGGACAGGGGCGCGGGCGCCACTGTCCTGAAAACTGCACCAGACACCACTGTTCTGCACCTTGAAACACTGTTAGAAAGTTGTCAGAAAACTGTCTGTCCGGAGGACCAGGGCACCCAGCGCCTCTGTCCCAAGGACCAGGGCACCCAGCGCCCCTGTCCTAGCAGGACCAGGGCGCCCAGCGCCCCTGTCCCGGTCTTCTGAGCTGCAATTTCACACAGGGTTCTGCCTCAGCCTTCTCTCTCCGGATCTGTGTCCCGCGACGTCGTCCGAATCCTGAAACCTACAATAATATCGGAAAAGGGGGAGGGGCGGCTATATAGGGTTTTTCCTTAGTCAAACCCCCGCTTCAGTGATTTCCACCTCCATGAATAGCCAAGTTGTTTTGTAAAATGTATTGTGTGTGCAGACCTAGTGTGTGTGCAAGGTCCAAAATGCAAGGAAGCAAACTAGAGCAACCTAGAAAGTAAACCCTAATTGCTTGTAAATGATAATGTAAATGCTCTAAATCAAGATGCAATGTGATCTAAAGCATGAATAAATGATGTATCAAAGCTTATGCAAAGACATGAAAACAATATGAAATCATACCCAACCCTCAAGGGAGGAGTACAAGCCAATCTTCAGTCGGTAATCTCCTATTGTTCTTCAATGTCTTCCAAGCCCTAAGTGGATGAATGAATTTGATAGATGCTTGATAAAATGATGTTGAGTGTTGTTGAAGTCCTCAAAGATCTGCTCTTTCGCTGCATATGAAGTTCCTGGAAACAAAAATCCGATCCTTCCAAATGAGGAAAGAGAGCTCTTATGTATGAAACCCTAGGTCGTAAATTCGTATTTTGGCCGACCTAGAGATTGAATATCCCGCCAATTTCTTGGGGTTAAGCTTTATTTTATGATTGGATCATGCTCCCAAAATTTCGGGAAAAATGTCCGAGACCATGTTGCACGGGCGCCATGGTCTCGACAACTTTTCACCAAATTTTCAGGGCCATCGGATATGATGATTTTAGAGAGAATCCCGAAGTTACAGGTGATTTCAAGATGTTTAGACCCCAAAACCAAGCCCCCAAGATTGAAATAGGACTTAATTAGGGTTTTTGATTAAGTGGTGTATTGGAAGAATAAAATGCGAAGGGCACGCTTTAGTGAAAGGGCCCAACTTTATGATGTAGAAAATGATGAAATAGGGCCTTAGACCTAATTAATTTGATTAATTAAGTGCTTAAGGAGAAATGCAATGCAGAATGCAAAATGCACTAAGGCGGGTGCTAAACTAGGTGCGAAATTGTACCACCCTAGCGAGTGCGTACAATTTACGATGCTACATTTAGCCCTCACTTTAGTGGTCATATGAGTTCTACGTGCATATGCAAGCTAAGGTACAGAAAAGTAAACATTATATGAAAAAGGATATATCCATAAGTCGTCGGACGAAGCCCCCAGCGGTATCTGCAATACACAGTTAGGAACCGCACCCTACAAAACAAACGTTAGATCACAAAATCACCTAATTCTTACTAGGGAAAGTGATGAAATATGTGAGTAGCTATATGCCCCCCCTGTTTCGACTTGCTTATTTAGGGAGGTGAAACAAGGTAGCATGTTTACTTGCGACAAATTGTGTAATAGAGTATTGATGAGGGGTGTTCACTAAATAGGCTTCATCAGAGCACTTTTTGGAACATCCTGAGAGTAGGAGAAGGAAAGTATGATTCCAACGCAACAAATGGCTCAAAAATCGCATCTCCCAAACTCAAGTTATGATAAAATGAATGATAGAAGAAAAATTAGGGTTTCAAGAAGTAATAATAAACAAACGAGAGTATATACTTCGAAAGTGACACTTGTATTCATCACTTTGTCGATTTCAGGATACTATTCAGTGCAGCGGAGCCCACCTAGCCATCACCATGCCTTCACGACGACCAGAGCATCCCATGAGGATCGAGATCCTGCGCTAGGCTGTGATCGACGACGAGCCACTGGACGAGGTGAGTTGACTGAATGTTTGACTTTTGATTTTTCGCATGTTGACTTTCTTGTGATCGTATGCTCGCCTTGTAACCCCTCGCCATGAGGAGGACGACGAGGAGGATGATAGAGATGATGAGGAGGAGTCAGATGCAGCTCCCCACCATTCAGGAGATGATACCATAGCTCTGGATCCACCTCTTATTCCCCAACAGGGGGAACAGGAGGCGATACGGAGACCTGTCACTAGTACCGTCCAGCCTACACCCATCGTGGATAGAGTATGTGAGCGAGGGGAGTCGAGCAGTTCCCAGTCACAGATGCTACCATATCATGATCCCTATTGGCGTGAGGGAGATCCAGGTATAGTAGGTTTATATTGATTAGTTAATGCTTTGATGATATAGAATGGTACTAACAAAAATCTGTTCTACTGCCACAGCTAATGTGCAGGAATGGCGTTCCTTGATTCAGCAGGCAATGACAGACGTCTCCATGATAGCACAGATCCCTAGTTCCTCACAGATTACCTACAAGCCTCAGGGGAATGCAGGTCGGCATGAGGATTTGTTTTTCCCATTCCGATTACAGGTAGATATAGGAAGGGAGAGAGAGAGAGTCCTATCAGAGGACCTCCAGCAGGCACGACAGAGAGAGAGAGTCCTATCAGAGGACCTCCAGAAAGCGCGGCAGAGAGAGAGAGTCCTATCAGAGGACCTCCAGCAGGTGCGGCGAGATCTAGTAGTAGCCCAGACCGAGGCTACCACCTATCGTGCAATCCTTATGGATAGGGATCGTAGGAGTTCCTCTCGGAGTCACTCACGATCTATATCACGCTACACACCCATGGGTCCACCTCCGCGGCCAGATCAGGAGGGAGCATCTAGTCGACACTCTCCAGCCACTAGCCCTAGGGATAGGAGATGATTGTATGATGTAGGAGAGAGATCACATTTTGGATATACAGTGACCTATGTTTGTATACGATCCACACATATATATGTATATATACATGCTTCTTGTTTTTGTCTCAAATGTGTTATCTTTAATGCCTAAAACAATGTATATTTTGTTTTGGTTAAATCTAATACATTTGGTAAATGTACATGTATGTTCAGGATTTAATTTCTATGTGATTGATTTCTCAATGCTCCATGATTAAACTGATACATGTGTGACTTAATTAAAATTTTTAATCAAGTACAACATTGATGATAAGGAAGAAATATGCATTAAGTCTAAGAATCATATAACTAATGTGATTTAATTTTGAACTTAAACACAACATGATACGATTCTACTTAACACACATAAAAACACTGTATAATATGCTAGCATAATGGAAATGTAAATCTTTCACAATTTACATAAATGAATTCAAGACAAACTATAAAGTAAGAAGGCACGCTTGTCAGGAACGAAGCAATATAGATTAAACAATATAACATTGAATTCTATTTTTCTTTAATTAAGAAACACTAACATACTATCCAATGTTCAAATTTGAAAAGAAGATAGATAAGAAATGAAGAATTTAAGCATAATATCTATGCAAGTGCATAGCATTGATAGGTTCTTTAAGAGGTGTACCGTCTACATCCGCTATTTTGTAAGCACCTGATCCATAATCCTCAATGACGATATATGGTCCAAGCCAATTAGGACTAAATTTTCCCTTTTCGGCCGGCAAGGCATTCACATTGCGCTGATTCTCATAAAGGACTAAATCACCTACTGAGAAGGAATGTTGAATAACCTTATCATTATAGCTTCGCTGTAGAGTTTTGTGATATGCTTGGATATGCTAAAGAGCGTTTATACGTTGTTCATCAAGCATCTCAAGCTGTTGAAGTCGTTGTTCTCTATAAGAGTTATCATCTATTATACCTTTAAGAGAAACCCTAAGTGATGGAATTTCTAACTCTAAGGGCATAATAGCATCAGCACCATAAACAAGATTATAAGGAGTAGTTCCCGTAGCAATTCGTACACTCATTCGGTAGGCCCAAAGAGCGTAGATTAGCTGGTTACTCCAATCCTTACCATGCTTATTTACGGTTTTACGAAGAATTTGCTCAATTATCTTATTGGATGATTCGGCTTGACCATTTGACTGAGGGTAATACGGTGTAGAAAATCAATGTTTGATATGATACTTCTCGAGGAATTTCTTCACGTCCTTGTTCTTAAACGAAGTTCCATTATTTGAGATAATAGTGGAAGGTATCCCAAATCGAGAAATAATGTTTTCTAGAAGAAATTGACAAATCACTTCAGCAGTAGTAGAGCGAAGAGGAATAGCTTCTACCCACTTCGTAAAGTAATCTATTGCAGTTATAATGAAGGTGTGCCCTTGAGATGAAGGAGGAGATATTTTTCCAATAAGATCCAAACCCCATACGGAGAAGGGCCAAGAAGCTACTTGAGAGCGGAGTTCTTGGGCAGGAGCATGAATCAGGTTATTGTGTTGTTGACATTGATGACATTTTTTAACAAATGAAAATGAATCCTTCTGCATAGTTTGCCAATAGTATCCCATACGAAGCAACCTATGAACCAGGGATTTGCCCCCAAAATGCCCCCCACAGGCACCTGAATGTGCCTCTTCAAGGGCAATAGGGATTTCTGACTTGTTAAGACAACGAAGGAGAAGACCATCATAACCCCTTCGATAAAGGACATTAGAAAGGATGATATATCTAGCAGACAACTTGCGGATTCTAGCCCTAGTGTTCCTATTAGCAGAATTAGGGAAGGTACCATTGGTCAAATATCTTACAATATGCGAGAACCATTCATCTGAGTCTACAAAGTCACAACATGTTACCAAGCTAGAATCATCTTCAATAGCTACAGAAATAAGATTGTGAATAACGAAGTTAAGATCGACCATAGGGTCCTCTAAAGATACTAACGAAGCCACACATGCCATCGCATCCGCATGTCGATTATCTTTTCGAGGAACAGGTTCCATGGTATAAGAATCGAAATTTTGTAATAAAGAGATAGCTAGGTCTTTATATTGTGATAATTTGTCCTGTTTTGCTTGATATATTCCTGTTACTTGTCTTACAATCAATTGCGAATCTCCATAGATATGTATGTGTTTTATATTAAGAGCTAAGGCTGCTTTTATTCCTGCTATAAGAGCCTCATACTCAGCAATGTTATTGGTACACAGGAAATTTAGACGATATGACAAGGGAATAGGTTTCTTTGTAGGAGAAACTAGAACAACACCTGCCCCCGATCCCGTACAACACTTAGAGCCATCAAAGTATAACTCCCAAGTTTCATCTTTCTCTATAGAAAGAATGAAGTCATCAGGAAAGGACTTAGGGTTAGGGAATGAAAAAGGTGAAGGGGCCTCAACTAAGTGATCGGTCAACGCTTGTCCTTTAATTGCTCTTTGTGAAACAAATTTAAGGTCAAATTCAGTTAACATCATAACCCACTTAGCGAGACATCCTGATAAATCAGTTTTAGAGAAAAGATGCTTCAATGGATCAAACTTAACCATGACGTGGACTTCTGAATTTAAAAGATAATGTCTCAATTTCTGAGTCGCAAACACCACGGCCAAGCATTGTCTTTCTATCACAGAATATCGGGTCTCATAATCGAGTAAAGTACGACTTATGTAATACACCAGACACTCCTTACCATCTTTATCATGTTGTGCTAACAATGCTGCGAGAGCATGAGAAGAAGCAGCTGTATACAGGATAAAGGGTTTAGAAGGTTCGGCAGGTTGAAGAATAGGAGGACTAGCCAAATACACTTTTAAATCTTCAAATGCTTGCTGGCAATCCTCATTCCACTGAAAAGTGATATCCTTTTTAAGAAGTTGAGTAAAAGGAAAGGTACGATCCGCAAGTTGAGACACAAACCTACGAATAGCTTGAATCTTTCCTTGTAAGCTTTTAAGTTGAGATACATTTCGAGGAGGTGGCATGTTAACAATAGCATCTATTTTCTTAGTATCCACCTCAATCCCACGATGCGAAACTATAAATCCTAATAGTTTTCCACTATCCACACCAAAAACACATTTTCGGGGATTCAAGCGCATGTGATATTTACGAATTCTTTCAAAAATTTGTCGAAGGATTTTAACATGATCCATGCGAAGAAAAGATTTGGCTAGAATATCATCAACATAATCCTCTAAAATCTTATGCATATAATCATGAAAGATAAGGGTCATCGCTCGTTGATAAGTTGCACCAACGTTTTTAAGTCCAAAAGGCATCATTATCCAACAAAACGTACCCCAAGGAGTGGTAAAAGCGGTTTTGAATTGATCTTGAGGGTTAATGAAAATTTGATTGTAGCCTGAAAAACCATCCATGAAGGATAAGAGGGCATGTCCTGCCGTAGAATCAACTATCATGTCAATGTTTGGAAGAGGGAAATCATCTTTTAAAGAAGCCTTATTTAGATCCCGAAAGTCGGTACACATTCTTATTTTGTTATCTAGTTTAGCCACAGTGACAATGTTTGAAA
This sequence comes from Cryptomeria japonica, assembly GCF_030272615.1. Lineage (NCBI taxonomy): Eukaryota > Viridiplantae > Streptophyta > Pinopsida > Cupressales > Cupressaceae > Cryptomeria > Cryptomeria japonica. The sequence goes on from NC_081415.1 coordinate 145,430,864, forward strand.
TCCATGGGAAATAGTCAATAGGGCGGATAAATCCAGCCTCCAATAATTTTTCAATCTCAGCTTTAACAAGCAGAGCTATCTTAGGATTCATTTTTTGAATCTTTTGTTTCACAGGCTTAGCATCAGGAACTAAGACAATATTATGAGTAACGATCTTAGGATCTATACCAGACATGTCAGAATATGCCCAAGCAAAGATCTCAGGGAATTCATGCAATAATTCTTCATATTGTTTCTGTTCCTCTTCATCCAAACATTTTCCAATTTTAATGACTTTCTCTTTATTGCAAGGATCCATCTTAACATCAGTGGTGTCACTTATGAGGAGATTACTTTGTTGAGGAGTATCCTTTAACTAAGGGAATTCTTTCACAATCTCGTCATTATCAATCTCTTTTCCAAAATAGGCTTCAGTGTTCAAACAATAAGGAAGTCCCCTATTGTGATGATAACGAGGAAGAGTGTCATAGGCTCCCAAGAACTTAGCTAAAGCATCGTCGGTAGGGAAGATATCTAGAGCATAATCACTCGAAGAATCCTCATCAATATACTCAGGGTGTTGTATTGATAAAGATGTAGAGATAGCATTAACACTAATGCATGGTCTTTTAGAGGCTTTAGTACGTCTGCAGGGATTATAACCAAGTCCAAAGGCATAATGTTGAAAATTCATCTCTAGGGGAACTCTAATCCCTTGTTCATTAGCACCACAACCTTTTCCATGATACCCATGCTTAGCAAAAATGCGAAAACCACGACCATAATGATCAGCCATTTCAGGAAGAGAAGGTGGTTTTTCATAAGACAAAGAATCAAACTCTTCATAATTATAGATGTGAGGAGAAGAAGTTTGAGAAGCGGCCACAAAATTATTACTCATAGATTCAGGTAAGGTTGATTGTTTTTTAGTTTCTTCTTTCTTTTCAACTTTGTGATTTTTAGCTTCTTCCTTCTTTTCAACTTTAAGTTCTCTAGAAGGAATCTTATATTCACCCACAAAGGTAGGATTAAAATCAAGAGATCCCCAATCATCTTCTGCGAGAACCTTCTCAGGATCAAAATCCTTTTTATGTGTAGTTTCAAGTCGAGAAGGATTTTCTTCAGGAGATCCGAATTCATCCAAAGGATTTTGATCATCGGAAAGCGAAGACTCATCGATAGGTTTCTTGTTTAAAGAGTCATCACTAGATGAGGATGGCTTAGAAGAATCTCCTCTGGAATTAGATGTTTGTAGACAAGCTTGAAAATTAGTATCTCCCATCAAAGTATATGTCTTATTGTTATAAATGAATTTAACTTGTCTATGCAATGTAGAGGGGACAGCTTGCATGCTGTGAATCCAAGGCCTCCCTAATAACAAGTTGTATGTTAAATTTCCTGGCATAACATGGATAGGAGTAGGCAAAGTAACAGGTCCTATTGTGAGAGGTAAGGTGATGATACCCAATGAAGTCTTAGCCACATTATCAAAGCCACGAATGGAACGAGAGTCAGGCTCCATAAGAGATGTATCCACATTCATCTTATGCAATAGATTGATGCTACATACATTAAGGCCAGAGCCATTATCTACTAGTGTTCGTCTTATAGCAGTGTCTTTCATGACAACCACAATCATCAAGGGATCATATTGTTGTTGGACTTCACCAATAGGCAACTCATCTTGCGTAAACACAATTTGAGGTTTAGGATTCATCACGGAGTTAACAAAAGATGCTATATTACTAGATGTATTCGGTGGAGGAACATTCAAATCTTCCAAGGCATCTTGTAACATTCCATGATAAGCGGAAGAAGTTTGAATCAAATCCCAAAGGGATATCTTAGCAGGGGTAGCTTTGAGTTGTTCTATGAGATCATATTCCTTACCCATAACTTGCGAAATACGGGGAGCTTGAGGGAGAATTGGTTGAGGATTAGGAAGAGAGACTAGAATAACAGGAGGAGGATTAGGTTGCCTATTATTTCTGGTATGGTAGGTATGGGCAACCACATGATAACTCTCTCTAGTTATTTGCTTAGCATAATTGTAAGGACTTATAGGTTTTCTTCCTTGTACGGTGATGATTGGTTTATTCGGAGTACAAAAGGAATCATGATCATACCTCCCTTGGATAGTAAGGAGAGGAGTCTTAGGAATTTGAAAGGTGGGAGAAGGATAAGCACCTTGGACTTCAAAGAGAGGTTTGTTATATTCATTCAAATTTATCATGTTAACCAATTTAGAGGTCTTGTTTTTGTTTAAAGGTTTCGACAAAGCCACAAAGTCATTAAGAGCATCATCCAAGAAAGCATGATCATATCGATTAAAAGGTTTGTCTTTTGATTCAAAAGGAGACATCTCCTCATAGAGGGGATTATTGAAAACAACCATGTTACTAGATTTAGGGGAAGAGTGGATAGGAATGTATCCTTGAGAGGAATCATTCGACTTATCTTTCTCATCACACCTAAATGGCATAGTAACAAGGTTTATGAGTTTTTGGTAAAATGAAGGTTTAGCATCCTTAGGGTTTAAAAACTCATCTAAAGCTTCATCTAATTCATCTTGGATATACTCATAATAATCATCAAATGCATGAACATTTTGCAAATAAAAATCTGACATTTTGAAAAGATTGCATAAAATTTAAACACACAATGCAAAGAAACACAAGTTCTCTCTCTCTTTTTTTTTTCTTTTTCTCTTTTAATGAAATGAAATGAAAACACACTAAATCTAGATCTAGATCTAACACATGCAATGCAAGAGGAAGCAATGATAGATTCACGTCGGGTTCACCAAAATGTGTAGGGGAAAAAAGTGAGACTAGGTTAATCATGCCCTAATCCTACCTTTTGACACACATTACGGAATATGAAAGAGCCTAGAGATATTGCACAATTGGCTACTTATTTTGGTGAAAGAGAGAACCATGGGATATCTATTAGGATTTCTATTCCCTTGTTGAAATTGTAAGATCAAGTAATGCAAGTTCAAACCCTAATCTCAAAATGCAAGTATGAACTAATAACAAGATTGCAGAATTGAGATTAAACAATGAACACCTGTAAGTGTAAGGATAAAATAAGAATACAGATATGTACCTGGAGTCGAAATCAGACTGAAAATGTTCAGGACGGGGGTGCGGGCGCCACTGTCCTGAAAACTGCACCAGACACCACTGTTCTGCACCCTGAAACACTACCGGAAAGTTGTCGGAAAACTATCTATCCGGAGGACCAGGGCGCCCAGCGCCTCTGTCCCAGGGACCAGGGCGCCCAATGCCCCTGTCCTGGCAAGAATAGGGCACCCAGTGCCCCTGTCCCGGTCTTCTGAGCTGCAATTTCACACAGGGTTCTGCCTCAGCCTTCTCTCTCCGGATCTGTGTCCCGCGGCGTCGTCCGAATCCCGAAACCTGCAATAATATCTAAAAAGGGGGAGGGGCGGCTATATAGGGTTTTGCCTTAGTCAAACCCCCGCTTCGGTGATTTCCACCTCCATGAATAGCCAAGTTGTTTTGTAAAATGTATTGTGTGTGCAGACCTAGTGTGTGTGCAAGGTCCAAAATGCAAGAAAGCAAACTAGAGCAACCTAGAAAGTAAACCCTAATTGCTTGTAAATGATAATGTAAATGCTCTAAATCAAGATGCAATGTGATCTAAAGCATGAATAAATGATGTATCAAAGCTTATGCAAAGACATGAAAACAATATGAAATCATACCCAACCCTCAAGGGAGGAGTACAAGCCAATCTTCAGTCGGTAATCTCCTATTGTTCTTCAATGTCTTCCAAGCCCTAAGTGGATGAATGAATTTGATAGATGCTTGATAAAATGATGTTGAGTGTTGTTGAAGTCCTCAAAGATATGCTCTTTCGCTGCATATGAAGTTCCTGGAAACAAAAATCCGATCCTTCCAAATGAGGAAAGAGAGCTCTTATGTATGAAACCCTAGGTCGTAAATTCGTATTTTGGCCGACCTAGAGATTGAATATCCCGCCAATTTCTTGGGGTTAAGCTTTATTTTATGATTGGATCGTGCTCCCAAAATTTTGGGAAAAATGTCCGGGACCATGTTGCACGGGCGCCATGGTCCCGACAACTTTTCACCAAATTTTCAGGGCCGTCGGATATGATGATTTTAGAGAGAATCCCGAAGTTACAGGTGATTTCGAGATGTTTAGACCCCAAAACCAAGCCCCCAAGTTTGAAATAGGACTTAATTAGGGTTTTTGATTAAGTGGTGTATTGGAAGAATAAAATGCGAAGGGCACACTTTAGTGAAAGGGCCCAACTTTATGATGTAGAAAATGATGAAATAGGGCCTTAGACCTAATTAATTTGATTAATTAAGTGCTTAAGGAGAAATGCAATGCAGAATGCAAAATGCACTAAGGCGGGTGCTAAACTAGGTGCGAAATTGTACCACCCTAGCGAGTGCGTACAATTTACGACGCTACAAATGGATTATTGACTCAGGATGCTCACATCACATGACTGGAGATAAAGGCAAATTCTTGAACTTTCAAGAATACAATGGAGTTTTAGTAAGATTTGGAGATGACAAACCCTGTTCAATCAAAGGTAAGGGTTCAATATCTCTTGATGGTAAACATAACATTGACAATGTTTACTATGTTGAAGGATTAAAACATAATCTTTTAAGTGTTGGTCAATTAGTTGAGAAAGGTTTTCAATTACAATTTAAAAATGGAAAATGTAAAATCATGAATAGAACTGGTTTTGAAATTGCAACCGGTAATTATACTAGAGGTAATATCTTTCATTTGAATAAAAGTGAAAAGACATGCTTAATTGCACATATAGATGAAAGTTGGCTATGCCATAAAAGACTATGTCATGTAAATTTTGATTGCATGGTAAAAATTAGTACTTCTAAGGAAGTTAGAGATCTACCTAAAATTGTGAAACCTCAGAATACAATTTGCAAGGAATGTCAATTAGGAAAACAAGTTAGAACTAGTTTCAAAAGTATTCCAGAAAAATCCAATAATGCTCTTGATTTAATTCACACTGATTTATGTGGTCCAGCTAGAACTAAAAGCTTACAAGGTGATAGATATTTCATGTTAATTATTGATGATTATTCTAGAATGTGTTAGGTTACTTTTCTCGGAGAAAAATCAGAAGCACTTGGGAAGTTCAAGCTATTCAAAGCAATGGTTGAAAATGAAACCGGTAAGAAAATTAAATGTTTAAGATCGGATCAAGGAGGAGAATTCACACCTAGAGATTTTGATACATTTTGTGAAGTAAATGGAATCAAAAGACAGTTATCAGCACCTCGAACACCACAACAGAATGGAGTTGTTGAAAGGAAAAATAGAACTATTTTGGATGCAACAAGAGGTATGTTATCAGAAGAAAATCTACCACATGTGTACTAGAGAGAGGCAGTAAGCACTGTTGTCTATACATTCAACAAAGTTCACATCAAAGGTGAAACTAGTAAGACCCCTCATGAACTATGGTTTGGTAATACTCCTACTCTTAAGTATTTCAGAATTTTTGGAAGTAAATGTTATATTAGAAGAGATGAGTATATTGTCAAGTTTGATCCTAGCAGTGATGAAGGAATATTTCTTGGTTATTCCTCTAAGAGTAAATCTTATAGATGCTTTAATAAAAGATTACAGAAAATTGTTGAGAGTACAAATGTAAAGATTGATGAAAAATTTAGAGGAGCTTCAAGATATATAGGCTCTGAACTGGTAACAGAAATTATAACAAATGAACCAACAGCAAATCCATCGGTACAGAATGATGATCCAGTTACTCCGGTATCATCAAATGATACCATAGTAACTGAAGAAAAACAATAGACTAAGAGACCCTGGTATATAAGACTGAATCATTCTGAAGATCAGATAATTGGAAGCAAATTTAAAGGAGTCATGACAAGAGGAAGATTGGAAAATGAAGAGGTATGTCTTATTTCTCAAATTGAACCATTATCCATCAATGAGGCATGTGAAGATAAATTTTGGATTAAAGCTATGGAAGAAGAATTAGGACAATTTGAGAAAAATAATACTTGGACATTAGTTCCTCGGCCTGAAAATAAAAATGTAATTGGAACCAAATGGGTATTTAGAAATAAACTCAATGAAGATGGTAAGGTTGTCAGGAATAAAGCAAGACTAGTGTGTAAGGGATATTCTTAGAATGGAGGAGTTGATTACAATGAAACCTTTGCACCGGTAGCCAGAATTGAGGTAGTTAGATTATTCTTGGCCTTTGTAACTCACAAGGATTACAAAGTTTATCAAATTGATATTAAATGTGCATTTTTTAATGGAGATCTTGAAGAGGAAGTCTATATTGAACAACTTGAATGATTCTCTTTGATAGATAATAATGATATGGTTTGTAGATTAAGAAAAGCTCTGTATGGACTAAAACAAGCTCCAAGAGCCTGGTATGCAAGATTGGATAAGTATCTTTTAAAAATTGGTTTTACTAAAGGAAATGCAGATAGCAATTTATATTGCAAAGTAACTAATGATGACATTTTGATTATGGAAGTATTTGTTGATGATATAATCTTTGGAGGAGAAGATGGATTATGCAAAGAATTTTCTCTTAAAATGCAACATGAATTTGAAATGTCTATGATTGGAGAAATAAAATTCTTTTTAGGATTGCAGATTTTACAAACTGATAAAGGCATATTTTTGAGTCAATCTAAGTACTTGAAAGAACTACTCAAGAAATTTGGGATGGAGAACTCTAAACCAGTAAACACACCTATGACTACAAATGACAAATTATCTCAAAGGGATTAATCTACACTTGTTAATCCAACTAGATACAAATCTATGATAGTAGGTTTACTGTATTTGACACAAACTAGACCTGATATTATGAATGTAGTATGTATAGTTTCTAGATTTCAGAGTAATCCCAAGGAAAATCATGAATTAGCAGTAAAAAGGATTTTTCGATACTTACAAGGCACAACAAATCTTGGATTATGGTATCTTAAAGATGAAAATTTTGATCTATATGCATACACAGATGCAAATTGGGCAGGAGATGTGGATGATAGAAAGAGCACCATTGGAGGAGCATTCTTTCTTGGAAAGAGATTAGTTTCTTTGTTAAGTAAGAAATAGAGTTGTACATCTTTATCAATAACAAAATCAGAATAGGTTGCAACGACAACAAACTGTACACAGGTACTTTGGCTTAAGCAAATGTTGAAAGACATAAAGGTAAAATGCAAGGAACCTATTACTATATATTGTGATAACACTATAGCAATTGATATAGCTAAGAATCCAGTATTACATTCTAAAACAAAACATGTTTCTATCAAACTGAATTTTCTAAGGGAAAAAGTTGAAGAAAAGGAAATAAAACTAGTTTATGTGAATACTAAAGAATAGCTTGCAGATATTTTTACAAAACCTTTGCCTAAGGAAACTTTTGAGTATCTCAGAGATCAGCTCGGAGTCTTACCTCCACCTGTAGAGACTTAGACAGTTGATGATTGTCATCAACTGGCATAATTAAATGGACAAAACTTTTATTCTGGTATTTGATGAGGAAGCTACTTCTCAGGGGGAGTAGTTGGTATATTGAATTGGTCGGTATTTTGTATGAACTTGACCTTTTTGTGACTTTGGCATTTGATGTCAAAGGGGGAGAGATATATGAAAAAACATTAAGAAAAATATATGGAAACATGTATTATCTTTTTGAGGAGAGATTGGTATTGTAAATAAATCTTTGTATAAACACATATTACTCCCAGGGGGAGAATTGGTTTTTGTACTTGGCATTTCTATTTTGTCACTTTGATCATTTTTCCATCTTGTGTTGCCATCAATGCCAAAGGGGGAGATTGTTGGTATTTTGGTATGGTTTTGTCATTAATGTCAACACCTACTAAATACACCTACTTTGGAGATCCAGCAACATTCACTTGCAATCAATAAACTGTTCAAACAATCACCGATATATGGTTAACCGATAGGATATAATGTTCACCGGTACCTGTAATGACATGGAAGACACTTGGTAATGTCGAAGACATCATGTGGACATTTTTCCTTGAAGTAATATCATTGGTATATTCTTATTGCATATTTGCTTTTATCAGCAAATAGGTCCAAGTTATCTAGGGTTACACGAGCAGGTTTATCTTTTCCAGATCAGCATGGCACGCTATGGACATGATTTATTATTGTTATAAAAGCATTAAGCCGACATGTTCAATTAGTTATTGCATCAGATATTGTATTATTTGTAAAATGTTTTATTGTAATAGCTTGTAGAGCCAACCTACTAAAATTGGTCTTAGGGTATGGTATAAATGTAAGATCTTATTTGTAAGATCAAATGTCGAATGCGAAAAAGATTTAAGGAAGGATATAGGTGAGATCAAGTAGAGATATACACGAAGACATCATTTGAAGGTGAAGTTAGGTTTTCGTAGAAGCATATCAGCATTACAGCGGTACTGAATCTAGCATATGAAGATGTTATTTTGTGCAGTACATTCTCATTGGATTTAACCATCCAACTGTAGTCAGTGTGACTCCCATTTGTGTTGGAGCAGTGAGCTCTAAGCTGTTGGCCTTCTTACATGTTCAGTCCCCTCTTTGTACACTTACTATCTGTAGTAGTATCATCTGATTGTGGGTAAGGTTTCTGACCATGGTTTTTCCCCTTACAGGGTTTCCACGTACAAATATTTGTGTCATGTGTTGTGGTTGACTTTGTGCTTATGTTTCATGCATTAATTCTTACCAGTATAGCATTTCTTGTTAACAGTGTTTACCGGTACAATTAACTGTCTTATTGGTATTAAGCAATAAGTTGGTTAATAAGATTTTGGTTTGAATTTATTAGACAATTGATTCACCCCCCCCCCCCCCCCCCACTCTCAGTTGTCCCCAGGATCTACAGTTAATTCATTATAAACCCTAGTTTTTAAAATTAAAATTGAACTTGTGTTTTGTAAAAATTTCTTTGTTTGTCAAATTCAATTTCCTCATTGTCTTGTTCAATGTTGGCATTGTGTTGTCATTGATGTCAACCAATATAGGATGTTATCAGTATCACTGACATTGATGTCAAATAATAAACATGAGGTTGTTGACATACAACTACAATAGAGGATGGATCGATATCGTAAAAGTGTTGATATGTTGTCATTGGTGACAACCAGGTGATCATCCTCATGTAGAAGGAAGAACTGACATGTACCAATATGATTGATGGGCAATTATGCGACCATTCTAAAAAAGGACTATTGTTATGGTGTTGCATACAACTAAGATGAATAAATTACATGATGAACATTGGTCATGCTAAAGTGGTAGAATACTGTTTGGTACACCAGATGAAGAAGCTATCACAGGCTTCGCAATAGGTTGACAAAGTATGTGCAGTATGACATATATCATGTGGATGATGTATCCTCCACTCAGTAAAGTCACACTTGTACCAAAATAATAATTTCCTGAGATAGGCAGATGTTTGAATGAAGCGGTCGATTGTGCAAGTAGAAGATAAGGAAGGCTCCAAAGTATCAGATCAAAAATACACACCGGATAAGCAAGGTGTGCTACCATGACAATGAAGGAAGATTGAGGAGTTGAGATGGTGTGTTTGTCATCTTGACAAACTAGATGAAAGGAGAATTAGTTGATGAAAGAAAAATGTTGTATGTCTACAAAAATATACATGGGATATCAGGATGCTGAAGGAAGGTAGATGCAGAGCAGTTGGAGCGTGATGACTTGGTGTCATCAATGTGTCTCACCGGAAAGAAGGAAAGTATGTTTTCCACCAATAGACACACCTACCTGAATCTACATTGATGATTATTGACATGTTATGTCAACCGGTGAAACTTCAAAGAGGAGACAAGGAAGATAAGGTTCTCACCTGATAAAGATGGAGTTTGTTGAAGACTAATGACATGGTGTCATCAAGAGTGGTTACCAGTACGTAAGTCAACTAGTAATATGGACAAGGTGTAGGTACAGAAGACCTCTACGTGATAAGAATGTGCACATTTTGGATTGACATGTTTGAATACCGGTTAGAGTGTTCCACTAGTAGTTTAGCATAAAGTAGACATGAGGAGAAAACTGGTAGAGTGTGAGACACTGGCAGAGCAGTGAAGTATAGACAAAGGGTTACACTGACAAATTAGAAAAGATCATGATAGGAAGGATAACTGACAAAGTGGTTAGTGCTAGTAGGAGTTAGTAAATCAGTGTGGGGGTATTGACTATATGTGAGGATGGTGACCATGCTGAACCGATAGAGTAGTGTGATGAGGTGGATATTGATAGTGATGCCACATGAAGATGAAGTGGAAAACTTGCATCAACTGGTAGATGAAACATCTACAGGTCGGTGATGTGAGATTGGTGAGGTAGTTGTGGTTGGTCCAACCTTATTGATGACTGCAAAGCTTAAGGTGTAGTTGTAGAGGTGTGCAGCTTGAGATTACAATGGACAAGAGAGGCTCAAGGATAGACTAATCGAGTAGTTCAAAGTAGTTGAAGAAATCCATCATGCCATTTATGGTGATTGACTGGGTAAAGTTGAAAGATTAATCACAAGTTGCTAAAGTAGGAAGGCATGTTCTAGAAGGCATGAAAAATGGTGGATATGTACAGATAGATATTCCTAAGTTGTCATCCGATCATATTTTATTAGATTCAGTGTGGCTCGTGATCAGTGGAGAAAACCCTAACCACCTATGATTTGAATGTGATTTTGGTGGGAAAATGAATCTATAAATATGAAGGCCAAAGACTTAGTTATGTCGATGCTGAACAAGAGAAGATTGTATCATTTCATATAGATCAAAGAAGTGCTCATCAAGAAGATAGAAAAAATACTGAGTGTGAGGGAGGACCAGGTTGAGGAGTTCAACTGGTAGAAGTGCAGAACCGGTCGAGAAGAAGAAAAGAATTGCAGAGAAGGTAGGCATACAACCAACTAAGTGCAATACCGGTGGAGTGTAGCAGAGCAATCGAACGAAGTGAAAACCAACAGAGTGGAAGATGAACTAGTAAGCAACAGTAGTGAGAAGAGAGATTTAGTTAGAGCGAGCAAAGAACTGGTAAGGTTGAGGAGATACCTTACCGACAAGGAAGTTTGATTTGATTTATTACAAGATTCACTTGTAACTAGGTTACTACTTGTGTATTTAATGTTTTCATTGTGATCACTAAGTTGTAGCTCAGTGTTGGGGTTGTAGCTCCTTTGGTAGGTGCCCTAAATTAGGGATTATAGTTCCTTTGGGTTGTATCACATAAACAAGGTAGGGGTTGTAGCTCCTTAAGTTGGTGCCCTAAACATTGTAACAAACTTTGATTGTGAGGCTGGATTGGAGTAGTAGTCTCCAACAACATTGCTCACCGAGGTTTTTCCCATCTTTGGTTTTCCTTGTACATCTTGGTGTTATGAGATGCCTCTATGTGTGTAGTTTTTTATTTGATCTCCTCACTACTCGGTATGCTCACATAGGATAGCTTGAAGGAAAACTTTAAGAACCACTGATTCACCCCCTCCCCCTCTTAGTGGTGCATTGTGTCTAGCAATTTGTATTAGAGCCTAGGTTCCCAGTTAGATGAGATTTCTCCAACTTTGGTAGATTCTAGATTAAGGACACAGTGGTATGTTTAGTGTCAATCCCTGCTCTAGTGTTTAATGGATTAAACTATCTTATTTAGAGTTACAGAATGGAAGTCTTTCTGTCCTCCCTAGGATATGATGTATGGATGACAATTGGTAATGGTCTCCCTAGAAATATATGTTCTTCTGATGGCACTGAAGAAGAAAGAAGATGTATATGCAATGAAGAAGCCATGAAGGCTATATTCAGTGGGCTCACTAGTGATGTTCTCCCATAGGTGGAAAAGTGAAAAACAACAAAGAGTCTATGTGTTAGGCTGAAGAAGCTTTATGGAAATGAGTCATGCACTCCTAAATTGGATTATGGAAGCATGATGGAAAACAATGTAGATAGATGTGGAAGTGTTGACAATAGATCAGTCACTATTGTAGTTTTGATGAAGAGGAAACTCATCTCTTCATGGCACAAGAGACACAAAGTGATGCACACACATTAGAGTGTGACAAGGCTGATAGATCCCACTAGAAAGATGTGCTTGGGAGTGATGATGAAGATGAAGCTGAAGTAGATCTTGAATGTGAACAGGTAAGCGCACTAGATGAGCTGCAAAGTGTTAGAAAGTATTTTTAAAATTACAAAGATTTAGTTCATGATGAATGTTGCTAGTTGAGAATATGTCTTGAGGAGTCAAATAACAAATTTTGCATATTCAAATCTCAACTTGAAGAGGCAAAAGGATTGACTAGTGAGTTGAAGTCATTCTTTGATGATAAGGAGAGAATATGTAAGGATCTCTAGCTAGAAGTGGAAACAAAGGACAAAGAATGTCAGAAGATGAAAGAAGAGATGCAGAATCTAAGGAAAGATCTCGAGAAGTGCAAAAATGAAATCAAGGTAAGGATTCGGTATGGTAGTAGTACTGATGCCTTGGACAAAATGTTAAGCAAACAAAAACACACCAAGGATACCAGAGGATTACGATATGCTACCGATGAATGCTCTACTGTTGGCATTATATACTCTAATAAGAATTGATGGTGTTGTCATTGTTGGCAACCTTGTGGAAACCTTCAAGAAACCTTTGTGGCATTCATTTTGTAAACCACCGATAGGCATTGGCACCGATAAGCATTTCACCAACAATGACAACTATGCATACCAACACCCCAACCGACAGTAACAAACTTTTGTTTCTTGTTTTTAATTGTAATTATCTTTTGTAAAGCTGACATGGGATATTGTAATAGACTCATATATGTATGAGATCTTGTGAATAATTTTATATAGGAGATATATAGATGGAATGAGTGAATATTAAGGAAGATATATGCGAATGCATAAGGCAGATTTGTTGGCAAATGCACACTCCAATGAGACATTGTAGGTGATTGAAGGTTTTGTCATTGATGGCAACCTTGCAATCTTGTGACACTGGCAAGACAATTTACCAGCACCAGCAAAGACAGACTCTACACTGGCATAGAGACCACCAGTAGTGAAAGGAAGTATATCAGAATAGAAGCCAACAAGAATTTTGTTTGTAATGAATTCTGTTAATTATTGTAAAATCATTGAAAGCCGACTTGGCAAGTTGTAAAATGAATCATATATATAAGAGATCATTGTAGAACATTTATGTAATAGATAAAAGGAAAAATATAGGCAAAATAAGGTAGACCTATTATGTGAATTATAGGTTAAGGGTTTGTGTACAAAGTAGAGCTATAAACCGGTACTTGATCTGGCATAGTAGATGCTATTTTGAAGTAGTACAAGATATTGGATTTATATAATCCATTTTGTAAGTCAGTGAGACTTCCCATTTTTGTAATTGAGTAGTAAGCTCTAGGCACTTGGCCTTCCTGCATGTGCAGGCCTCTTTTGTAGAAGTAATATTCTCTTATTGGCCAGTAAGTGAATATTGTGGGTCACAAATCCCACTAAGGTTTTTCCCACATCGGGTTTCCTCGTTAAACTACTATGTTATGGTGTGTTTTTCATGTGGTTGTTGTTATCTCTATTTATTGCATTACTTTCTGTTTACCGGTATACAGTATTGATATGATTTACATGTTTTAAGTTAAGAAAATCTTATAACCGGTTAGATACTAATTCACCCACCCCTCTCAGTATCTGTGGGAATCCTAACAATTGGTATTAGAGCCTGGTCCTCTATTTCAAAAGCCTAATAGCTTGAGGAAGATCTTGACACTGGTAGACATGGAAAACCTGATGAAGCAATTAGAAGGATCTCTCTTAGACTATGATGCAGAGAAATTGAAAAATATCAAACTTGAAGATGATCTAAAGGCTGCACAGAATCACTCAAATGAACTCATGAGACAAAATGGTATCTTGGAAGGAGAAATGGCTGCTGCAAATCAACATAAAGAAAAAATCAAGAAAAGCTCAGAAGAACTTGGTGACTTGCTGAAGAATCAAAAACCAAATGGTGACACTAATGGCCTTGGCTTTGAAGTTGGTGAAAGCTTTGGTACTGCAAACACACATGATCATAGAAAATCGGTAAGACAACCAAATACTTATAAATTCAATGGCAAATACTTTAATTGTAACAAGTATGGTCATAGAGAAAATCAATGTAGATCTAGAAATTACCAGAATACCAATACACCCACCAGTCAATGTTCTAAATGCAACAAAGTTGGTCATAATTCAGAGAATTGCATAATGAATGTAAGATGTTATGTTTGTGGAATATTTGGACACTTATCTAATCAATACAGAACACAAACCGGCATAGGATATGGGAAAGTTATTCAAAAAAATAATGTGACTTGTTATGCCTATAACAGGATTGGACATACTGCAAAATTTTGTAGAAGCAAGTCCTCACCGACAAGTAACAATGGTGCTAGTTTGAAAGGTAAAGAAAAGGTTGAAGAGGTAAAGTAAGAATTCTCAAAATAATGGATCAAAAAGTCAGATCTAAATGTTGATAGGAATACTCCTCCACTAGCAAAATAGAGTAACACCCCACCGACAGGAGACTCTTCATCTAACTGAAGAAAATTCATTTGAGGGTTTTGAAATCAAATGTGAAACATGCTATTATTCCCTCAGTTGATGGTGAGAAGTTGAAATTACTTCTATACAGACAGATAAGTTAAGCCATTACTTAATCAGCAAGCATTAAATGTGGTAGTTGGCAAATTTGACATTATAAAACAAGTGTTTTGGCTCCAATTTCATTTCACTAAGCATTCAAATCTTTGAGAGCATGCAAATTCTTGAGCAAAGGCATTCCAAGCAAAGAAGAAAATAAATTCATCAAGCAAATCATCCCTAAGGCAGATAAAGTTATTTATATCCATGGCTTCTTCATCTATTCCTGAATTCATAGCAAACCCTACTATAGTTGAAGTGATTAAACACCCTAGACTCATATTCCAGTTAGTTCCCGAGATCACCAAGAAAGATGATAATGTTGGTGCGTTTTCTCAAATTCCCAAAGGAGTAGTTTTTGCTGAAGACCCTAGAATGTACATACATTGTCACATAGAAGAATTAGGTGATGAGGAAATCAAGAACATGTATCAATCGGTAATCTATGATGAAACCGATAATGTTAAGGCTGAACACAAGATAGTGGAAACCCTAGGTTTCACTGAAATTCTCAGTATATTGGATTTTCCTAAAGATGTTATAAGGATAGTATGAAGCAGGGTACATGGTGAAATTTTCTGGTTGGACTCAATCCACAAAATAACTAAAGAGGCAGTAAAAGCTGTGACGGGGTTACCTTCCACTGGTAATAGACCTGATAAGACAAAGAAGGTCTCAAACGACCTAGTGATTAATCTAACGGGTGCAACATCTGATAAAAGATCCTTGAGAGTAAATGATGTAACTGACATCAATGTCAGATTCATTAGCATGATTTTAGGCTACAAAACCACACATGTAAATAGGTTAAACTCAGTCTCTAGCCTATGCATAAAGAGTGCCCATGACATGGTTAATGAAAATGCAAAAATAAATGTGTGTGAATGGTTGAAAGATGAGCTAATTGACAACTTGGGAAAGATTAAGAAAGACAAAAAGGGGACATTTAGATTTGGAAACCTACTTGTCTGTTTAATACTGCACATAACAACACAGGTGCCCAATATCGGTAACAAAAATCTAGGTTTTGATATACCGGTAGGAAATCAACTGTCTAATTTACTAAGTAACATGGGAGGAAATAGAGAAAAGAATATAAATGAGTACTTTCAAGCATTAAAGGCTCAGATGAAGACAAGAGTCAGATTATCACAAGCAATTGTTGATAAGTATAAAGAAGAAATATGCTTTGTTATTAAAAAGGATGAAATTTGGATGGAGGTAGCTATCCCAAGAACTATTTGGGTTACTGAAATGGGGTATGAAACTGATGATCACATAATTGAAACATATGCAAATGCCCTCCTAGAAGCACCCAAGGAACCTAAAGAAGAGGTATTTGGTAGTGCTGAGACCATTGAAAAACAAATCCAATCTAAGAAAAATGTCAAAAAGGTTGAAGCAACAGTAAGAAGAGGATCTCGGTAAGCAAAATCTATAAAGGAAGATGTACTCAAGAGAACTAGTATTACAAAAGATGAGTTAGAAGCACTCCAATTGGAAACTCACCTTTCACCAGTTGCAACTTCTTCTGAAAGTGATATACCGGCAGAATTTAAAAGAGTTGTGAGAAAAAGGAAACCTTCACCAATATCTACACCTTCACCTAGAAAAACCACATAGAAACAATAGGTAGTAAAGCCCTCAACTAGGAAGTTAACTCCAAAGAAGAAGTTAACACCCAAGAAGAAGACTCAACAAAACATTGCTCCAATTGACGAACTACTAGATGAAATAATAGAGGACAAAAAGTTGAAAAATATCAATAAATTGTATGATTCATTATCAATTGATGACAAGGAAAAGGTTGAAAATAGTGTAATCCTACACTTGGACATCTAAAAGAAATTTCTAATGCAAGTTGTAGATGAATTACCGGCAGAACTGTTCAAAAGACTTGAAGCTAGAAGGCAAGTTGTTGTAGAGCTTGACAAGAAAATAAAAATTGAAAAACTTCTTGTTGTATTTCTAGTTAACTCACCAAAAGAGATAGATGATCTGATCTTTGAGGCTAACCAGTCAGTATTTTCAACTGCACACCAGTATGTAGCACTTATGGTTGGTAGAGTAAATGAGGTTGCAGAGGAAACAACTAATGCATGGGACATATTCCTTGTACAGAAGGAAAAGAAGGAAGAATATAGAAACCCTAAACCCATCAAAGTATATCAGAAGGATAAGGATAAGGGTAAAGGAAAGGTTGGTTGACCACCTAGCATAAAAATAAGAGATAACTTATCCCCACCATCCCTAGATACTCCACTGGTAGTTACCACAGACAGTCAACCGGCTAGTGAGAGTATGGACATACCACAAGAGGACTCAAACCCAAATTCTAAGGTGTTATATACAGTTGACATTGACACTCAGAAGGTCAATATTGTAGTAGATAAGGACTCAACATGAAAAATAGATATGGCTAATGAGCCATCGGTAATAGATGGTACAAAAGGTAAATTGATAGATGATAACATTGAACAACAGACAGAGCAATAGGCTCCATCACAGCAACAGGTTCACATAGAGATAGTGCCACTGGCATTAGCCAAGCAATCCAAACATTTTCTTAAAGAAATCGAAACACAAACTGACCTACCAAAGGTCACCACAAGCAAGGAAATTGCTCCCATTGGCGGAATACAGATTGTTGGTTCATCAAATAATGTGACAGAAGTTCTTCTAGATTCTATCAAGAAGATAACAGAGTGTAGCTCACAAGCTTACAAGGCAATTGACGACACAATTCCAATTTTGAAAATGATAGCCCCTAAATGTAATGTGGACAATAAAGATTCTTTAGGTCAACTTGACACTTTGTCGAAGTATATTACTGACAACAGTGTGACAGTTGAACAAATAAAAGAGGAAGCACTCAAGGAGAGATTAGAGAAAGAAAAGCACAAATTCTTTGAGGAAGAAATAAAGAAGTGTACAAGGAAATTTGACACTCTTTTACCGGAACTGTGTAGTACACTGAAGGAATTCAAAATTTTGTACAGGGATACTTGTAAAACTAACTTTTTGACAGTTGATATAGACAAGAAGATCAACAAGATACAAGATGAAATAAATCAACTAGCAGATAGTTTCATTAATTCATCTGATTCATTATTAGTTTTTTAGAAGAAGATAACAGGTTTTGAGGAAGAACTATTAAAGTTGGAAAGACAAAAAAAAAGAATAAAAGGTAAGGCTAAAGATCTTAAATGGAGACAGTCAAAAATTGGACTACCTCGCCTCCTTAAGAAAATAAATATCTGATGCCTTGATTCGAGGACAAAAAACATCGGTAGAGAAAATGCAACACCTAACTGGTACAGTTTAGAGGACTGAGGCTGCAATAGAAGACAACAAAAAGTTCATTGAGTGTCTGAATCTGATTTTGGCATATCTATTTCAGATTGTAACCAACCGGTTACAAGGATGAAATAGGAAACCACACTTATCAACACTTTGACAACCTTTCTCATTGATGCCAAAGGGGGAGTAGTGGTATGAGAAAAATAATCAACAATTGGCTTATCAGCTCAAGGGGAGCACATATTCTTTTGGTACACAAATTTTGGTAATCCTAACAGATTCTTTTTGGATAATAGTTTTTGGATTTTTCTCATGAGTGTTGCCATCAATGCCAAAGGGGGAGATTGTTGGCAAATGCACACTCCAATGAGACATTGTAGGTGATTGAAGGTTTTTTCATTGATGGAAACCTTGCAATCCTATGACACCGGCAAGACAATTTACCAGCACCAGCAAAGACAGACTCTACACCAGCACAGAGACCACCGACAGTGAAAGGAACCATACTGACACAAAAGCTAATAGGAATTTTGTTTGTAATGAATTTTGTTAATTATTGTAAAATCATTGAAAGCTAACTTGGCAAGTTGTAAAATGACTCACATATATAAGAGATCATTGTAGAACATTTATGTAATAGATAAAAGGAAAAATATAGGTGAAACAAGGCAAACCTATTATGTGAATTATAGGTTAAGGGTTTATGTAAGAAGCAGAGCTATAAACTGGTACTAGATCTGGCATAGTAGATGTTATTTTGAAGCAGTACAAGACATTGGATTTATATAATCCATTTTGTAAGTCAGTGAGACTTTCCATTTTTGTAATTGAGCAGTGAGCTCTAGGCACTTGGCCTTCCTGCATGTGCAGGCCCCTTTTGTAGTAGTAATATTCTCTTATTGGCTAGTAAGTGAATATTGTGGGTCACAAATCCCACCAAGGTTTTTCCCACACTAGGTTTCCTCGTTAAAATATTGTGTTATGGTGTGTTTTTCATGTGGTTGTTGTGGCGCATTTTCAAAAATTCCTAAAGGTGTAGCTTATGCTGAAGACCCTAGAATTTATATTCACGGCAATATTGAAGAATTAGGTTCTGATGAACTATTAAAGATGTTTAGAACCATAATGTGTGATGAAAATGGTAATGTTAAACCTGAGCACAAAATTATTGAGACTTTAGGTTTTATGGAAATCTTGGATATCCCTGAATTTCCAGAGGTAGTGAGAATCGTCCTTAGCAGGGTACATGGAGAATTTCTTTGGCTAGATTGAGTTTGGAAACTGGCCAAGGAAGCAATTAGGGCAGTGACTAGTTTACCCTCAACTAGTAGCAGGCTAGACAAGACAAAGAAGGTACCTAACAACATAATCATGACCTTAACTAGAGCAACATCTGATAGTAGATCTCTGAGAGTAAATGACATCAAGGATATCAATGTCAAATTCATAAGTATGATTTTAGGCTACAAAACCACACATGCGAACTGACTTAATTTAGTTTCTAGTATTTGCATTAAAAGTGCTTATGATATGGTAAATAATGATGCAAAAATAGATGTGTGTGAATGGCTAAAGGATGAAATAATAGACAACCTGAAAAAGATAAAAGGTGATAATAAAGGGACATTTCATTTTGGTAACCTTTTGGTATCCCTTATGTTGTATTTCTTAAAATAAATTTCTGGTATTAGAAGAAAAGATTTTGGAGTATGACATACTGGTAGGCAAGCAACTGCAAGAAGCTTTCACTGGCATGGGTACTGCTAAAGAAGACAATATAACAGAGTATTTCAAAGCCTTCCAAGCTAAAATGAAAACCAAAGAGAGGCTAGCATAGAGTATGGTAGACAAATATGACAAAGAAATATGTTTTGTGATTAAAAAGGATGAAATATAGATGGATGCAGTTCTTCCTAGAACTATACGGGTAACTGAAATGGGGTATGAGGAAGATGTAAATATTATTGAAACTTATGCTAAAGCCCTGTTAGAAGCACCTAGAGAACCCACAAAAGAGGTTTTTGGGAATGCAAAAACAATTGAGAGCAATGTACAGACAATGAAACAAAGAAAAAAAAGAGAAAAGTACATAAGGAGTGCAACAAAACAAGTAAAGGAAATCAAAGAAAATATCGCGAACATTATTGGAATTAAGGAAAGTGAATTGGAAGGATTACAATCGAAGGCACACATTTCACCAGTTGGTACATCATCTGATAGTGACTTACCTGCTGAATTCAAGAGAGTTGATAGGAAGAGAAAACCCTCACTGATACCCTCTCCTTCACCCAAGAAAACAAGAAAGAAGCAACATGTAGTAAGACAACCGACAAAGAAGTTAACACCAAAGAAGAAACAAAAATAGGTTATACCACCTTTGGATAACTTACCGAGTGAAATCACTGATGATGGTAACTTAGCAAATGTGAGCAAACTGTATAATACATTCACTGATTCTAAGAAGGAAAGTATTAAGAACACCATAATTCTACATCTCGACATTTACAAGAAAGTGTTAATAGAAGTTGTAGATGACTTACCAAATGAATTGTATAGAAGGTTAGATGCAAAAAGGATTGTAGTAATGAAGCCAGATAAGAAACTTAAGATTGAAAAACTTCTAGTTGTACATCCAGTTGGCTCTAAAGAAGAGATTGATGAACTAATTAGTGAAGCTAATAGATCAGTTTTTGCTAGTGGTCACTGACATGTAAGCTTAATGGCTAGAAGAGTTAATGAAATTGCAAAGGAAACAACTGACAAATGGGATATATTTTTTGTAGAAAAGGAAAAATAGGAAGAATTGAACAAACCCAAGAAAAATTTCAAAGTATATCAGAAGGACAAAGACAAAGGGAAAGGTAAAGTTGGTGGAATACCAAACATAAAAATAACTGATAGCTTACCACCACTCTTGGATACTACACTGGCATAGACTGATGACATACCGACAATTGAAAATGTAGACACAACACATGATGACACTAATCCTGAATCAAAAAATTTATTCACCATGAATATTGACACTTAAGAAGTGAACATTGTTGTGGATAGGGATAACACTAAGGCAATGAAAGATATTGCTAACATTGGAAACATTGTTGAACAACTGATAAAAAATGTTGAGGTTGAAATACAAACAGAGAAAAAAGAGCATTCAAAACAACCCTTGGATAGTGGAATGAATACTGATAGTATTAATGTTGGCACTAAAAAACCCACATAGATAGTGACAGAGATACCAGCAGTAGATAACACAGAGAAACTAATAGAGAAACTGATAGAGGAATAGGTACATGTTGAGTTAGTGAAATTGGTAATCATTGAGAAACCCAAACCATTGCTAGTTGAAATGCAAACATAGATTGATCCACTAGAGGTCGATACAAACAAATTGGTTACTAATACTGGAAGCATTGAGATAGTAAAGGCAATTGGTCAAACATCTAATACTTCACTAAGTGAATTCAGACCTACAAATGTGACACAGGTACTTCTGGACTCAATTAAGAAGATAACTGATTGTAATGCATTGGCCTATAAGGCAATTCATGATACTATACCTATTCTTAAGATTATTTCTGATGTAGAGGTATGGTTCAAACAAATTGAAAATTATCCAAGTTTCTCACTTGCTCAACCAAGCAACAAAACCCTCCATTGTAGAGGTATGGTTCAAACAACTTGAAAATGCTCCAAGTTGCTCACTTGCTCAACCAAGCAACAAAACCCTCCATTCAAGGATTCACTCCAACCAAGCCTCACACCTTTAAGAGAATTAATTAAACATCACATATCTCTGATTTCCATCCCCATAACTCCACAATGGGATAGTATGCAAGGTTATCAATATTTGGTTTCAAACCCCACAGGCAAAAATGCTCAAAATGGCTCAAATTGCTCACAACCCCCCCAAATGATTTAATAGGCCTAAAAAGGCTCAATATAGGTTAAATAGGTTCCTAAAAACTCAAATGATGCCAAAAATCCCTCTGATTTGGTTGTTCAAGTCCCAAAAGTCACAAAGTGCAATGTGGTTCTTTAGACCTAATAGCCCACAAAACTCACTTTTTGGCTTCCCACCAAAAAAATCCAAAGGACATGCCAATATTGTTTTATTTTATTGAACACCAACCTGGGGTAGTACTTTCTATGAAAGGAAAAGTTCTGAAACTTCTTGCAAGTACCATTTCTATTAAACCCTCATCTAGGCTAATAAGGCTAATTTAAGCACTTAACAAAGGAACTACCCCCCAAACCTGCAACTCCATGAAATTAACTATTGTATCACCTTGGGGTATCCAAATAATCACCAAATACCAAGTTATAGCTTCTATTTTTCATTAAAACTAAAGTAATGGGGATTGTTCATGAATTTTATTCAATTCCCACAACCAGTCACATAGAGATGCCTGGCCAAATTTTAACAAAATCTCACCCAAACTACATCCTTTTGGTCTAAAACCTTTCATATATTAAAATACACTCCAAAATCCTCCATTTAACTAAGTTTTATAATTTTCCCATTGTGAATTTGGAGGAAATGGGAAATTGAAGTTGAAACCCTAGGAAAGGGCACTTTCACGGGTTGTTTGGATCTGTTACAACTTTTCTCCCTAAATACTCCACCTATAGACCTTTTTTTGGATTAAAAATAAATTTATTTCACCCCTCTAACTCCCAATAAAATAATTTTTCATTTTTGAGGTCGTTAAATTCCGTACCAACCGAAAGAACAACGAATTTTCTGGAAAAATGTAGTATTTTATTGATTTCAAATATCAAGTTTACAAATTCCACCCGAACAACCCCCACATGAGTTTTTTGAGGCATTTTATATTTTTCCAAACATGTTAAAACTTATTTTATATGGTTATGAACATTGGGAAACCAATTACAACAACTTTTTGAAAAGTTGCTTTACAAATTGACAACTTTGTCAATTTTTGACATTTTTTGCATTTTGCCATTCAAACTAATTTTATTATCAACCTAGGGACCTAAACACATTGAAATGGATCTATATATACCAAAAAAACCTTGACTTTGTAATTATACTCATCCTAAGTCCCTTTGACCATAGTTGACCATAGGGTTTATAATGCACCCTAGGCCACTAGGGCTTACAAAATGGAAAATTAGGACCTTATTACAAAACAAAACATAAACAAAGGATTCTTTGATCCTTACCAACACCTTTTTATAAAAAATATGAAGTTTTCAATCAATAAATTATGAAATTGAGTCTTGTGCCCCTACACCATACTCCCAAGGTGTGCTGATCTCATTTCCACATGAGATAAGTTAGTCCAATGAAGTGCCATGCTTCAGAATTTTTGCATCATCCATCCATACTACCTCTTCAACAGGGTGTCCTACCCATTTCACAAGGTATTTTTTGTATTCTCTATTTTTGGTCTTCTTGATGACCCTTTCATCAATGATCTTTTCAGGCTTCTTTGGTGCATGAGGAGGTCTATCAACAATGTCCTCTTGAATCTCCTCAACATGAAAGTGTGTACCTGCAACAACATACCCTTTATAGGGTATTAGATCACATAAATTAAAGATAGGATAAATACCAAGGTTAGAGGGAAGAGATATCTCATAGGCATTCAACCCATGTTTCTTCAAAACCTTGCAAGGATCCACTTTCTTCATGAGTAACTTTGTATGCTTCCCCTTTGGTAATATTTCTTTCCTTAGGTACACCCACACCATATTACCAATCTAAAATTGTACATCCCTCCTCTTCTTTTCAGCAAGTTCCTTGTACTTTTGTGAACTCTTTTGGAGGGCTAGCCTTACTTGATCATGCACTTCTTTCATGCTATCAACAAATTTTTCACCATGAGCACTTGTTTGCCCATCATGTGGAAGGTCTCTCAAATCCAAGATGCCTCTTGGATTCTACCCATACATAATCTGAAATGGACTCCTTCTTGTACTCCTATTCACAGAATCATTGAATGCAAATTTAGCTTGTGGAAGTACAACATCCCACTTCTCTACATATTTCTTTGTCAAGCATCTCAATAGGTTTCCCAAGGACCTATTCACAACTTTAGTTTTCCCATCTGTTTGTTGATGGTAGGCTGAACTAAAGTTCAAGTTTGTTCCCAACCTCTTCCATAAGGTTCTCCAAAAATGGCCAATGAATTTCACATCCCTATCAGACACAATTGTTAGAGGAAGTCCATGTATCCTTACAATATCTTTGAAAAACAAATTTGGTACATAGGTTGCATCACTTGTACTCTTACATGGAAATAAATGTGCCATCTTACTAAACCTATCTACAATAACAAAGATGCTATCAAATACTTTTTGAGTCCTAGGAAATCCCATTACAAAATCCATACTACAACTTTCCCAAGGCCTTGTAGGTATGGGTAATGGTTGATACAAACCTGCATTGGTGGAAGTACCTTTGGCCTTTTGACAAATAGTGCATGTTTCAACAAATCTTCTCACATCACTTTGAATCTTATGCCAATAGTAGTGTCTTGTTACCTACTCAAAGGTTTTATCCAACCTAAAATGTCCACTCATGCTTCCACAATGCTTTTCTTTCACAATAGTCTCCCTCATTGAACACCTAGGAATGCATAGTTGATGTGCTTTGAATAATAAACCATCTTGGATCAAGTAATCAACATATTCAACATGGTATGCTTCAAAAAAGTTAGAACAAACTTTATAAATTTCATGAAAGTCTTCATCACCTTCATACATACCTTTCAAGGAGTCAATCCGCACACTTTGCAACTTCACCTCTTGCACTGTCAAGGATCTTCTACTCAAGGCATCTGCCACCTTGTTTTCAACTCCCTTTTTGTGTTTTATTTTAAAGGTATATGCTTGGATAGATTCTACCCATTTCATATGCTTGTGACTCAACTTCTCCTGGCTATTCAAGAAGCTAAGTGCCTGATTGTTAGTAAAAACAACAAATTCTTTTGGAAGGAGACAATGCCTCCACTTTTTCAAAGCTTGAACTAAGGCATACATTTCCAAATCATATGAGGAATACTTTCTCTTTTCCTCATTGAGTTTATCACTAAAAAATGCAATGGGCCTACTCTCTTGGCTCAAAACAACTCCTATTGCAACATTAGATGCATCACACTCAATTGTAAAAACCTTTTGGAAATCTGGAAAAATAAGTATAGGTTGCTTTTCTATATTTTGTTTGAGACTTTGAAAATCCTCCTCAGCCTCCTTGGTCAACACAAACTTGCACTTCTTCCCCCCTTTGATTGTTTCCAAGATAGGTGTACAAACTTGGCTAAAACCTCTTATAAATTTCCTGTAAAAGGAAGCCTAGCCATGAAAGCTTCTAACTTCAATCATTGACCTTGGAGAAGGCCAATTCAAGATTTTTTCCACCTTCTCAAGATCCATCTTGATGCTTGCACCTAAAACTATAAAACCAAGATACACCAATTCTTCCTGCATAAAAAGACACTTGTCCACATTGATTAGGAGCTTTTCTTCCTACAATCTCTTAAGGACCAAATTCAAATGTTGCATATGTTCATCTCTATTCTTACTAAAACTAAGAATATCATCCAATTAAACAATAAAAAATTTACCAAGGAAAGGTTTTAGAACTTCATTCACAAGTCTCATGAATGTACTAGGTGCATTGGGCAAGCCAAATGGCATCACTCTACACTCATAAATGCCTTCATTAGTCTTAAAGACCATCTTCCATTCATCTTCAGCCCTTATTCTGATTTGATGGTACCAACTCTTCAAATCCACCTTTGAATACCACCTTGCACCCCTAGATGATCCAACAAGTCCTCAATCCTAGGTATAAGGAACCTATAGTTGATAGTGATCCTGTTAATGGCCCTTGAGTCCATACATAACCTCCATGTACCTTCTTTCTTAGGTGCTAGCATGGCAGGAACAACACATAGACTCAAACTTTTAGAAATCAAACCCTTATCTAAGAGTTCCTAGATTTGTCTTGCCATTTCCTCATTTTGTTGGGGTGTTAACTTATAGGCAGCCTTATTTGGGAGTGTAACCCCTGGGATTAGATAAATATTATGGCTAATCTCTCTGATTGGAGGTAGGGTATCAAGCAACTCTTTGGTTACAATGTCCTTATAGGTCTCAAGCAAATCTACCAACTCTTTTGGTCCTATCCTCCTAGGTTCTTCCTTTTTCTTGTGCACCTTTCTTTCTTCCTATTTTCACAATACAACCAAAGCATAATAAGGAGTATCCTTCTTCTTCAAACATTCTAAAAACTCTTTCTCTCATACAAACAAAAACTTAGAGTCTTTTTCTTCTTCACCATTATGAGGGAGGGGTAGTAGTGCTACTTTCTCACCTTTGTACCAAATGATGTATGTGTTCTTCTCACCATCATGTTTTGACTTCATGCCATATTGCCATGCCCTTCCAAGCAGCAAATGGCATGTATCCATTGGCACAATGTCAGAACGTACCTTGTCCTTGTACTTGCTAATAGAAAACTCCACCCATGCTTGCTCTTCTATGACGATATGCTACCCCTTTTTGAGCCATGATATCTTGTAGGGTCTCAGATGTTTAATCCTCTTCAATTTTAGTTTCTCTACTACCTTAATTGACAACAAATTATCAGTAGAACCTAAATCAATCACAATAATACATACTTTGTCACCACTTCTACAAGTAGTCTTGAAAAGTGCCTTCCTTTGGGGTGGCTCTAGTGGACTAGTTGCTTTGATCAATGTCCTTCTCATCATCATGATCTCTCCTTGTTTAGGCTACACAAAGGATCCATGAGAGTGAACACTCTGTGTGTCTACATCTATCACCAAATTTTCTCTCCTTTCACCTTGTTTGTTTGCCTTCTTTGGACATTTGGATGCAACATGCCCCATTTGATGACACCTATAGCATTTTATGCCTTCTAGGCCTCTTCCACCACCTCTTCCTCTAAAGTTTCCTCTCTTTCCTCTGAAAGATCCTCTAGAGCTTCCTTCCCCTTGTTCACTTCCTTGGCTTGATTCACCAAGGTCTTTGGAACCTTTTCCTCTTCCTTGAGGCATACTTCTACCCCTATTTCCAAAGTCTTTTTGTCCTCTCCCTCTTCCACCTTGATCACTCTTTCTCTTGAGTTTTTCTTCACCCTTCAAAGCAAGTTGAAAAATTTTTTGGACTGTGGGAGGGATACTTAGATAGAGTTCATCTTGAATGGTAACTCTCAACCCTTGCAAGTATCTTGAAAGCTTCACACATTCAGGCTCCACTACATTGGACTTCATCACTAATTTATGGAACTCTTGAGTATAATCTGAGACACTCATCTCCTTTTGTCTCTAACTCATTATCCTCTTATGAAGTTGGACTTCATAATCATCAAGAACATATGCATCCCTAATCAATGCAACCATCTTCTTCCAAGTGGTCATTGGATTCTTCTTCTCCTTCACCCTATCATCTTGATTGAAATTCCACCATGTAAGGGTTGATCCCTTCAACTTGGACTTATAAATCTTAACTCTCTAACATTTAGGTATGTCTTCACATTCAAAGAAGCTTGTGAGGACATCAATCCAATCCACAACAACATTTGGATTCAAGTTTCCATCATAGGAAGGTAGGTCCAACCTAACATCCATGGTCCTTCTCTTCATGGCCTTCAGGGTCTTCACAAGTAGTCTCTGATCAGTAGGCACTTCTTCTTTATCACTCTGCTCAAGGGGTTCCTCATCACTCCCCTCTTCAACAACATCATAGTTTCCACCACTTTTCTTATGAAGTTCCCCATTAAGTCTATCAACCTCCTTTTGCAAGGAATCAATCTTGTGAACCATGTTTTGATCCTTCAAAAACATTACTATCTGTGTATTAGTCATCCTTGAGGACAAGTCACCCTCATCTTCTTCCCCTGACATGGCTAAATTGAAACAATCCTTCTCCTAAGGATCACACTTGTTCTAATACCAATTGATGTAGAGGTATGGATCAAATAACTTGGAGCATTTCCAAGTTATTTGAACCATACCTCTACATCAATTTCACCTAAATGCAATATAGATCATATAAAGGATTATTTACGTCGCTTAGACATATTGTCTAAATTTATTGCTGGAAATGTAATAATGGTTGATCAAATAAATGAGGAAACATTCAAAGAGAAAATGGAAAAAGAAAAAGAAAACTTCTTTGAGGAAACAATAAAGAAGTGCACTGAACACATTGACACACTTTTACCGACACTAAACACAACAATTTTGGAATACAATGAACTATACAAGGATACATGCAAGCCACATCTATTGACATGAGACATTGAAAAGGAAATAAGTAGAGTACAAAAGGAGATAGATGATATAGCTGATAATATTATTGGTTCGTTTGAACCTATATCAGTTATTGAGCAAGAAATAGTAGGATTTGAGGAAAAGTTGGAGAAATTAAAGAAAGCAAAAGCAAGGATCAAGGCAAATGCCAGAGAGCTTAAGTATAAACTCAGTCCTAAATTGGATAACCTTATCTCTTTGAGAAAAGAGATATTTGAGGCATTAATTCAAGGAGAAAGGTCACTGGAGGAGCATATGCATCATCTCACTGACACGATCCAACAAACTGAGGTAGCCATGAAGGACAACAATAGATTCATATAGAGTTTAAACTTGGTTTTTGTTGATATATTTCAGATTGAAACCCACTAGTTACAAACTTCAAGGTGAAATTATGTACTCATTTGACAATTTTTGACAACCTTTGTCATTGATGTCAAAGAGGGAGTAGTGGTCAGAGAAAAATGGCTATTTAGAGGAAATCATCTACTCAGGGGGAGCACATATTTTTGATACATATTTTTGGTAAATTTTTGGACTTCACTTTTTGGAACAGTTTTGGATTTTTCTCATAAGTGTTGCCATCAATGCCAAAGGGGGAGATTGTTGACATTATACACTCTAATGAGAATTGATGGCTTTTTTATTGATGGCAACCTTGTGGCAACCTTCAGGAAACCTTGTGGCATTCATTTGGTAAACCACCAACAGGCACTTCACCGACAACAGAAACTATGCATACCGGCACCCCAACCACCAAGAACAAACTTTTATTTATTGTATTAAATTGTAATTATCTTTTGTAAAGTTGGCATGACATATTGTAATAGACTCATATATGTATGAGATCTTGTGAATCATTTTATATATGAGATATATAGATGGAATGAGTGAATATTAAGGACGATATATGTGAATGAATAAGGCAGATTTTGTGTAAAGTTTATGGTTATAGTATGAGCTTAAACCAGTACTGAACCTAGCATAGCATATGCTGAATTAAGGCAGTACATTATATTGGATTCTCATAATCCATTTTGTAAGTCAGTGAGACTTTTATGTTTGAGCAGTGAGCTATAGGAAATTGGCCTTCCTGCATGTGCGGGCACCACATTGTAAGTAATATACATTCATTGGCCAGTGAGTAAATATTATGCATCACAAATCCCACCAATATTTTTCCCACACTGAGTTTCCTCATTAAATATCTTGTGTTATGGTGTGTTTTCTATGTTGTCTTTATTGTTTCTATTTATTGCATTAACTCTTATTTACTAGTACACTATTTTGGAATGCAAAATACTTAATAAGGTTGAATATTCAGTAAACCAATTAGATACTGATTCACCACCTCCCCCTTAGTATCTTTGGGACTTTCATTAATCATAAGATCTACAAGCAAGGAGACCTCCCACAATTATATCCAATCTATCTCCTCAAATGAAATTGGAAAAAGCCAGACCCTCACAGTCAGAAATGCTCAAAAGAAAAGGTTAGATTTGACTACAACTGGTGAGGACATGAAGCTAAGAATAAAGAATGGTGTTGCATGGAGAAACAATGCAAATCTGAAAGGAAAAGGGAAAATAAGAGAAGACAGCTTCATTGGAAGCAAGAACATGAGAAGACGACATAGGAAAAGTCTTCATACCGACAAAAACCAAGCATGGCAGAAGAGGAGATTAGATGGAAAATCTACAGAGAATGGATAACATAGAGTCCATCCCCAGAGAAGGAGAAATGGAGAGACCAAACTCGTAAGATTGTCTCATGTTTGGTAGAATAAATATATAAGTAATAAGCCTCCTTTCTTAGGTTATTGTTTTGGTTGTAAATTTTATGGCCATAGGGAAGAAGAGTGTAAAATGAGGTCTAGGAATAGAAAGAGTGTTCTTCCTAGGCATAATAAATCAGATGGCAATAGATTGTATGCATATGAGCATAATTTATCTAGGAGTAGAAGAATGCATACCCCCTCTCTTGATATTGTTAATGTTGTATGTCATAACTACAATAGACTCAGACATAGAAGTTATGAATGCAGGAAAAAGTATATGCATTCCTATGGAAACTAGAGGATCAATCATGCTTAGTATGGGAGCAGTTACAGGGGATATGAGCAGCATAGACCAGCTTGGAACAAGGTGAGTGGTGTTCTTACTCAAGTAGGGTATCCACGAAGATTGACAAATGGCTACAATGACATGATAAGAAGAAGAAGAAGAGAGAACTAGTACAATAGAAGGTTCCCATGTCATGAGGTTCGCATGGACATTATGTGCTTCTACAACACTACCTCCTATCTTGGTGTTGAATATAGACATGTAAGTGTTGATCAGTAGGAGAAGATGAAACTTGCTCCCTAGGCTGAAAAGGGGAAGAAGAGTGAGACCAAACAAGCACGGAGGAAGAAGAAGGAAAAGAGGAACATGGATCAACATTGTGAATTTAATGCACAAATTATATCTCCTATAGTTTAAGGGAGATGTAGGACTTAGGGAGAGTTACATATTGATTAGATCATTCACCCCTTAGTTGAAAGTAGTCAAGGAGATGAACAAGTTGCTACTGGTAAGAGGAAGAATATAAGATGGCAGTGTGTGTGTGTGTAGTTACTGCCTTGACTACACATGGAAGATGGTCTACTGCTATAGGTGAAATGAATGGTAGCAGAGGAAAATGAAATCGGGAAACAAAGGTAAACAGGAAAGTGACCCAATATAGACAAGAGACTAGCATGCGAAGCATATTACCGGCATGGATGTTGATCAGTGTTGCAGGTTATGTAAGTCAATGATGTTGAGGGATCATTGCAGAAACTCCAATAGCCTGGATAGATGAGGTTACATCTCAAGTGATATTGAAAAGGAACTGAATGACTCATGGTGGCCCGGTAGCTGATCACTTGTAGACGCATCTTTATGAGTCAACCAGTTGGATAGATGATCTATAGTTGGCATTGTGATCATGATGGTAGAAGTTACAGGTACTAAGGTGAGTACTATTTTGAAACATGGAAGATGAGAAATGAAGACCAGAGATCTAAGGTTCAGGGGGAGTTCAGAGCTATATCCTCAGATTGATATCAGATATAATGTACACAGAAGTAGATCAAATAGATTCTCAAAGAAGGATATGTTGGGACTCATTAAATTTGAGTGAATTTGAGAGGCCCATTACAAAAATTTTCTCTACATTTCCAAATTATCATTGAATGAGTCAGTTTGAATGGCCTAGTTAGAGAGAGGGTAAAATGGACTCAGTTAATCATCAAGAGGTAAATCTTTGAAATGTTTCCTACACCTTTCATTTGGCCTATGAAGTGTGTTACAACTTTCAGATTTCAGTTTGGATCAGTTTATCAAGTACCCATTTCAAGGGGTGAGCTGAAAGTGCATTTTAGGCACATATGCAGATTTTATTCAGTGGCCTACTTTGAGCGCCTATATCTTTTGTCCTGTTGATCTTCATGGTGAAATTATAAGTGCACTAAATTATATGCATAAGTGTGAGTCAACATGCAAAATTTCACATCCCTATGAATTGATTTGCTCAGTTTGGTAAGCTCAATCCATTTGTAGTTTGTATGGTTTGCACAATTCCCTATTTCGACAGCTAGTCAAAGCCTCGCTTTGCATAAGTCTAAAAGTTGCCTAGGTGAATGTCATGTCGGAGTTTTTCTTTTGAGCTATTTCTAGTATAAAAGAAAAGCTATGTTTCAAATTTCAAGCTCCCGCCAATCCGTTTGATCAGTTTTCAAAAGGATTTCTTGAGCCACCTTTTTTAGTGTTTAGTATTTTCATTGCTACATCAGTTAAAGTGGCTATTTTCATAAGCACACTATTTGTACCCTATAAGCTTCCCAATCAAACTGATTATTCTAAGATTTGATCTATACTTCAAGGTACCTATGCCTCAAATTTGAGGGTCTACGGAGATCATTTGATATTTTTAAGAAAGGCATCATGAGTTCCAATGCGCATTGACTTTATCAGGTCCGTAGTGCTGACAAAGTCAGTTGGTAATCTTTGACCATTAAAATTTCGTCAGTCGGGATTCATCTTGAGATACCACTTGGTAGTGTTCATGTTTGTATATTAGAGTACATACTTGTTAGTTGGCGAAGTCCAAAAAGGTGTTTTGACCAGTTTGAAAATTACATCTTTGCAATTAAATGCGAAAATGTGGCGCAAGCGCCTGAAAGTTGCGAAACTCAGTTTGGTGATCTGAAAATGGTGTCGATCGATTCCAGAGGTATGTTTAAAGTTCTTGAGGTATTTTGAAGGTCAATTGCATGAAAATGATTTTTTTTTTAGCCAGAACCACTTTGGGGCCCGACCTGACTTGCCACTTCATGTGTCTTTTCAGGGAAAGTTTAAATTGTTATTTTGCAATCATATTTTTATATGATTTAACTATAAAGGAAAGGAATTTAAACCCCAAGAAAGTGTATTAGTAGGGATAAAGCCAGTTCCTTCTCCCTGGTAGATGGCATGGAGTTTGAGAGGAGACAAAGAAACTTAAAGCTAATGCAAGGGCATTAAAGCTTTGAGCAGAAGGCGAACTGGAAGGTGTAGGCAACATGGTGATTGAAGAGATCGTAGAAATCAAATGCAAATTGGCAAATGCATAACACCAATCTTCCCTTGCTTGCTAAAACCAATTGCAAAATGATTTCCCCTCATCTTCATGTGAAACATTGTTAAAGGTAGAGAGAATTCTAGATCTACAACATGCCTAGTAGGGGGCATTTATAACTTTCAACAACAAATTGCAATTGGCAGGTGTAATGCCAAAAGTCCCTACCATGTGAGGACTGAAAATTTTTTATTAACCTTCAAACAAATGGAATCTGCAGGTCAAATTCCTCTGCGTGGTGTTTGGGAGGCAATAGAAACCATTAAGCAAATGCACTTGGCAGATGTAAACGCAATTCCACAACCTTTGCCAATTCTCCCTGTTGTGCATGGAAATGGGGAAGGTTTTTCATTAAAAAATTTAGCAATTGAAATGCCAACATCCTCTCCTATGTAGTAGTAATGAAAGGGGGGCATTGAAAAGTCTTAAGTAAATGCAGTTGCAGGTTTAAAGCAAACTTCATCCCTCCTAGGAGGCAACGTTGCAGACACAGGTGGTTATTAAACTTTTAAAGAAAATGCAACCTTCAGGTGTTTCTTTCCTTTGGCGTGGCAAATGTAATGGGTAAATTATCAAGCAAAGCAATTGCAATCCCCCTGCATGGTGTTTTGAAGAAGGAAACAAAAGGTTTCAATGCAACAAAGGCGCCATTAAAACCTTAAGAAAAATACAGTTCCAGGTATAAAGACATTATCCCACATTGGCTAGGTGTGGGAAAATTTTGATATTTAAAAGCAAAGGCCCACATAGCCATAGTGTCTAAGCCTTGAAGGCTTTTGATGCAAGGTGTCGGTTGGGTGCCCAGTGGACCCCACACATGCATGCATGACTCCCAAGGTGGCTGAAGAGATAGCAAGTGACTAGGTGGACCTTGCGTATACATGAATCCCAAGGTAAGCGGGTTTTGCAGAGAAAGAACGGATTAACGAGTGAGTAGGTTCATCATGATCGGATGACTAGTGTTGTTTCACAAGCCAAAGATGATCAAAAGATAGCCTTTGCGAAATGGAAAAATGGTAAAGATTGCGCAGGTTGAAGAAGATCCAACGATCATCGCAGTTTCACAAGCCAAAGATGCTCGAAAGATAGTCTTCACGAAATGGTGAAATGGTAAAGATCGTGCAAGTTGAGGAGATCAAACAGTCGGCATTGTTTCGCCATCCAAATTTGCTCACCCATTAACCATCACGAAATGGCGAAAAGTGACGTAGTAGGTCCAGTGGCAGGTGATCTTACAGGTCCTGTTGAGGTGGCAATGATGTGGTCGACAAGTGGCAGTCCAGTGGCAGTGACGAGGTGGACAAGTGGCAGATGAGTGAGGTGGTGAAAAGTGGACCCTGTTAGCAAATTGCAAGTCGCCACATGGTAGGGCATCAGGAGTAAAATGATGAAAATTCAAAGTTAATTGCATAGTCTTGACTATAGAGAAAAATCAAAAAATTTAAATGATGGGGCACATATTCAAGATTAATTCGCCTAGAGGGTATTTTTTAGCCGATATGACAAGTATTGTATACCGTTAGAAAGCCCTCGGAATGAGGAATGTAGTCATGAAGTTTGTTTTAGAGGATCTCTAATATTTTGAGAGAAGTTTCAATGGGAAAGAAGAAGGAATATTTTTTAGTTGGGGAAGGAATGCACTTGGCAATTTCTGTTACAAACCTAATCATTTTCCCTCCTCCTTCTTATTCTCATTTTATTCTCAATTGTAAGGGTTCCAGAATTTTGGAGGAAGTGCTCCAGATTTCATGGTTTCATTGTAGTAATGTAGATTGTTTTCTACTTGCAAGTTTTACTTGTGTCAGGCATGTACTTCATTGTTATAAATTGAATCCTTAAGGATGATGGAATTTGCCAATTTCTAGGAGATTGTTATGACTGTTTGTATGTATCTTTCATTGAAGGTTTTAAATTTTGCAATCAGTCATAAATAATGGAATATGTATCCAAGATCTGATAATTTTGTGAAGGAATTGAGTAATGCATTAGTATAAGGTATTGATGCAGGAATATCTTGTAAGGAAAAAAAATTTGCAGCTATGATTTGCATTTTGCAATTCTGTGTGTGACTCTGTTGCCCAATGAAGAAGGCACTAGTCTTTGAAGGATTTGGGGATACTTTCAGATTTACAAATTTAAAGAAAAATCTATTTTCCCTTTATGTTTAGGGGTTGTATTCCATTCATTCTAAGCTCTATTTCATCTATTGTTTGTATAGATCTAGCCAATCTGTAGTGTTTCCTAACTTGTTGAGCCTGTGAAATGATCTATCTGCTTATTGTTTGATGTTGTCATAAGTGTGTAATGAGTTAATTCTATGCATCAAAAGGGTGTCCCCACCTAGGTCTAGTAGAACCTAAAGTGCAGGAGGATCAATTAGGGTCCTATGTTATGTTGTCTAAGTCCTGATGTGTTTCATAGACTGAAATTGGCCATTTCATAGAAGGATCATAGGTGTACTTGGGTGACCCAGATTTGGTGAACAACAGGAGAGAGACCGATGTATGCTGATAAGGGTTGCTATGCACTAGATCTTTCCATCTCAAATGTTGGTGATTGAGATGATGTTGTGCATAATCTTCAAAGAGGGAAATGCACCCGGTAATAAGGAGAGAACAATTCCTATCAGTGCTAGGTATATACACAAAGAAAAGTTATCCTGATAGTGCCCTTTGCCATTGTTGTCAAAGGGGGAGAAAGTTACTATAATATTTGACATACTACATGTGTTGACATCAATGCCAAAGGGAGAGATTGTTGGCATTGTGTTGTCATTGATGTTATCAGTATCACTAACATTGATGTCAAATAATAAACATGAGGTTGTTGGCATACAACTGGAATAGAAGATGGACCGATATGGGAAAAGTGTTGATATGTTGTCATTGGTGACAACCAGGTGATCATCCTCATGCACAAGGAAGAACCGACATGTACCGATATGATTGATGGGCAATAATGTGACCATTCTAAAAAAGGAATATTGTTATGGTGTTGCATACAACTGGGATGAAGAGATTACATGATGAACATTGGTCATGCTAAAGTGGTAGAATACTGTCTGGTAAACTAGATGAAGAAGCTATCATAGGCTTGGTGATAGTTTGATAAAGTATGTGTAGTATGACATATATCATGTGGATGATGTATCCTCCACTTAGCAAAGTCACACTTGTACCGAAAGAATAATTTCTTGAGATAGGAAGATGTTTGAATGAAGAGACTGGTTGTACAAGTGGAAGATAAGGAAGCCTCTAGAGTATGAGATCAAAAATACACATCAGATAAGCAAGGTGTGCTGCTAGGATAGTGAAGGAAGATTGAAGAGTTGAGATGGTGTGTTTGTTATCTTGACAAACTAGATGAAAGGAGAACCACTTGATGGAAGAAAAATGTTGTATGTCTATAGAAATATACATGGGATACCAGGATGTTGAAGGAAGTTTGATGCAGTGCAGTTGGAGCGTGATGACTTGGTGTCATCAATGTGTCTCATCGAAAAGAAGGAAAGTATGTTTTCCACTGGTAGACACATGTACTTGAATCTGCATTGGTGATTGTTGAGATGTTATGTCAACCGGTGAAACTTCAGAGAGGAGACAAGGAAGATAAGATTCTCACCTAATAAAGATAGATTTTGTTGAAGGTTGATGACATGGTGTCATCAAGAGTGGCTACTAGTATGTAAGTCAACTGGTAATATGGACAAGGTGTAGGTGCAGAAGACCTCTATGTGATAAGAATGTGCATGTTTTGGATTGACATGTTTGAAGACCGGTTTGAGTGTTCCACTAGTAGTTTAGTGCAGACCAGACATGAGGAGAAAACCGGTAGAGTGTGAGACATCAGAAGAGCAATGAAGTATAGAGAAAGGGTTACACTGATAGATTAGAAAAGGTCATGGAAGGAAGGATAATCAGTAAAGTGGTTAGTGTCGGTAGGGGTTAGTAAACCGGTATGGGTGTACTGACTATGTGTGAGGATGGTGACCATGCTGAACCGGCAGAGTATTGTGATGAGGTGGATATGGATAGTGATTCTACATGAAGATGAAGTGGAAAACTTGCATGAAGTGGTAGATGAAACATGCACGATTTGGTGGTGTGAGGTTGGTGAGGTAGTTGTGACTGGTCTGACCTTACTGGTGACTACAAAGCTTGAGGTGGAGTTGCAGAGGTGCGTGAATCGAGATTAAAATGGACAAAAGAGGATCAAGGATACACTAATTGGGTAGTTTGTTGTAGTTGAAGAAATCCATGATGTCATTTATGGCGATTGAATGAGAAAAGTCAAAAGATTGATTACAGGTTGTTGAAGTAGGAAGGCATATTTTGGAAGGCACAAAAATGATGGATATGTACAAATAGACATCCCTGAGTTGTGATCTGATCAAATTTGATTGGATTTGGTGTGCCTCATGATCAGTGGAGAAAATCCTAACCACCTATAATTTGAATGGACTTTTGGTAGGAAAAAAAAGTTATAAACATGAAGGCCAAAGACATAGTTATGTTGCTACTGAACAAAAGAAGATTGTGTCACTAAATACAGATCAGAGAAGTGCTCATCAAGAAGATAGAGAAAAGGCCAAGTGTGAGGGAGGACCAGGTTGACAAGTTCAACTAGTAGAAATGAAGAACTGGTAGTGTTCATACTGGTAGAGAAGAAAAAATGCATTGCAGAGAAGGCACACATAGAACCGATTGAGTGTAGTATCGATGGAGTGTAGCTAAGTAGCTGAAGGAAGTGAAAACCAATAGAGTGGAAGATGAACCAGTAAGTAGTAGTAGTGAGAAGAGAGATTTAGTCAGAGTGAGCAAAGAACTAGTAAGGCTGAGGAGATACC
Organism: Cryptomeria japonica; assembly: GCF_030272615.1. Lineage (NCBI taxonomy): Eukaryota > Viridiplantae > Streptophyta > Pinopsida > Cupressales > Cupressaceae > Cryptomeria > Cryptomeria japonica. Next base: position 145,468,693 of record NC_081415.1, read on the forward strand.
TTACCAGTAAGAAAGTTTGTTTTGAGTTGTTACAAGATTCACTTGTAACTAGATTACTACTTATGTATTTAATGTTTTCATTGTGACCACTGAGTTGTAGCTCCTTGGCTTGGTTCCCTAAATCAAGGATTGTAGTTCCTTTGGATTGTAGCCCATAAACAAGGTAGGGGTTGTACCTGTTCAACTTTACTTTCCCCCAATTTAAGTTTTTCAATGGGCCTGGTTGTGATCGCCTTTTTTTGCCAGCAGGGCAGAGTGAATGGGACAATTGGTGGCCCAGCGTTGCTCCCTCGTTTCATCTTTGGCATCTAGTTTTTGAAGCAGCATGGGGGTGAGAAATGGAAATGCTTGTTGACTATTTTTTTTGGTAGGCCCACTCGTTAGCACAATATGCGAGTGGTTTCTTGTGGTTGTGCCCTTTTCTACAATCCGTTCTCTTTCGGCAGAATCTTTTCAGTTCTTGGTAACCTCTAGTCTGTTGCAGGTAAAAAGTTGAGTTATAGGGTTTGTTTTGCTGGGTGCAGCCTCTATAGCAACACGCCATGTTCTCTGTTCAATGAGGGTTGTGCCATTTTGGCATTTTGGGAAGCTGTTTTTAGGGGTAGTGGCCTATTTAAATGCAGTGTTCTTTTCTACGCAAAAAAGGAGAAAAGTTTGGAGAACACAGAAAAAAAAAGAACAGTCCAGTTTACTAAGTAGGAGTTTTCTTTTATTTCCAGCCTTAAAAAACTATTTTGGTCTTGCTATAAGAAGATTATTCAGATTGTGCCTATAGCCTTTATGATGTCTCTTTTGGCCTACTATTAATAGTGTTTTTTGTGCTATTGTTGTTGAAAATTCTGATAAACTTTGGGAGTATTTTATCCAAGACTTCACTGATTAAACTATGTTTTTATACTTGTTATCTAGTGAATGCGTGATGAATGTTTCCCTTATGTTTTCAAGCAAATTTGTTTGTAGCTTTTGATTATGTTCTCAATCCGGATTTGTAGATTGATGAATGGACTTATAGAAGCTATATACGTCTCTTAATTTATGTTAGTTAATTATCTCTTAATGATCTGGCATATCACCTATGTATTTTAGCATCACTTTTAAAAGGTATGTGTTTCCTTCCCCTTTCCTCAAAACCCAAAGAAGAGTCGACTTCTTAATCTCAGAGGTTATTCAATGTCTCTTGCGCAAATTGGTCCCCCAACACTGAATTTCCCATAAGGCTGTTTGTTTCCAAAGAAAATTTTAAGGTCAACAATTCTTTTTGTGGCACGCTCAGTGGGACATTATTTTAAAAAAAAAAAACCACATCCCAGCTAGTTTATGAGTCATAGGCCCGTTACCAGGAGTCAAACGGCCCTACATCCTCATCTTCTTTTTCCTCCATTGGTGACCATCCATTGTACCTTAGTTTCACCTCCACAGGGTCTCCCCACTATCATACACGCTGGAATAGCACAAGTCCCTCCACAAATTTTTGTGACATGGGACAATGGTAGCCTTCTCATTCCTCTAGTTCCACCCGTAGTTTGGGGAGCCATTCTGCCAACTGTGCTAAAGGCCATTCCTAAATTCATGGGAGATTGTCATAAAACCCCTAGAGAACATCTACAGGACGTGGCTAGTGTTTGTACTGTACATGGCATCACCGAGCAGAATGTGGCTTTGCAGTTACTCATAGCATTTTTCAAAGGAAAAGCTCTGGATTGGTTTGGATTACTAGGCCCTAGTACTATAGGGGACTGGGATCAGTTGGGAGACCACTTTCTTTAGAGATTCTCAGACAAAGCTGATAGATCATCCCTAATGCACCAACTCATTATGATCAAAAGAGCTCCTATAGAGGCATTAACTAATTTCAACCTAAGATTCCAGTGAACCTGGCAAAGGATACCATTGTCCGCCCACCCCCTGACGAATATGGCTTTCGTATTTTATCTAAAATCTTTCAATTCTGACATATCAGTAATGATTCAATCCTTAGGGGGTACCACTCTTCCAAAAGCGTTTGACTTAGCTGTTCAAGTTGAAAATAACCTTATCGATGCTGGAAAGCTCGCACCTCACCCTACAATGCTAGTGTTCCCTAAAATATCTACCCAAGTAATGGAGGAAGCCACCCCAAGGACCTCTTCTCCATAGTCTATGTATTCATTCCCCACTCCTCAAGCTACTCCCCAAACCACCTCTCTGGCTGCTAAGGTCAATGATATGAAAAATCTCTTAAGTTCCTTCTCTAATGAAATTGTCAACCTAAAAAGGGCCAAGGTCTCTCCTACCAAGCCTCCTTTTTAGCAAAACTTCCAAGGAAATCGACCTCCCTATCAACATCCTAATTATCGGGTTGAGAAAAATCCCCCGCCGAATAGCCAAATAGTCCCCGTCCCTAATCCATTACAGGCCATCCACACAAACGGTGGTAGAGAATTGACTGTAGGTCAGAATAATTTGGCGGATGATACCAATTCTTGGTGTTTTCCATGCAACAATGCTCATGCCCCAAGGAATTTTCTAAGGGGGAATTTGCAATAAAAGGTCATGGAACAAAGGAACTCAGGTATAATAGCGGATGAATCCGTGTATATATCCTCAGGCATGGATAATGCGACTTTTGTTGCTCACATGCAAGGAATGCCATTACAACAAGAAGCAAAAATTATCCCTAATCAAATGCTTTTTTCATGGATGGAGGATGATGATACAGTGCTAACTATTGGTGGAGGAACTCTGAAAGATGGAGCCTCTATGGTGCATTCAGACTACAACCTTCACTCTAAAAGGCGTTTGACTGGGGAGGATGCCAGCAATATAAGGTTAGTACCCATGAATAGGCCCTCAGAACCACCAGTCATCATTTCTGCCTATCCTAGGAAGGAGTTCATCCCTTACAAACTGAAAGAGCCTAAGGTTTTCATGCCCTCAGTGCTGGATGTAGTAGAGCAATTGAAGAAAGCTCCAGCTCATGTCTCTCTCTAGGATCTCTTGAGTATACCAGAATAGAAAAGCTGGCTAAGGGAGGTATTGTCCCATGATCAAAAGGATACAAGTGCGGTAGCTCCACCACTCTCTCAGACGAATGGAATGGATCACCACCCAGTAGTTAGCAAGGCACATCCCTTTGCTACTTTGATGAATGAAGGCTCACCCTCCACTACACAAGGATAAGGTAAACCTAAGCCGAATCCTTTTTACCTTACCCTTATGGTTGGAAATAAACTTTTGCATAACTCCATGATAGATTCTGGTGCTAGTACCATGATCATGCCCAAGCAAATTGCTGAAGTATTAAACATTAAGTGTGACCCTTTAAGTAAGGGGGTAATGCAGCTCAATGGGAATAAAGTCTAGATGATAGGTCTCATCAAAAGCCTCCCTTTGACCTTATTTTCATATCCAAGTATAACGGTATCCCAAGAAGTAGTGGTCATCGACATCCCTCCCGTCTTTGGGCTCTGTCTGTCCTGAGAATTCACCGCTAAAATAGGAGGATATATGTCCCTGGATTGGTCCCACCTGATTCTCCATACCCGACACAGCGTTAAGATGAAGATCCTTTCAGAACCCCTTCACGCTGAGCATATAGCTAATGAAGCCTTAATCAATTTTGAGCCTACTCACACCTCTATAACCCATGATGAGCGAAACATGGTAGAACTTTTAGAAGATGAAGAAGTAACCAGGGAAATCCCACCCGAACAAGAAGCTTTCCTAAATGAGTTCATAGACTCTGATCCCTTCCCTAATTACCATGCCACTAGCCTAGGAACTTATTGCATTTTTGAAGAGGATTAGTTGATCCTAAAAATCGCCAAGGATCCGTTCTCCAAAGATCAGTTATCTTCGACACTATGGACCCTACACTTCGATGGTGCCAAATGCAAAATGGGCTCTAGAGCTAGAGTTTGTCTCACCCCTCCTATGGACGATCAAATACGAAGGTCTTTCCAACTGTAGTTCACGTGTTTGAATAATGAAGTAGAGTATGAAGGGCTAATTCAAGGTCTGAACATGGTAGAAAAAATGGGCATCAAGAAGCTTAAAGTCTTTGGTGATTCTGAATTGGTAGTACACCAAGTTTGAGGAATATCCAATGCCAAACATGTCCGTATGAGATCCTACCGCTCCAGAGTTTGGGATTTAATAGAAAGTTTTGATGCCTTCAATATCACAAGCATTCCCCAAACACTAAATACTGAAGCAGATCACATGGCGACCATAGAAGCTCATTTTGATCCAGCTGTAGACCTCTTAGTCGGTCACCTAGCAGTCAGCATGGTGGTCCATCTGACTGTTTTGATAATGATACATATTGGTAAGTTTTTGAAAGTGATGAGCAGATTGCTCTATTTATTCGAAGCTTGGGAGAGTTTGCCGACCACCTGCAACCCAAGGTTAAAGAAGCTTACAGAAACTAGATTATTCAGTTAAAATCCAACAAGCTCCCTAATGGTTTGATCACCTTAGAGAATTTTTTTGATCATGAGGATGTTAAGAAGGATAAGAGGAAGCTCATGGTAGACAAAGGAGATTACACGAAAATGTCAGTCGGAAGAAGAAGAATCCTCAAGGTGGGTAAAGGTGTTTCCTCTGAAGGCAAGGAGAAATTGGCTCAATACTATGATAAGTATGGAGGTGTCATGGCTTGGTCTTATGATGATTTAAAAGGTTATGATCCTAGCATCATTCAACACACCATCGAGTTCACAAATGAAGCTAAGCTAGTCTGACAAAAATAGAGACTTGTTAATCCCAAAATCGAATCCCTCATGGCTCAGGAGTTGAAGAAACTGATCAAGTCAAGGATTATTTACCCTTTAAAGCACAATACATGGGTGTCAAATTTGGTCCTTGTGAGAAAAAAGAATGGAGATATTCGACTCTGTGTCAACTTCCGAGACCTAAATCGAGCATCGCTCAAAGATCATTATCCCTTGCCATCAATGGAGCAATTATTAACACTGTAGCTGGATCAAAAATGTTCCCTATGTTCGATGGTTTCTCAAGATATAATCAGGTAAGTGTCAAAATGGAGGATCAACACAAGACCACTTTCACCACCAAGTGGGGAACATTTGCGTATCAAAAGATGCCTTTAGGCTTGTTAAATGCTGGGGCCACTTTCCAAAGGGACATGGATTTGGCTTTCAAAGAGCTAATAAATAAGATTATCTTGATATATTTAGATGACCTAACCATGTTTTCTAAACACTGGGAGGATCATTTTGATCATCTTGAGTTAGTCCTACAAAAATGTCTTGAATTTGAGATCTCCTTGAACCCAAAAAAATGTATTTTTGGGGTTCCTTAGGGGAAGCTGCTGGGGCAAATAGTTTCTAAAGAAGGCATCTCTATTGATCCAAACTGAGTCAAGGCTATTAAAGAGCTCCCCCTTCTAGTCAACAAAAAGGGAGTGCAATCTTTCTTGGGATAGGTCAATTTTGTCAGTCGTTTCATCTTCGACTTCGCTAGGATAATAAGACCTATCACCCTCATGCTTAAGAAATATATACATTTTAAATGGACTGCTGAAGCCAAAAATGCCTTCGACCAAATAAAGCATGCCATCTACTTAGCTCTAGTGTTATCTAATCCAGACATGTTAAAGGATTTCATAATGTATGTCTATTCCGATTAGCATAGTATCACCATGGTGTTAACTCAAAAGGACACCCAAAAGGGAGGAGAGCACCCTATAGCTTTCCATTCAAAAACTCTCAAAGATTATGAGCTCCGCTATAACTTTTTAGAAAAGCAAGCCTTAGCTGCTATAAAAGGACTGAAGAAATTCAGACATTTCATTGCCTGCAACAAGACCACAGTGTATGTAGCTCATCCCACAGTAAGAGAGTACATCATGGAGGGCGACATCACAGAAAAAAGAGTGAATTGGATCACCAAGATCCTAGAATATGATGTTGACATCAAGCCCACAAAGCTAGTTTGCGGGAGAGGTTTATGTGAGTATATAGTGTAGGATAGTGAACCCCATAGTTTTGAAGCCACCTCAGAAGAAATGGTTATGTTTATGCCCGACACCTCCAACGAAAGTTGGATTGACAAAATAAATTTTGTTTTGAAGACAGGGACCTTTCCCAAAAATCTTCCCTCAGCCAAGAGGAGATTCTATCGACTCCAAAACAATGGTTTTCACCTCATAAATAAAATTATTTTTAAAAGAAATTTCGATGGAGTTCTACTTTGATGTGTGGACTGAGGCTAGGCTGATAAAATTCTCCAAGAATTTCACTACAGCCCCTCAGGAGGCCATTTCTCCGCACCTACAACCACGATCAAAATTACTCAAGTTGGATACTTTTGGCCATCCATGTTCAAAGATGTACATGCTCTAGTAAGAGGATGTAAAGAATGCCAATATTATATGGGGAGGGGTAAGAAAGTGGCCATGCTGCTCAGGCCTGTGTCAGTGGAAAAGCCCTTTTCTCAATGGGGCCTCGATTTTGTTGGGATGATCAACCCTCCAAGTTCAACCAAACATAAATGGATCCTGACCACCACTGACTATTTCACCGGATGGTTTGAAGTCATTCCCCTATGGAATTCATCTGAAAATGAAGTGCTAGCTTTCCTAGAAGAACTGACTTGTTGGTACGGCCCCCCAAAAACCATTATATCAGATAGCATGTATGCCTTCACGGGCTTGCGAATCACATAGTTCTCTCTTAGCAGAGGTATTTATCTCAAAACCTCCTCTAACTACTACCCCCAAGGGAATGGTCTGGCAGAATCTACTAACAAGAACCTGGTCCAACTTATAAAGAGGATAGGCATAGAATATAAGAGGGAGTGGCACCATCACCTAAGGAGTGCATTATGGGCTGACCACATGACACCCAAGAAGATTCTCAAAACCTCCCCATACAAGCTGGTATACGGGAAAGATGCATTTTTTCCTCTGTCACTAGAAATTCCAATGTTATGGTTGCTAAAATCTATGGATATCACCAAAAATGGCCCAATGGTCATAAGGCTAGTGGAGATTATGGAGTTAGAAGAAGCAAGAGAGGCCGCCTTCACAACTCTCTAGGATAGGCAAGAAATCGTAGAAAGGTGGTTTGATAGTAAAAAGAGTTTTGATGTGATATTCGCCCTCAGAGACCTTGTTCTAAAGTACAATGAGAGGATGGCAAAGCCAGGTCAGCACACCAAGTTTGACTGCCTATGGGAGGGTCCTTTCCACATCATATGATGTAAGGATTTCAATGCTTTTGAGTTAGAGGACATGAATGGAGAATCCTTCTCCATCCCGGTTAATGGTTTTCATGTTAAGCCTTATTATTAAGACCTCCTTCCCCTTTTCCATGTAAATAGTGTATACTATGTGCATATGTGTGGTGTGTATTTATTTTAATTATTTCTAGCTCAACAAGCATCAAGAAAGAGAGACTAGATAAAGACAAAAGTAAAATCATTATATTAAGTCTTTCTCATATGTTGTTACAAAATGTGTAGGCCCTCGGCCTCTCTCTTGTTTACATCTTATAGTTTCAAGTGCAAGTCATGCTTTGCCACCCTTTTCAGAGGCTGGCTTCAGTATCTTCCTCCTCAATGTTGGAGTCCCCTTCTTCTCCTAGCCATTTCAAATAAGAATAAATCTCAGGCTCCCCATGCATGAATATAACCACCAGGTTAGGAGGCTGATTTGGCATCAAGATGCTTGGGAAGATATAGTCCTTGAACCCAGTGCACCAGTCCGTGCCTTCCAGAATGGGGACCATCATATGTACTTGCAGGAGAAACACTGCAGCTAGCTCAGCGTGGTACCTATGGTAAGACAATGACATGGTTTTCAAGCCATTGATAAGTGGATGCCACTTCACTTCTTCATTTTGTAAGATGAAACGCTCTAAGTTAGATGCCATAGGGAGTCCTAGGAAAGGTACATGATACATGACTACATCTTCAAGGCCTCCTAGGTAGTCTAAAGGAAAGAGTGCTTCAGTCAGTTGCATTGTCAATAACCTAGACTAGCTGCAATCTAGCAGAGAAGCCACGAAGCATGAGCAAATATCTGTATTCACCCAGTATCGGTCTGGATTGCCAATGAAATCTTCCCCAAGTATCCATTTGATAGCAAAAATTATTAATGGATTCTTCCTTTATGTCATCCCTTGCAGCCTCCAGTCTAATATGTTCCCCAGGAAAGTGACTTGCACCCTTCTGCTGACGAGCCAAACTGGAGTATCCATTTCTTTAGAAACTTCACCGTTATAGCTCGCGTAGTGATAAAAGAATGTCTAAAAAGACATATTTATAGCAAAAATCTTGGCAGGTAAGCAATTGGCAACTTGAGCTTACCCTTTTCTCATTTCAATGTCTCTGTCACACCTCTATTAATTTGAGTCACGTGAATGAGGTTATTTTCAAGATATCAACATCTTGTCAGTCACCTCGAAAAGAGGAATGGATGGAAACAAAGAGCCATACATACTTTCAGGTACGTCACCCTTAAATGTGAAAGCTCCACCAGCTTGTTTCAGCTCACGTGGCCATTATTCCTAACTAATCTTCTCAATTAAAGAAATATTTTGCCTAAAGAACTTTTCCTGAGGAATGCCAAATCAACCAAGTAGTTTTTTAGGAAAGTGGGAATGACGGCTCCCCTCATTTGTGGAGGTTGATCACTGCAGCATTTTGAGTTGCCACGTGTGCAAGCCGAGCCTTAGCTTTTGTGAGAAACAAGGCATGTCATGCATTTAAAAGTTCAAAGGTTCTCCTGGCCATCAATTTGTTCATTTTGTTGCCAAGGAGTGAGGCCAAAGGAAGATGTGCAGGTTTCCATCTGTTATCTCTAGTTTGCTAGCAAAACAGGGAATGACGATTGTCTGTCTTGATGCATTCTAAGGCTTCGTCCACAAAAGCTGCTCCCAAAGGTTTCTAGTTTAATATTTTTGAGGAACTATCTTACTCCTCTCATGCCATTCCACCAAAGAAGGAGTATCCAAAGATGAAGGCCATAAAGAAAATGACAACCCGGAACTCATCGGTTGTTTTGGATTCCTTAGAAAATATCTATGAGCCTGAGGTCCGAAAGCAGCCCAAAAACCTTAGAGAGGCTGCTTGTTCAAGGATGTTGTATCACAAAAATGATCCTCATTCTGTTGCGGTGCGTTTCTAGAAGAGTGATGCTCTCCAATCTTTGGTCCCCGTAGTCCCCTACTGTCCTGAGCTCATGGCCACCTGTGTGGAGGTTTTTGACCCCATCTTATTTTCTATCAGTGGCTCGCACCTGAAATTGATCATATCTCTAGAGGCCATTAGGGAAATGCTATGCTCCCCAATCTTTGAAAATACTGAGGTTTTCTTAGAAAAATCCATGGAGGAATTCTGGAGCACTAGGAGAGATGCATTAACTTTTTGTCAAAATGCTTTCAATTGAAGTTTGTCAGCAAGGTTTCCAAGGTTCCCTTTGTCTTACAATGATCTAAAACAAGATGAGCTTAGAGATATCTCATCTACCCTGGCATGGCTGTGTGGTCATGATAATGACTAGGATATCATAGCTTCCATGATGGGCTTTCCTTTTAAATGCAGGAAGCAAAGGCCATGGTCAAGCAGTTATCCAAGTTTCAATAGTTGCAATGTTTTAGGTTCTCTTCAATATTGGTGCATCTGCTTCTGCATCAAAATGAAGCTTTCTTTGCATAGTTCATGTGCTTGGCCACTTTCGATGAGGCGGGAGATGTAATGCTAGTGTCTTGTTGAATGCCTCTGTTACTGGCCTCTTATGATTCTTACCAGTTTTCAGATTTGTTCTTGGCTCCCGTGCTCAAGGATTTTGAGTGATTCCCTACGAACCTCTAGCCCGTTTCTCATAGGTTCAAATGAGCTGGATGTAGAATGAATGCCCTCCTTGTGACTAGTTCGTGGGCCCTAATTTCTCTTTCATCTACATGCATGGTTTCTCTGAGGAGCCGTTCTGGCTACCTACTTACATGACTAACAGAATCTTAGCTCTGAAAATGACAAGGTAGTTGGCAAGATTTGAGCAAGCGATTGGTGTTGGGAAGCATGATACCTCCATTACAGAAGATAACAAGGCCATTGGCCCAATTACCCTAATAAAAAGAAAAGTAGCTGAGGAAACCTTGACTTCAAAGATGGTGCAACTGGGTTTCATGGTAATTGATGACTCTTGGAGTTATGACCTTGATGGTTTCTTAAGCAAAAGGAAAAATGCTATGAGGCATGAGCCTCGAGACTCATGGGTGGAACATACAAACCCCCAGGTTGATGACCCAAGCAAATATGTGGGTCCTGATAATTTTCCTATTTTGGATCGCCCCTCGTGGTTAAAATTTTATACCCCAGTACAAAGGTTCAACCCTATGAAGCCTATTCCTCGAGCATTGTTGGAGAGCATGAAAACTTTATCCTGACCTAGAAGGAAAAGGAAATTTTTTTGGGTCTATCATCAGGAAGTAAATTAGCTTAGAGCTAGCCTTGGGAATGCACCCTTGGATGAGTGTTTCAAGCAGGAATGAAGTAAGATAAATAAATCTAATGATAAGACAGGTGATAGTTCCTCATGCAAGGACTCATCTCCCAAGATAGCTGCTCAGCAGGAAGTTGGGATTATAAATATCGAAGGGCATGAGCCAGAGCCAAAAATCCCTCTTTCTTTAGATAGTGCAACCTACAGACCTCATTTGAAGTCTAGTAAGAGGCAGTCTGAGAAGCAGTCTTCTGAGGGCCCCCCGAAGAAGAAGTCATATCTCAGTGGGTCAGAAGAGGTTGCACCTAATACATCAACGACAACATCTACAGATCTTGAACCGCTGCATCCTTCGACTCATCAGGTACACCCCTTTTCCCCTCTTCTCATTCTCTAGATGTTCTTACAACTACCCTTGCACCCATCATGCAAACCTCAGTCCCTACTGCTCTTACTTTGGCCCCGACAGGTATGACAGTTAATCCCCAAGACATACTCACACAGGCTTCTGTTCCTTTCTCGAGCGCGATCCCCATATCTACAACTTTTTAGTTGCCCACATTAGAAATAGTCCTTATGTCACATAGGCTAGGTTTTGAAGAGTCTTACCCCCAGAGTATGGCTACAGCGTTTGCCAGTTCCTTCCCATTAGTGGGCTCCCTTTTTGTCCCGTTATTTTTCTCATTGGCAGTGACTCATCTGATCCAATCTTCTTTCGCTGCCCCTTTTTCGCATTTCCCTTTTGCTATCCCTCCTAGTGCAGTTTTTATAGGTCAAGCCATTGATCATCTGGATAATTTCTAGCAGTAGGTTGTTTATGATAGAACCATCAATTCAAATAAAGCCAATAAGCGGAAGGAGAAAGAAGGTGCTCATCATGCTCACACTCACCTACAGACCCATTTCAGCAAGCAAAGAAATTGCCTTTACTTTGAAAATCTAGTTCCCAAGGTTGACAAGCCCAAATCTTAGATGAGACCTGATGATTATGAGCTACAGGCAATGGGCATTAGTCTCCCAAGCACCACGACATCTAACAAGGTCAGAATGATGGAAGAAACTTCTAAAGCAGTGTCCATGGACTTTATTAAGAAGAGTCGTCATTTAGAAAAGCTCCAAGCAGAAAACGTTAGCCTCCATGATTCCTTTTCCTAGCAAAGGAAGGAAGATAAGGCTCAGGTATTAGAGATCAATCATCTATAGAGCCTGCTAACTCAAGCTAATTCAGAGAAAGGAAAGTTGTAGTTGGCCCTTAATAGCGTAGGTTCCTAGCTAAAAGGTCAAGAAGTGACAAGAAATGTAACCCTGAAGGAATTACAAGATAAAGACTTTGAGATACAATGATTGAAAGCTACTTCTAGGGATGTTGCCCAGGTTCAAATGCAATTGCGCAAAGAAATCCTTCTCAAAGAAGGTTATGCCTATCAACTGAGTGAAGCCCAGGTATCACGGTCAGACAAGAAGATGAATTTTGGAGCCAAACTAAAAGCAAGAGAAACTAGCCTTGAACAATCTAGCAAACGTGTTTTAGAATTGGAGACTCTTCTGCAGTAGGAGCAGAATCATACATTGCAGTTGCAATAGGCCATCAAGACTGGGGAAGCAAAAATCTTAGCCTTGGAAAATCAAGTGGCTATTGAGCAAAGCAAAATCCAGTAGCTCCAGTAAGAGACAATTGAGAAAGATAATGAGATATCTCGATTGATGACTCTCCCACCCCCACAGCCAATTGCTCCAAACTTTTCTACCATGCTGACAGAGCTATATGTTTCCCATTGGGAAAAAGTAAAATAGTACTGCTCATCCTTGTAGCTGGTGTTAAGATTTCTTAGTGATGTGTAGTCCCTCTATGTCGAAGCTGGGCACCTTATTAATAATTCTATGCTTATCATTGGTCCGAAGTTCCCAATAGCCCAGAATCTTATTCAGTTGCTTTATTCCACTCAAGAGGAGGAGCTTAGGGATAGAGGGATTGCAGATCACTGACAATTAATCAAAAAGACTAATGTCGTCATAAACTACCACAGAATAATTATGCAAGTGTTAGCTACTCTATCGCTTTTGCAATTTTTAGTACCAGATATTAAACAACGTGTCAAGAAATTTGTTTCTCTAGGCTTACCTTCTTCTTTCCCTATGGATGGTTCTATGCTACAGATTGATAAAGTATTGTAGTAGATCAAGAACGTGTAGCAGGATAGAATTTTCCTATCATGGTTGGGAAGCCCTATTTCAGTAAATGAGGTGGAATGTCTTTTGCATCCTCTAGCCTAGCTCTTCGCCCTCCTGAACCAGGTCCAAGAAGAGCCTATACCTCTACCCTTGGATGAAGTAATTTTCCTAGAGAAATATTTCCAAGATTTGTAAGCGCAAGTTACGCTCTCTGAAGATGAGTGGCTGCCTTTGCAACAAGCTTTTGATATTTTCCATCCTATTGTGGCTTGAAGTCTGGTCTATGAAACCAGTAATTTTGGGTTCTTCTATTCCGCAGGCAGAATCACCCTTGTTAGTTTCTAGGAAATGTTCACCTTTATTTTCCCCTGATTTAAGATTTTCGGCAGGCCTGGTTGTGATCACCTTTTTTTTGCTAGCAGGGCAGAGCGTGTGGAACACTTGGTGGCCCGACGTTGCTCCCTCATTTTGTCTTTGGCATCCAGTTTTTGAAGCAGCATAGGGGTGACAAATGGCAATGCTTGGCGACTATTCTTCTTGGTGGGCACACTCATTAGTGCAGTATGCAAGTAGTTTCTTGTGGTTGTGCCCTTTTCCATAGTCCGTTCTCTTTTGGCAAAATCTTTTTAGTTCTTGGTAACCTCTAGTCCATTGTGGGTAAAAAGTTGAGTTGCAGGGTTTGTTTTGCTGGGTGCGGCCTCCATAGTGACACGCCATGTTTTCTATTCAATGGGGGTTCTACCATTTTGGCATTTTGGGAAGCTAATTTTAGGGGTTGTGGCCTATTTAAATGCAGTGTTCTTTTCTGCCCAAAAAAGGAGAAAAGTTTGGAGAACACAGAAAAAAAAAGAACAGTCTAGTTTACTAAGTAGGAGTTTTCTTTTGTTTCCACCCTTAAAAAACTATTTTGGTCTTGCTATAAGAAGATTATTCAGATTGTGCCCATGGCCTTTATGATGTCTCTTTTGGCCTACTTTGGGAGTATTTTATCCAAGACTTCACTGATTAAACTATGTTTCTATACTTGTTATCTAGTGAGTGCATGATGAATGTTTCCCTTATGTTTTCAAGCAAATTTGGTTGTAGCTTTTGATTATGTTCTCGATCCGGATTTGTAGATTGCTGAATGGACTTACAAAAGTTATATATGTTTCTTAATTTCTATTAGTTCATTATCTCTTAATGATCTGGTGTATCACCTAAGTATTTTAGCATCACTTTTAAAAGGTATTTGTTTCCTTCCCCTTTCCTCAAAACCCAAAGAAGAGTCAGCTTCGTAATCCTAGAGGTCATTCAGTGTCTCCTACACAAATTGGTCCCCCAACACTGAATTTCCCATAAGGTTGTTTGTTTCCAGAGCAAATTTTAAGGTCAACAATACCTCCTTGGGTTGGTGTCCTAAACATTGTAATAGAGTTTCATTGTGAGGCTGGATTGGAGCAGTAGTCTCCAGCAACATTGTTCACCGAGATTTTTCCCATCTTGGGTTTTCCTTGTACATCCTCATGTTATGAGATGCCTCTATGTATGTGGTTGTTTTTTAGTTGATCTCCTCACTAACTGATATGCTTACATAGGATAGCTTGAAGGAAAATTTTAAGAACCATTGATTCACCCCCTCCCCCTCACAATGGTACATTGTGTCTAACATTCAATTTGCAAATCAAATTCATAAAATTAAGTTGTTAATTGTCAAAACCCTAATTTTCAAAAATCATCTTGAAATTGTGCAAACATTGAATTTCCATTTAATTTTCAAATTTATGACTATTTTCAGATTTATCCTCTTTCCTAAAATTCAAATTTTCAATTTCCCTCATTTTTCAAAATTCAAAATTTCAAAAATTAAGTGGTTAGGTCCTAAAACCCTAATTTTCAAATTTAATTGGATTTTGTGTAAATTTCAATCAATTTAAATGAATTTTATCTTTCTAAACATTTTTCAAGGAGTCCCTATCCATTAGGTTGGACCCTTTTGAAATTTGCAATTTAATTCCTTTTTTTTCTTAAAACCCTAATAGGGTCCTATTTTCACATTCAAACCTTTATTTTGCATATCTAGAGATCGTAAAATCAATGGGTCAGCTTTAAAATCATCAAAACTTTCATCCCTGAAAATTTCCAAAAAATTTGGGAGGACCGTGTGCACTTTCAACACGGTCCACAACTTTTTTCTCAAAATTTTGAGATACTGTTATGATTTCATTTAATAGCTTAAATCGAGAAAATTGGCCAATTTTGTCAATTTTTGATCCCTCTAAAACAAAAAAATACCTTCAAAATTTAACATTTCAAATTTCAAGACTTTTTTTAAAATTAAGTGGCTAGTTATAATCTGCCCTAATTTAAAAAATTCTAATTTTGTCAATTTTAAAATTAAGTGGTATCCCATTGGCCCTAATTTTAAAATTCCAATTTCCTTTCATTCATCATAAAATATTTTTTGGAAATTGTGTCATTTTTCCTTTCAACAAAGTTCAAATTGTCTAATCATTATTTGTTTAAATTTTTGCATTATTCAAATTTTGAAAACTTTGTTCCCACCACCATATTCTCAATCCATGCCTTCCTTCAATAATATCACACCACCTTCTCAATCAATCATCTCTAACATCAATTCTTATACCAAAGTGACCATTAACAATCTTGCTCAAACTGTGTCTTCCTTGCAACAACAAATTGCTTCCATGAGTGAATCCAAGTTTAGTGTGCCCACATTTGATGTTGTGAGCCCACTTTCTCTTGTTATTGTTAAAGTCGTGCCACCTAAGCATGTTGAGGTCCCTCAATTGGAAATCTATAATAGAAAAGGTGATCCTCTAACGCATGTCAAAACATTTCAAACCTTGTGTATTGATTTTGCTTATGATTAAAGATTGCTTGCAAAACTGTTTACAAGAACATTAAGAGATAAGGATTTACAATGGTATTTCTCTTTGCCTTCTTATTCTATCACTTCTTTTCAACAATTAACATACACTTTCATTCAACAAATTCAAAACAACATTGATCCTAAAATCACTTTGACTGATTTAATGCATTGTAACAAGGTGTTAAAGAAAAAGTGACTGATTTCATTGGTAGATATAAGAATTTGTGTGCTCAATTTTCTTTTTGTGTACCTGATAATGATATTCAAAGAATTTTCATTTCTAAACTGCAAAAACAATTAGGAAAAATCTTCTTTTATCCGAGTTTACTTCCTTTCCATAGTTCTGCGCAACACTCCACAATTATCAACTCGATGTGAGTCAAATGGAGAAATCCACTCCTATGGCTCCAAGTGATAAGGGAGAGAGTGTTAAAAAACCATTTGTGAAGATAAAACCAATAAAAGGCTTCATCAAGTTCAATGATACAATCAACAACAACAAGGTGAATGCTACAATAGGTGTACCTCCTATATATAATTTTTTTTAAAAAGAAAGACAATTTACTCCTATGAATGAATCTTTACATAGTATTATGTCTTAGTTATTATAAAGAAATGTTATCAAACTTCCTGCTATAAAACCAATTGATCTGTCTAAGCTAGCATCCCCTTATTTTGATAACAATTCCTTTTGTCAATTTCATTATTATCTTGATCATGATACTGGGAAATGTTTTGCATTAGAAAGTAAGAGTCAAGATTTGATTGATAATAATACTATATCTGTGGATAGTGTGAATGATAAGGGAAACAAATCATTAGCTCCTCCTAATCAAAATCTTAATATTTTCAGTCATCCTTTTCCTTCTCATACCTCTAATGTGATTTAGAATGAACATACCTCTTTCTCTCCTTTTGATCTTACTACCACAACTTTGAATTTAGTAAATATGGTAGAGAAACAAGAGACACCTAAGGATCCTTGTATTACATTTGACCCTAGTGAGACCATTAAAGCACCCGAAAGCCTTTTATACATAGTTGTGAAGGTTAAGGACATACCTTGCCGTGGTGTTCTTGTTCATCGCTCTTGCATGGTTAATATCATCACTGAGGAGTATCTTTTAACTTTACATTTGCATAAACCAATTTATGATAATACCAATGTGGTTGTGAAGTTATTTGATTGATTCTCTTGTCCTACCATTGGTTTTATCATCCTTCCTATTGAAGTTCACACTAAATCAATGGATGTCAATTTTTTTATCATTCCTTCTTTTGAGAAATTCTATGTGAAGTTGGCCTACCCTTGGCTATTGCTTCTCCAATTCATAACTGTTTAAAATTTCCCCACAATGGAGAAATTATAAATGTTAACCATAGCTTATTTCGACCATCTGAAAGAAGCCTAGGTATTCCTATTGATTTCTTTTGGCCTAAATAATTTCAATATCTTCCACCAAGAAGTGATGCTCGGTTCCAATTTTATCAAAAAATGTAAGAGAGATATGATCTTATCCTTAAGTCAACCTAGATCCCCAACACTTGACATTCCTATCATTCTTGAAGATGAAGTTCTTCTCCTAATGGATAGAACTAATCTTCCTCCTAAGGAAGATCTTCACCCTATTCCTATGTATGTAGCTATGCTTTCTCCTAAGAAGAACAACAATATTCCTTCTAAGGTTAGACATGTACCACCTCCTCTTGATGGACCTAGTCTCCTTCCTACACCTAATATTCCCCTTTTATATGGTGCAGTTCCACCTCCTTCTTCTTATAGAGAGAAGAGGCCTGCATCTCTTGTTCAACCTAGAAGACCTCAACCTAAACCTTCAACTATCAAAGAAGAGAATATTCATCCTTCAACAAATATTCCTCCTTCTTCTTAGCCTTCCACTAAGATGTTAAAATTGTCATGCGAGACACCACTAACGAAGATGTTGTGCTTGAGCTCATGAAGTATTTCCTTAAAATATTCAATCTCCTAGAACTCCAATAGTTGACATGATTCCATTTTCTCCTAAGAAAGATGTTGAACCTAAATCTCCAAATCGTAAATTGCAAAAAACATGCGATGGTTTTACTTTTATTCCTATGTGATGTCCTCTTTCTATAAATATTGAAGAAGAAATAGGTGAAAATGTTATTCATGCTATAATACAACTCCTAATTCTTTTGATAGTGAATATGAATATGTTGATGTTGACAAGCATTTATCAGCTGAATTTTCAAAAGCCCTAATCCTAGCTCCTAGAGTCGAACAAAGTGACTTACCACATGTGCATAGTCCTTGTTTGGATTGTGTGATAGCTCCATATTGTTTGCTCAATGTCTCTCCTCTAGTGTGTTTCCCACCTTCCTAAAATAGTGATCAGCAAGATCAGGAGGTGGATGTCATGCAAGATTAGTAACATTAGCACCATAGATCTTCTCCCTCTCTCATTTCTTCCTCTCTTGTGACCATGCTTCTATGTATATCCCTATTCTTCTATTTTTCCCTTAATGTCTACTTGAGGATGATACAAAGCATTGAGATCTCTTTTGGTCTCTTTCATGTTACCTCAAAAGACACTTGTGTTCCCTTTTTTGCAAGGAAGTTTCCTTTCTATAGGGAATGATGATTATTATATGCATACATATATGATATACATGAGTTATCATACAACATACTGAGCTCGAGGAAAGAGAAACTAGCTCATGTTTTGTGTTCATTAGCCTTGGGTTTATTCCTCGACTGGGGGAGAAATGCTTGCAATAACATGCTCCCTCTCTTTCTCTCTCTTGGGTGTATCCTACCTTAAAGCAATCGCTCTCGATAAGGCATGCATGATTGCTTTAATGTGGGGGTATACACTCCACTCATATTTTCCTTCTGGATATTTAAAGTTACTTAGTGAACTTGGATTTGCTTTGTAATTTTGGTATCCTTTCTTTTCATGAATGATATTGAGGGAAACCTTGCTACTTGCAGTCATGGTTCTCCCTTCTTGATCTTCCCTTTTACTTTGTCAATCGAATTCGTAAGATCATTGGTCCACTGGGGGCATGGTGCATCTTTCCTCCTTGATGTGGTGGAAGTCTTTCAATCTTGTTTCCTTGTACTTTATCAATAGTATTGGCATACACTTATACTCCTACTAAAGTCGGGGCTAAATACAGTGTCATAAATTTGTGACCCTTGTAATTTTCAACCACATTAGCGTCTTCACATTTATCGATCAAATCCCCAAGCCTAATCGAAGACTCAAAACTAAACATTTTCCACACTTTTCACTACCCAAAACTTTCTTTATGTATAAGGGTAGGTGAGGGGTGTGGCACCCTTGTCCCTACCCTATTTGGGGCAACCTCTATCCTTTCTTTGCATTGAGCTTTGCAATTAAAGTGGGAAACCTTCCTTATGCCAGCCTATGGCAAAAAATCAGTCCAATAACCTTAATTGACAAATATATAAGTTGCATTTGTCCTCTCATTTAGAGAAGTTCAAAAAAGTGAAAAGTGGGGATAATTTCAAGAATTCAAGCATCCTTCTACTAATTGAGCATCCTAAAGTCTCCCTTCAAGGCTAGGTGTTTCATTCAAGTCAAGGATTCAACCATTGAAGAGGAGATCTCTTTCAGCATTCAATTTCACGCAAGAAAATCTACCTACATCTCTATTGCATCCTCCCTTGAGGTGTTTTACATTTCAGTCTTTCATTTATATTTACTTGCAAGTACTTTCTTTCATCATTTGGTTAATTCTAAAACTGGGGTTTGACTTGAAGGTAAACCCCCAATCCCAACCCCTTTCCCTCTCTTTTCTATGTGTATGTTGCAAGTGTCCAATTGTTCTTAAAGATTTGGACTCCATTTGCATAGGTGAAAAAAACCCTTTTTGTTTCATGGATTTTTTAGAGGACCATGCACACTTTCAACACGGTCCCGACAACTTTTCCTCAAATTTGTAGGGCAGCTTCATCTCAACATATTATAACTAGATCGCGGTGCACAACTTCATCCCACACTTCCATCCCAAGTTATAATAAATTATTTGTTACTTTTATGCTTAGTCTTCAAACACTTAACAAAAACAACAATATTTCCATTCTAAAAGAGGGGCTAGCTTGTCATTTTCACACCATTATCAATTCAATTAGTATTTAGTCTCTTTCCTAAAAGATTGGATCTAGTGAATTCTCTCTCCTCTTTTAAATGTAATGTGCATGATGTGATTGAAGGGAATTCCATAGTGAAACTTTCATCTCTCCTTGGAGGGAAGAAAACATTTCCTCATGATCTCCCCATCATTCACGTTTCCCCCACATTACACTTTCTAGGACTAGGCATATATCTATCAAGTTTCATTTTCTTAGAGACAAGGTTAATGAGAAGGACACTAGATTGGAGTATGTATCCACAAAGGAATAAATTGCAGATATCTTCACAAAGCCTTTGCCTAATGATACTTTTGAGTATCTTAGAGAAAATTCAAGTGTGACTTCCCCTCATGATAAGAACTAATATTCATGGATTTGCATCAGTCTGATGGATTTCATAGATCTATTTTGTGATGCAGATTGATGAGTGGTGGCCGCTACTTAGAACAAGTAGTTAGTATTGTGGTTTAGTTGTTTAGATGTGAGTTTTGTGCTTCAAATATGTTCCTTTTCTATTGATGTCTTGTTGGTATTGTGTTTTCATTGATGTGAGCCGATACTATATGGTAATCGGTATGGGAGGTTGAAGTGTATTGCAGATCATCGGTACACAAGTTAGTGTTGACTTGTGTTGATGACAAGTATTGAAGACCATATGGTATGATAACCGGTAAAGTAATATGTTGGATTTGAGATGTTGCCAAATGGTACGAATGTGTCTAGAAAGCTAGTATGGTGAGCTAATGATAAAGTGCAAAATTGGTATGTTGGATGTGAAACTATAGGATTCCCACTGGAAGACTAGGTCATAAAAGGATAGTGACATGATCAACAGAGTTTGGACTGCTACAAGTTAGTAAAGTAGACAAAGGGGATGTCTATCAGATTATGTGTAGGAGATGTAGCTACTCACACAATGAGGTCATATTAGTGCAACACTGGAAGATGAGCACAATATGTTGATAACTAATTCTCTTCTATCATTGGCCTGCAGGAGACAAGGATTCACTTCTATGGGTAAGTGGTAATTATTTGGCTTATCTCCTAACATACATGGAATGCATTATGACTCTCCGAGATAATATAGAGAAAGAAAAGAGAGGTAATTGGATGCATAGAGTGGATGACTAATGTAGAAGATGAGGAAACCCTTTGAGGTTGAGATTGGAGATGTTAACCAAGTCAGCATGTGAAGACATGATGTGCTCCGAAGGTAGAGAAATAAGTGTTAAGATGGTGAGTTTGCCTTGGCAAACCAGTTGACAAGAGAACCAGTCAAATGAAAATGAGGCTCTAAAGTTGCACACATAGAGTTACTAGTTTGTAGATGGAAAGTGGTGTTGCCATAGATGGATAATAGATGGAGATAGTTGGCATGAAGATATCATGCACACTACTATTATGAAGGCAAAAATATGCAAATTGGTAAACAAGGAGGATACTGACATACAACCAAGTGGACAAAGAGACAAAGGTGAAGTTCTCTCAATCTGATGAAGATGCACATGATGCGTCATCCAAGATTTTTGTTGAAGACCGGCATGGTTGATGACCAGGCCGAAAATATCCATCGACACAGGGAAGGAGAAGGCAAGAAGGTTAACTGATAGGCAAAGAGGGACCAGTAGTATGAAGCATATGTTGGTATTTTGGTATGGTTTTGTCACTGATGCCAACACCTACTAAATACACCTACTTTGGAGATCCAACAACATTCACCGACAAATAGTAAATTGTGCAATAGTTACTGGTATATGATTAACTGGCAGGATATAATGATTCACCAATACCTAGAATGACATGGAAGACACTTGGTAATGTCGAAGACATCATGTGGACACTTTATTTTGAAGTAATAATCATTGGTATAATCTTATTTGCATATTTTCTTTTACCGGCAAATAGGTCCAGGTTATCTAGGGTTACACCGGTAGGTTTATCTTTTCCAGATCAGCATGGCATGCTATGGAGATGATTTATTATTGTTGTAAATGCATTAAGCTGACATGTTCAATCAGTTATTGCATTGTATATTGTATTGTTTGTAAAATGTTTTTATTGTAATATCTTGTAGAGATGGCCTACTAAAATTGGTCTTAGGGTATGGTATAAATGTAAGATCTTATTTGTAAGATCAAGTGTGAAATGCGAAAAAGATTTAAGTGAAAGTATATGTGAGATAAAGCAGAGGCATACATGAAGACATCATTTGAAGGTGAAGTTAGGTTTTCTAGAAGCATATCAGTATTACACCGGTACTGAATTCAGCATATGAAGATGCAATTTTGTGCAATACATTCTTATTGGATTTAACCATCCAACTATAGTAAGTGTGACTCCCATTTGTGATTGAGCAGTGAGCTCTAGGCTATTAGCCTTTTTGCATGTGCAGAACCCTCTTGTACACTTACTATCTGCAGTAGTATCATCTAATTGTGGGTAAGGTTTCCCACCATGGTTTTTCTCTTACAGGGTTTCCATGTACAAATATTGGTGTCATGTGTTGTGGGTGACTTTGTGCTTATGTTTCATGCATTAATTCTTACCGGTATAGCAATTTACTATTAACACTGTCTACCGGCATACTTAACTAATTTACCGGTATTAAGCATTAAGTTGGTTAATAAGTTTTTGGTTTGAACTTATTAGACAACTAATTCACCCCCCCCCTCTCAGTTGTCTCTAGGACCTACAGCATACACCATTTGTGTGATATTGGTCTGAGACCATATTGGTTCGACATAGTGAGCTACGATGGATGTCGACAAAGGTGATAAGAGAAGATGTACCAGTAGGGCTAGTAGAGAACGTGTAGGGTTAGATGTCTAGTAGATGTGTACCAATTGAGTATTTGGCCGGTGATCCTATCTGAACTGACATAGAGGTCTAAGCTAAGATAGTTATCAACAGGATACCACATGTAGATGAAGTGGAAAGCTTGTAGAGGTTTGTGAAGTGTCGTGATGATGAGATTGTTGCAGTTATTCGACATTTAATATTGACTATGACTATTATGGGTTGAGTTTTAGAGGGGTTGTAGCTCAAGGCATCATGTATCAGATCAGATCCATGGAGTGCACTAAATGATGCAAGATGTATGGATATAGATAAAAGTAGGTGAAGTAACCCATCGAACCATTTATGGTGATTGACCAAAAGATGAGCCAAGAGATTGAATATGGATTGCTAAAGATGGAAGGCATGCACTGGAAGGCACAATGTTGGTAGTGATGTACAAGCAATCATCTCTAACACATAATTTGAGGAGATTTTATCCCCTTATGGTATGTCTCATTTGTCAAAGAAGAAACCCTAATCATGCTAGTGTTTGAATTTGTGTTTTGGCAGGAAAACTTGGATATATGTATGCAGACCAGAGACCAGGAGATGATGCTACTGCATGTCAAATGTTGAAGAGTGGAGTGTGAAATAGTAGCAGAGAGCCAACCATTTAGTGACTTCATCAAAGACCTGTTAGGTCCTTAAGGCAACTGAGAAGGGGGGGTGAATCAGTTGTCACATAAACTTAAACCAAAAACAACTTAACAATTTTATTGCTTAATACCAATGAACCAGTTTGTTATACTGGTGGACAGATTAACAGATAATTGCAATACTGATAAAGATTAACGTGTGAAACAAAAAGACAAAGTCATCCATAACACATAACACCAATATTTTTGCGTGGAAACCCTATAAGGGGAAAAACCATAGTGGGAAAGCTTACCCACAATCAAATGATACTACTACAGATAGTAAGTGTACATAAATGGGGTCTCCACATGCAAAAAGGCCAAGCGCCTAGAGCTCACTACTCAAACACAATGGGAGTCACACTAACTACAATTGGATGGTTAAATCCAATAAGAATGTACTATTAAAAATAGCATCTTCATATGCTGGATTCAGTACTGGTGTAGTTATGATATGCTTTCACAAAAACCTAGCTTCACCTTCAAATGATGTTTGCGTGTATAGCTCTACTTAATCTTGCATATACCTTCACACAATTCCTTTTTTGCATTCCACACCTAGTCTTACAATTAAGACCTTACATTTATACCATAACCTAAGACCAATTTTAGTAGGTCATCTCTACAAGATATTACAATAAAAACATTTTACAAACAATACAATATCCGATGTAATAACCGATTCAACATGTCGGCTTAATGCATTTACAATAATAAATAATCATCTCCATAGCATGTTGTGCTGATCTAGAAAAGATAAACCTACCGGTGTAACCTGGACCTATTTGCTGGTAACAGGCAAATATGCAAATATGAATATGCTAATAAACAATTCTCCAAGATAAGATGTCCAAACAATGTCTTTGACATTACCAAGTGTTTTCCATGCCACTACAAGTGTCAGTGATCATTACATCCTACCAGTGTACCATATACCGGTGACTATGCAAAAGTCACTTTCTTGCTGGTGAATGTTGTTGGATCTCTAAAGTGCTAGAGTTTTAGTAGGTGTTGACATCAATGACAAAACCATACCAAAATACCAACAAGATCATATAAACTGTGTGTTGTATATGTAACTAGTGAGAGGGAACTAACCGGTAAGGTCAAGGCTACAAGTAAAAAAGTATTTCAGCATGAATGCCAGTTGAATGGTGAAGAAGAAAAGGTAGTGAACCGATAGTGAAAGATGGAAGTTGATGAGATAAAGGTGAACTAGTAGAGAAGAAACAAAGTGAAAGTAACCAGTAGAGAAGAACCAGTAAGGGAGCAGCAGAAGAGTGTAGAAGATTACAAAAGATAGAGAATGGGTAGAGAGTTGTAGAGAGGCAAAGTGATAGGAAGAGGAAAGATTTGGTAAAGAAGAAAAGGAGTTATATTGGCAAGGCCAAATGTATGAAGTGGTTGCAAGATTCACTTGTAAAAAAATATTACTTTTGTAATTGATGATATACATTATAGATCACTGAGTTGTAGCTCAGTGCAGGGGTTTGTACTCCTTGGGTAGGTTCCCTAAATTAGGAGTTGGTGCTTCTTGGGTTGGTGCCCTAAATCAGGGGTTGGTGCTCCTTGGGTTCATGCCCTAAACTTTGTAATCAATTTCATTATGAGGCTAGATTGGAGCAGTAGACTCCAACAAATTTTCTCATCAGAGAATTTCCCATCTTGGGTTTTCCTCGTATATACTGGTGTTATGTGATGTGTCTTTATGTGATTGCATTATGTCACTTTTCCTTATCCTACTAGTATATTATTTAGTACTTGAGTTACTTACTGGTATCTTCTTTTGGGGTTAAAAGGGAAAAGGATTGAAAACAACTAATTCACCACCCTCTCAATGGTACATTGTGTCTAACAATTAGTTTTTGAGTATAGGTTCCTAATTAGACAAGCTTTCTCTAGCTTGGGTAGATTATGGTATTAGGACACAATGGTTTGTTTAGTGTCAATCCTAGGTTTAGTATTTGATGGGTCAAATTACTCCATCTGGAGTCATAGAATGGAAGTCTACTTGTCCTCCCTAGGGTTTGATGTATGGATGTCATTATTAAATGGATTCCCTAGTAAATTCAGTCCTCCCACTAGTCCTAAAGAAGAAAGGAGAAAAAAATGTAATGATGAAGTTGTGGAGGACATACTCAATGGGCTATTCGATAATGTCTCCTCATAGGTGGGCAGATGCAGATCTGCTAAAACTATAGGATAGATTGAAAAAATTTTATGGCAATGAACCTTGCACTACAAAATTGGATTGTGGAAACAAGAAAAGGAATGTAGCACGTGTGTTTGTAGATGATGAAGGTAGATCCATTAGCATTGACATAAATGATGAAGAGGAAACTCACCTCTTTATGGCTCAAGAATCAAAAGATGAGAGCCACACATCAAAGAGTAATCATGTAGATCACTCTTATCGTCAAGATGTGTTTGGGAGTGATGATAAAGATGAAGCTGAAGTTGATCTTGAATGTGACCTGGTAAGTGCACTAGAAGAGATGCCAGATGTTAGAAATGAATTTAAGAGATACAAAGATTCAGTTCATGAAGAAAGCAGTCGGTTGAGAATATGCCTTGAAGAATCAAATAATAATATCTGCATATTGACATCTCAACTAGAAGAGGAAAAAGGATTAACTGGTGGATTGAAATCAATCCTTGATGCTAAGGAAAGAAGATGTGAGGAACTCCAACTAGAAGTGGAGATAGAGGACAAATAATGTTAGAACCTAAAAGGAGAAATGCAAAACATTAGGAAATATCTTGAGAAGTGTCAAAATGAGCTCAAGGTAACGATATGGTATGATGGCAGTGTTAGACACAATTCACCATTGAGAGGGGGCATGAATCAATAGTTTTCAAACTTTTCCCTTTAACTATCCTTATGTGAGTATACTGATTAATAGATCTAACTCAATGCAGACTTACTGGCTAGATAAGAGACCACCACAAATGAAAACACACACAAAGGGACATCGCATAACACTAGTATGTACAAGGAAAACCCAAGATGGGAAAAACCTCAGTGAGCTCAATGCTAGTGGAGTCTATTGCTCCAATCCAACCTCATAACAAAATCTATTACAAAGTTTAGGGCACTAACCCAATGAGCTACAACCCCTAATTTAGGGAACCAACCCAAGGAGACCCAACCCCTAACTAATTTATGGGCTAGAACCCAAAGGATATACAACCTTTGCTAGTTTATACGCATCAACCAAAATGAGCTACAACCCTTGCACCGAGCTACAACTCAGTGATCAGAATGATAGCATCAAATACAAAAGTAGTCATACTGTTACAAGTGAATATTGTAACCATGCATATACTTAACTCTATCAGTGAGACACCTTCTCTGCTACACTAGTTCACCTCTCTTTGTTTCTTCTTTACCGATTTTCACTCTACTAGTTACCTTGCTCTACATCTGCTTCATTGGATCTCTCCATCATTGTTTTGCACTTCAGCACACTTTGTTGTCTTCTGGCTAGTACAATCACCAACCAGTTAAACCCTTTGTTAAACCCTATCACCAGTTTAACTTTCACTCACTTAGTCCCTATTATCTTTTTCTATTTTCACTCTGACTGATCTAACTCTCTCATGCATTAGCTATATTTTCTCCCATCTAGTAGCACTTACCAATATCTTTGGTTTCCAAATTTATAGCCTAGTCTTCCCACCAAAAGCTATATTCAAACTTGGCACCTTAGGATTTTCTTCATATATCATGAGACACACAGAATCCAATCAGATCTAATTGGATCTTGACTCAATGATGGCTAGCCTACACATTTCTTCCATCTTCACATCTTTCAAAACTTGCCTTCCTTTTTCAGCACCCTACAATCAATCTATCGACACACCTCTTAGTCAATCACCATTAATGGTTCAATGGATTGCATCAACAAATTTGATCTACATCCAGACAATTTGCATCAATCAGTGCACAACATGGATATTATCAGATTTGTGTAGCGTTGATCCGCAACCCCTCTACTATCATCCCTCGAGCTTCGCAGTCACCATTAATGTCAAACCAACTCCCAAGTATCTCATCATCACTCTACTTTGACCTATGCAAGTTCACCACTTTACCTCCACATGGCATCACTATTGGTATCCACCTTTGCTGAGTCATCTACATCAATTCAAACAAGATTTTTGACCTTCATGCATTATCGATGCAAATCTACTGGTTCACCAAACCCACTAGTACAATAACCCTACCGGTATATCATACTTTACTAGTTGACCTTCATGCCATCACCTTTTCTATCCTACCAGTGTATACCTTTGTTCATTTTTATAGAAGCATCATGCACATCTTCTCTTGATCAACAACATATCCTTTCCTTCATGTCGGCGAAACCTTTATGTTTGCACTAACCTTCATCTGCATCCTAGTATCACCATGTATATTCCTGCAAACTCACTAGTATCCTTCTTCATCTAGCTGGTTCTCCTCTCAATTGGTTTGTCAAGATGACAAACACACCATCTCAACTCCTAATTCTTCCTTCACTGTCTTGGTAGAACACCTTG
The DNA here is from genome assembly GCF_030272615.1 of Cryptomeria japonica. Taxonomy (NCBI): domain Eukaryota; kingdom Viridiplantae; phylum Streptophyta; class Pinopsida; order Cupressales; family Cupressaceae; genus Cryptomeria; species Cryptomeria japonica. The sequence continues at coordinate 145,496,340 of NC_081415.1, forward strand.
TTTTTACTTTCTTTTCTAGTGTGTATTTATGATCTCATGCTCTTTATCCTTTCTCATCTTCTACTTGTTCATCTAGTCTCTGCATTCAATCACCTGCCTACCTCAGAGAATCATTATATTGGTACAAGTGTGAATTCACCGAGGGGAGGATACATCTTCAACTTGACATATTCCCTGGTATCATTCCATATGTCATCTTGCTCACAGAAGCATCATACTCTGTCAACCTATCACATAACATGTGATAGCTTCTTCATTCGGTGGGAGTTTTGCTAGTTAACATCATACTAACAATCTAGTGACCTGCACAAATCACCCCCAGTGTTGATGTGATGAAAATGACATTCTACCTCTTCATCATAATTAACCTCCCAATATGCCTTCTCTTTCATGCTGATTCTATGCATGACTATTTCAACAACCTTTTACTCACTGCTCTCTTAATTGCACCACTAGTATATAGGTTCATCCCTCTGCATACCAATGATCACCAATGACAACACATCAACTCTTCTTCCTATACTAGTTGAAATTAATGATAGCAATACCAACAATATATCATACCAATTGCATTCTTCTATACCAGTTGACATCAATGACAAAACAATGCCAACAATATTTGCCTTTGGCATTGATGTCAACACATATAGTATCTGGTATACTATAGTATCCTTCTCCCCCTTTCACAATAATGACAAAGCATCTATGACATCGAGTATGATACAACTTTCTTTCTCCCCCTTTTTATAGGGTGCATCTCCCTTTTTGAAGATTATGCACAACATCATCTGTATCATCAACACTTGAGATGGAAAGCTTAGGTACCAAACAACCCTTAACAACATACACCAGTCTCTCTCCTACTTTTTCTCAGAATGAGTTGAGGAAATGAATTTTTTCTCTTGTGCATGTGGTCCTATTGGTTTGGCAGACTTCTCTTACTTTCAACAGATGACCAATAGTCAGACGAGCAGTTTATTTTCTAGTATTATCAAGAATATTCTTGATCTTCTTTTGTGTTCAGTATATCCGATATCAATCTGAAAATATGACCCTGAACTACCCCTAAAACACAAACCTTTGATCTTCATCTATTCAGTTAGGCTTTAAACTAGGACTCATATCTATACCTGTGACATCTACCATCATGATCAAAATGCCAATTGCAGGTCACATATCCAACCGGTTGAACCATAAATATGTATGCACATAAGGTCAGCTACCAGACCAACACATGTCATTTAGGTCCTTTCCAATATCATCTAAGACATAAACTCATCCATCTAGGCTACGGAGTTACTTCAATGATCCCTGATCCATCTTCTAATTCTTGAGCCATGAAGAGATGATTTTCCTCTTCATCGCAACACTTGACTAATCTGCTATCAACACTTCCACATGTGTCTACTCTGTTGTTCTTCATGCTTCCACAATCCAATTTAGCAGTGCATGGGTCATTTCCATAAAGCTTTTGTAGTCTATCCCATAGACTTTTTGTCGATCTGCACTTATCCACCTATGAGGAGACATCATCGGTGATCCCATTGAATATAGCCTTCATGGCTTCTTCATTGCATATGCATCTTATTTCTTCTTTTGAGCTGGTGGGAGGATAGACATTCCTTGGGAGACAATTAACTACTGACATTGATACACCAAACCCTAGAGAGGACAAGTAGACTTCCATTTTATAACTCCAGATGGAATAGTTTGAACCATCAAAAACTAGAATAAGGATTGATACTAAACAAACTATTGTGTCCTATACAGGATCTACCCAAGTGAGAGAAAGCTTGAAAAATAGGTTACCTAGGCTCTGATACCAATTGCTAGACATAATGCACCACTGAGAGTGGGGGTGAATCAATGGTTCTAAAATTTTTCCCTTTAATTATCCCTGTGTCTGTATACCGATTAATAGATCTAACTCAATGTATACTTATTGGTTAGAGAAGGGCATGACAAAAATGCAAACACACACAAAGGGACATCACATAACACCAATATGTATGAGGAAAACCCAAGATGAGAAAGCCATCGGTGAGCAATGTTGTTGGAGTATACTGCTCCAATCCAGCCTCATAGTGAAATCTATTACAAAGTTTAGGGCACCAACCTAAGGAGCTACAACCCTTGATTTAGGGCACCAACCCAAAGAGCACCAACCCAAAGAACACCAACCCAAAGAGCACCAACCCCTAACTGATTTATGGGCTATAACCCAAAGGAGATACAACCCCTTCTAGTTTATGGGCATCAACCTAAAGGAGCTACAACCCCTACAATAAGCTACATCTCTATAATCACAATGATAGCATCAAATAGAAAAGTATTCATACTATTAAAAGTGAATCTTGTAACCATTTCATATCCTTCACTCTATTGGTGAGACACCTTCTCTACTACACTGGTTCACCTCTCTCTACTACTTCTTTACTAGTTTACACTGTACCGGTTACCTTGCTCTATGTCTCCTTTGCCAGATCTCTTCTTCACTATTCTGCACTTCATCACACTCTGTTGTCTTCCTGCCAATACAACCACCTACTGGTTAAACCCTCTGTTAAACCCTATCATCAATTTAGCTTTCACTCATTCAGTCCCTATTTTCTTCTGCTATTTTCACTCTGACTGATATAACTCTCTCATGCATCAGCTATATTTTCTCCCATCCAGGAGCACTTAACAATATCTTTGGTTTCCATATTTATAGCCCCGTCTTCTCACCAAAAGCTATATTCAAGCTTGGTGCCTTAGGATTTTCTTCATAGATAATGAGATACACATAATCTAATGAGATCTAATTGGATCTTGACTCAATGATGGTCAGCCTACACATTTCTGCTATCTTCACGCTTTCAGAACACACCTTCCTTTTTCAGCAACCTACAATCAATATATTGGCACACCTCTTGGTCAATCACCATTAATGGCTCGATGGATTGTTTCAATAACTTTGATCTATATCTAGAAAATCTGCATTGATTAGTGCATGCCATGGATATGGTCAGATTCATCTTGCCTCGAGTAGCAACCCCTCTGCAATCATCCCTCGAGATTCACACTCACCATTAATGTTGGATGAACTACCAACTACCTCATCATCACTCTACACTGACCTATGAAAGTTCACCACTTCACGTGCATGTAGAATCACTATTGGTATCCACCTTAGCTGATTCATCTGGATCAGTTCAGACAATATCACCGATCTTCATGCATTACTAGTGTAGATCTACCGATTCTCCAAACCTGCCTATACTATAACCCTGTTGGTATATCATACTTTATCGACTAACCTTCATGCCATCATCTTTTCTATCCTGCCAATGTATACCTATGTTCATTTTTGTAGCAACATCATGCACATCTTCTCCTAATTGACAACATATCCTTTCCTTCATGTCAGTGAAACCTTTATGTCTGCACTAGCCTTCATTTGCATCCTAGTATCACCATGTATGTTCCTATAGACTCACTAGTGTCCTTGTTCATCTAACTAGTTCTCCTCTCAACTGGTTTGTGAAGATGACAAACACACCATCTCAAATCCTAATTCTTCCTCCATTGTCCTAGTAGCATACTTTGTTTTTACTTTCTTTTCTAGTGTGTATTTCTAATCTCATGCTCTGGAGGCTTTCTCATCTTCCACTTGTTCATCCAGTCACTAGATTCAATCACCAGCCTATCTCAAGGAATCATTCTTCTGGTACAAGTATGACTTCAATGAGGGGAGGATACATCTTCAACTTGACATATATCTTAGTATCTTTCCATATGTTATCTTTCTCATAGAAGCATCGTACTCTATCAACCTATCACATAACCTATGATAGCTTCTTCATCTAGTGGGAGTTATGCTAGTTAACATCATACTAGCAATCTAGTGGCCTGCACAAATCACCTTTGGTGTTGATGTGATGCAAATAAAATTCCACCTCTTCATCACAATTAACCTCCCAGTATGCCTTATCTTTCATGTCACTTGTATGCATCACTATGTCAACAAACTTTTACTCACTAGTCTCTTAACTGCACCACTAGCATATCAATTCATCCTTCTACATACCGATGATCACCAATGACAACACATCAACTCTTCTTTCTATACTAGTTATCCTACTACACCAATTGACAAAAATGATAGTAGCACCAACAATCTATCATACTAGTGGCATTCTTCTATACCGGTTGACATAAGTGACAACACAATGCCAATAGGAAGCACTGAGGGCTTGGAGAAAATGTTGAGTAAACAAAAACACACCAAGGATACCGAAGGATTAGGATATGTTGTCGGTGAATGCTCCACAAGTGAGGATGTCTCTCACAAGGACACTTAGTTTGTCTCCTCTAATGGAGATAACAAGGGTCAGATCTTCACAGTATGAAGTGTACCAAGAAAGAAGGTTGACCTAGCTACAACCAGTGAGGACTTAAGGCTAAAAATGAAGACCGATGCAACAAGAAGAAATAATGTAGATCCTCAAGGAAAAAGGATGCTGGTAGAAGATAAGTTCACCAAAAACAAGAATGCAAGAAGGTAGCCCAGGAGAATCCCCACTGGTGGAAGACAAAGAGATGCAACACCCCAAAGAAGTAGAAGTGGAGAAGCCAAACCGGTTAGATTACATCATGTTTGGCAAAATGAATTTGTAAGTAATATGTCTCCATTTTTTGGTTATTGTTTTGCAAATAAAGGATATGGACATAGGGCAGAGGAATGCAAAAAGATGCCTATGAATAGAAAAGGTGTTCTTACTAGGAATAGCGATTTTGTTTGTAGAAGATGTAATGCAATTGGGAATAGAACATCAAAATGTAGAAACATGCATAAGCCCACCCCCAGTTATGCTAACCAAAGTCCACTTGCTATCTCAAGAAATGTAAATTATATATGTTATAACTACAATGGATTTGTCCATAGAAGTAATGAGTGTAGGAAGAAGATATTTCATGCATATTGTAGTTGGCATAATAGCTATGCCCAAAGGAGAGATGCTCCTACAAGACCAACAAGCATGGCTCTGATAAGAAGATTGAACCAGTCTAATAGAAGGTCTTCCAATCATCCAACTAGGATGAGTGCAGTACACTTATATAATAATGTATCTTGTCATACTTGTAGAATCTAGTAATGCAAAGACTTATTAGCAAAAGAAGATGAGACCTACTCTGAAGGCTACAAATGAGAAGAGGAGGGAGTCCAAATAGGTATGGAGGAAGAAGGAAGAGAACATGACCATGGACCTGCATTGTGCACTCAATGCACAAGTGATATCTCCTAAAGTTTAAAGGAGATGTAGATCCTTAGGGAGAGCTATATGTTAATCAGATCATTCACCACCAAAAGTTGAGAAGGACAAAGGAAAGGAAGGGCAGTCATAGACGCGATGAAGGAGTTGAGATGAAAGAATGTGTGCAATCGATATCTTGACTACACATTCACATGGGCAAAATGGATCACTGTGGCAAGTATCAAAGTGGGATGTGACATCGGAAGGAGAGCCAATGGTTAAAATATACTAGTAGAGATATTGAATTGGTAGAGTAAACCAATAGGTGCATTATGTTGTTGGTAGGGACACTTACGAGTATTGAAGAATATGTGAGTCAATATGTTTCGGTTGTGTTGTAGTGGCTCCGGTAGCCCTGACAGATGATTTTATGTCTCTGATGATATCATAAGTTGTCCTAAATGAAAATGTGTTGGACCAGTAGCCGATCCCATGTGTATGAGACATCATGATGTCAACTAGTGCAAGTGTTGACATGGATTCAATGTGACTTGGCATTGTGGTCAGGTATGTTTATGTCACAAAGATGGTATAGATGTCATGAAAATGAAAGACCATCAACATGTATAAATGCTCATTTCCACTAGTACAAAGTGGAGTTTGGAGTACCGGTTTAGGACTTCACATAAAATGAAGACTAGAGGGCTATGATTTAGGGGGAGTTCATAGTCATATCTTATGATTGGTACCTGATACACTCGACACATGAAGAAATTAAGTGTCATTGTTGCTATACTATGGACTAATATATAGGGAGATGTGAACAAGATGTGAGTTACCTATAGAGGGGGAGAATATGTCAAACTGATTAGGATCAGATCTATCAGTTCATGTGCTACTAGTCAAGAGGTTGTAGAACCTACAGGTAAAAAGGGAACATGCAACCAATACATAAAGGGAAGAGAGAGCTTGCAGTTTACCAGATGCCAAGACCCTTTGCCATTGTTTGTCAAAGGGGGAGAAAGGATCTATAGTATACTAGATATTACACGTGTTGACATCAATAACAAAGGGTGAGATTTTTGGCATTGTGTTGTCATTGATGTCAACCGGTACTGTATGGTAACCGATATGGGAGGTTGAAGTGTATTGTTATCCTTGTTATCAACTAGTATTGCAGATCACTAGTACACAAGTTAGTGTTGACTTGTATTGCTGACAAGTATTGAAGATTGGTATGGTATGATGACTGATAAATTAATGTGTTGGCATTGAGATGTTTCCAACTAGTAAGAATGTGTCTAGAAAGCTAGTAGGGTGAGCTAATGACAAGTACAAAATCGGTATGCATGTGGATGTGAAACTGAAGACTAGGTCATCACAGGATGGTGACATGAGCGACAAAGTTTGGACTGCTGCATGTTAGTAAAGTAGACAAAGGGGATGTCTACTGGATTATTCCTAAGAGATGTAGCTACTTACACAAGGAGGTCATATTAGTCCAACACTAGAAGTTGAAGAGAACAATATGTTGATAACTAATTCTCTTTTGTCATTGGCCTGTACAAGACAAAGCTTCACTTCTACTAGTAAGGGGTAATTACTTGGGTTATCTCCTAACATACATGGAATGCATTATGACTCTCTGGGATAAGATAGAGCAAGCAAAAGTAGGTGATTGGATGCATAGATTGGATGAGTAATGTAGAAGATGAGGAAGCCCTCTGAGGTTGAGATCAAAGATGTGCACTTGGTCAGCATGTGAAAATATGATGTGCTACTAGGGTAGAGAAGGAAGAGTTAAGATTGTGACTTTGCCTCCTTGGCAAACTGGTTGAGAATAGAACCAATCAAATGAAAATGAGGCTCTGCAGTTGCACACATGGATTTACCGGCATGCAGATGGAAAGTGGTTTTGCCATAGATGCATACTGAATGGAGATAGTTGGCATGAAGATATCATGCACACTACCGGTACAAAGGTAGAAACATGCAAATTGGTAAACAAGGAGGATACCAACATACATCCAAGTGGACAAAGAGACAAAGGTGAAGTTCTCTCAGTTTGATGAAGTTGCACATAATGTGTCATCCAAGATTATTATTGAAGATTGACATGGTTGATGATTGGGCTAACAAGATCCATCGACACAAGGAAGGAGAAGGCAAGAAGGTTAACTGGTAGGGAAAGAGGGACATGTAGTATGAATCATACACCACTTGTGTGATATTGGTCAGTGACCATGTTGGTTTGACATACTAAGCTAAGGTGGATGATGACAAAGTTGCTAAGAGAAGATGTACCAGCAGGGGCACTAGAGAACCGATAGGGTTAGATGTCTGGTAGGTGTGCACCAGTTGAGTGTTTGGTCGGTGATCCCATATGAACTAACACAAAGGTCTAAGCTGAGATGGATACCAAAATGTATGCCACGTGGAGTAGAAGTGGAAATCTTGTAGAGATCGGTGAAGTGTTGTGATGGTGAGGTTGTTGCAGAGTTCGTTGACATTTAATATTGGCTGTGACTATTATGGGTCGAGTTGTAGAGGGGTTGCGGCTCAAGGCAGGATATATTAGATCATATCCATGGAGTGCACTGATCAATGCAGGATGTCTGGATACAGATCAAAGAAGGTGAAGAAAACCATCAAACTATGTATGGTGATTGACCAAAAGATGAGCCTAGAGATTGAATACAGGTTGCTAATGATTGAAGGCATGCACTGGAAGGCATGATGTTGGTAGTGATGTACATGCAATCATCTTTGAGACATGATTTGAGGAGATTTGATTGGATATGGTATGGGTTGTTGGTTGAAGAAGAAACCCTAATTGTGCTAGTGTTTGAATTTGTGTTTTGGCAGGAAAACCTAGATATATGTATGGAGACCAAAGACCAAGAGATGATGATGTTGCATTTTGAATATTAAAGAGTGGAGTATGAAAGAGAAGCAAAGAGCCAACCATTTAGTGACTTCATCGAAGATCATATAAACTATGTTGGAGATGCCACCGGTGAGAGGGTATTAATTGGTAAGGTCAAGGCTACAAGTAAATAAGTATTTCAGCATGAATGCTAGTTGAATGGTTAAGAAGAAAAGGTAGTGAACTAATAGTGAAAGATAGAAGTGGATGAGATAAATGTGAACTGCCAGAGTAGAAAGAGAGTAGGGGTAATTGGTAGAGAAGAACTAGTAAGGTAGCAATAGAAGACAAAGAAATGACAAAGAGCTATAGAGAGATAGAGTGATAGGAAGAGGAAAGATCCGATAAAGTAGAAAAGGAGTTATATCGATAGGTGAAGTATATGAAATGGTTGCAAGATTCACTTGTAACATGTTATTAATTTTGTAATTTATGATATAAATAGTAGATCACTGAGTTGTAGCTTGATGCAGGGGTTAGTGCTCCTTGGGTATTTCATTGTGAGGCTGGATTGGAGAAGTAGACTCCAGCAAAATTTCTCACCAAGGTTTTTTCTCATCTTGGATTTTCGTTGTATATATTGGTGTTATGTGATATGCCTTTATGCAATTGCATTGTGTTTCTTTGCCTTATCCTATCGGTATGTTCTTTAGTGCTTGAGTTACTAACTGGTATCTTGTTTTAAGTTTAAAAAGGGAAAAGGATTGAAAACCACTAATTCATCCCCCTCTTAGTTGTACATTGTGTCTAACATGTCAAAGGGGGAGAGAAGCATGTGAAAAACCCTAAATGAATTTGCAGAAGAGAATATGAGATTTGTGTGTATGTTATTTTGATCAAAGGAGAAGTTAATCTTTTCTCTTTAATGATTATTTTTCATATTCATATTTTTCTATCAATGCCAAAGGGGAATATTGTTGGGATGATGTCCAAATATGTGAAGAGTGATGTGTTGTCATTGATGTCAATATTCCTCTATGTATTTCAGTGTTGCAGTCAGATTAAGTAAGTTAGTTTGGACAATATGTTGCAAATGAGATAATGAAGATTAAAGGATTTTGAGATACTTATCTCTAGTTGATTTAGCTAAAGTTTCAGTGTTCTGTATGAATTCAATTGATTCATTTATGATATCCAGTATTGCGATTGGTTTTCAATTGTTCAGTCTTGTCAGTATTTGGTGTTTTGATCTGTAAACATCTAGAATTGCAATATATTTATTTGCAATATGTGGGATATGTTTTGGACATTAATGTGTGTCCTCAATTCAGATGGTTCATGATTTGGAGGTCTACAAGTGAATATTTTAGTTTGATAGTTAGTTTAGTGAATGTTCATGAGATCCAATAAAGAGATGATGTTGATTCTAGTAATTTGAGTTGATACGGTTGGTACAGTGTAATTCACATTACTTGTGAATGTTTCTAGATCATGTGCTATTCGTGTTCATGGTCTACATTGATTGTTAAGAATGTTAGGGATAATTTTATTAGTCTAGTGGTTTTCTTCATGTTCGTGGCTGACATGATGATTGTAGCATGTTGTAGATGTTCGAGGCATACTTCTTGGACTTGTTTCATGTTCGAGGTGGTGGTTTAGGTGTAGACTATGCCTTAGTTGGTATTGTTTTGGTCAACATTTAATATTGTAGCATGTATAGTTTTATCTTTGTAATTTGTGATATGTGTTGAGTCGACCTTGAAAGATAGGTTGATGGTGTGTATAAATGAATGTAATAATTGTTGACTGTAATGCCCCGCCAGGAAACCCCGAAGGGTTTAAGTTTAAAACACTCAAATAGAGTGTAAATTTTTTTTTTCTTAAAATATAATTAAGTGCGTTAATGAAACGTTACAACGTTAAGATAGTTTGAAGTTGTCTCTGTTCATAATTAGACACAACATTAAGATACATTGTAGTTATTTGTCAACTTAGTTATCACAGCGGAAGGCTCAAACAATCCTAAGGAGTTTCCTAACGTGATTACATAATCTTACCTAACTCAACTTGCGTCTTTAGACCCATTAATTTGGATATCTTAATTACGAGATCAAGCATAGATCTTAATTATATATGTGTTCAATGGTTTGACATCTTATAATTTTAGGAAGCGTTCAATTGCTTTGGTTAGTGAGGGGGCCATCAAGAGGTTAATTACTCAAGCACTTTGATTCGAAATTTCATTGGGAGGTCTCCAAATAGGTTCAAGCGTTTTAAATATAACAAAGTTCATTCATTAGAGTTTTAAAAAAAATAACCATCCACACTTGACATCATCCTTTAATGCTATAAACGTGCTTAATGAGATTCATTTGTTTAGGATTAAACTACTATTAGTAAAATGAGGATTCCATCATTTGATTTTAAAGTATTCACTCACATTTAATATATTTATTATTATTTTTTTTAAATATTAAAAGGTATGGTTAGTAGGAAGAATTCGTTCCTTAAGGATTATCTACTATTAATAGAGTGAGGTCCCTTTATTTGATTCCATGCGTAGCCAACTAATGAATTGAAGTTCTTTTATGAAAGGTAAAATATGAGTAGCCATGGAAATTCATTTGAAGTTTTAATAATACTACTAGATGGCTAAAATCATTACGTTGAAAATGTATTAGAGCCACATGAGTTCATCCTTTAACTTTAAGATATAGTTAGCAAGATAATATTTACCATTTCAAGATTAGAGTATAAGTTCCAAGAGATGTTCTTCCATTAGGATTGAAATACAAATTATCCTATTGCACATCACTCTTTTTTTATTGTTAAATGAATATAAGGTGAGAGAGATTCTTTTATTAGATTTAATGTATCAACAACTAATTGAATCCCTTCTTTTCCAATTCATCTTTAACAATCATAAGGAAATTCACTTGTTGGGGTTATAATTATGGTGGACTAGTTGAGTTTCACCAATTATCAAGTTAAATTTCGGTAAGGTTGATTTGTTAAGATTAAACGTAATTGACCAAACAACTATATCCAATATAATGAAACATAATTAACATGACGTTTCCCATTCTAGTTCAAACTTAGCGAACATGAGGGATTCCTTTTATAAAGATTAACATATGGGTTTTCTAGTTGGGTTCACCCGGTTTTAGAAGTAATCTGGTGAGGGTTAATGATTAAAATTACAACATAAATTACTAAGTATATTCATTCAATACACAACATGAATATTTGATTGAGTCCACACGATTATCAAATTAATCCGGTGAGGATTATTGTTAAGATTAAAATGTGAAATAACTTAACAAATTTATCCTATGTAATGAAACATAACTGACATGGCGTGATTCATTTACTAAGGTAAAAGGATAGATATTTCTATGATGTTCTTCTTTTAAATTTCAATCTAAGAATTGTGACATAATTTTTTAACTTTGTTATTCCCTTTTTACATTCATTCCATTAACATTCTTTTTAACAATTAATCCAATGAAGTTTTTCTATCTAGATTTCTTCCACTATTACAATTCAAATTAACATTACCCAATTACCATTTCCACACTTTAATTTTGCAATATTTAAATACCATGCCATATTCATAATTCACTACATTTTATGAACTTAAATAACTACGTTTATCCATATGAATAATGTTATGCATTTAAATTCAAATTCATTAAACTTCCACCATACACTCATGCAAGATTACATCCTTTCATGATAATTCAAAACATAAAACAAAGCACGCTATAAACATCGCATAACACAGATATGATCTCGGAGTTCACCTCGGATGGGCTACATCTCCAGGTCTGCTCAACTGCAAGACCCCTTTGGTATTATATATAGTTAAGGTTACATATTTACATGTCTTTACAATCTTGCCTTTTAGGTGATCACAACCAACTACAATGACAATTTCAGTCAGTAAAAACAACTCTACAAGTTTTCCAACTAAGTTCACATAAATGTAAGCATTTCTCATTCGGGTATTTTACTTAATCCTTAGATACACATCACTGACATGTTGGTCTGGAACTATACACTAGCACCCCCCCAACAATTTTTAAATTCCCTTGCATATATATAAAACAAGTATATGTAAATCTCAATTTATATCTATCCGATTAAAATTATCGTCTGAACACTAAGGGGTAATTCACGGGATATATATTCGTTACGAAGGGGCCAAAAGCCACATATGGTTAATATTATATGTTGATATAAGAAATTCCTAAGATATCATTTATTAAATATCCACAGCTACCCTTAGTTTATGATTAGTAATTATCAATGCCAGTTATATAAATCAGGATGAGGCAAAAAACATATATCTCTATATGAGTTATCAAATTTTCCAATGTTCTAAATCCCATATATTAATTATTATCCGGCTTAAATAATATTAAATAAACAAGAGAGAAAAATCTAAATTTAAATAATAACAAAGACTCTAAATAGAATCAGTATAATGCTTTCCCCCTTTTTTTTTTATTTCGTTTATTACCATACCCTAAATCTATTGTTTTATTATTTTATTTTTAAATACTAAACAATTTTTAAAACTAAACAAATTAACACACAAAAAAAAAAAACTTAAAATATCAAGAAGGAAAGGGGCGATGCCTTTAGGGTTCGCACAAGGTGTTCCCTGCGAACCACGGTGGGACGCAGGGTTTCCCTGCGGCCACCGTGGTCCCAGGTTTTACCCTGCGGCCACGGTGGACGCAGGGGATTCCCTGTGGCCACACCGTGGTCTCGCAGGGTTTCCCTGTGGGCTACTGCGGTGCCGCGGGATTGGGGCTGGGTCGAGCTCCGGCTTTCCCCCCCGAAAACCCTCAAAAACATTTCTTTTTTTTTTGTGTTTTTTGTTTTAAATTTTATTTTATATTTTTTTTTTTGGGTTTCTTTGCAACTTCCACAGTTCGAATCAACTCGTTTTTTTTTTTTTTGGATAAGGACATTGAACGAAAAATCTCATACAGACGTAGCCATTCCTCCATTTTTATTTTTTTTCTCTCTTTTTTCATTCTCAGAATGTTATGGATTTCAAAAGAGGGCAAAATAGAAAAGTCTTTGAAGATTAACCAAGCCTTCAACCAACTGAAAACTAAATCTTAATAAACATCCATGGGTAGCAATCCTCTCTGTTTTTCCAGCATTTCATGGAGGGCATAACAATAAACAAAAGGGGAGAGTAAGATTCCTTACCTCCAAACGCTTTCCAGGAAGAGATTTTGATGAAGATGAGCTCCCGAATCAGCTGCTCTCATTCCTCATCCCTCTCCAAAATCCCCAATCTCCCTTGCAAGAACCATGTTTTTCCAAAAAAAAGACCAAAGGCCAAGAAGCCCCCAAAATGCTTACCAAACAAGATTAAAAAGAAAACCCTAATTTTTGCCCTAATTTCAATTTCGAAATTAGGTATTTATTTTTAAAAATAAAATGATTGAAAGTCCCAAATGGAAGTCATTCATTACCATTATTTATTAATCTTATATGCTTTCCCCTATTAAAATTAAAATGCTTCTTTTTCTTATTGAGTTTTAAATTTTAATTTCTTAATATCGATTTAGGCCTACATTTATATATTGGGACTACTTACCGGGTAAGGCGTTTTGATTAAATTTTAATTTTCTAAAAATCAATCTTTTTATACTATATCAACTATACAAGTAAAAAAAGAAATAATTTCGTTTAAATAATAATAATTTATCCCTTTTCTTCCAAAATACGAAAATGAGTAATTTAATTCTATCTCTCCGATGACTTTAAAATTTTTCCTTTCTAAAATGCATAACTCAATAAATTCGTTATTTTAAAATTAGCTATTAAATTAACTCGCTATAACACAATAAAGCGACATTTTTCAATAAATGACTAATCTAATGCAAGAGTCTTGTTTCTTCTAATTTCTCAACTATAAATGCATAAATGTTACAAATGCATAAATGAGCACATTAACCCCAGTTAAATACCTTAAGCTTGCTACAATAACAATTTAAAACAATCTCTTTAAATTAATGATTAATCATATAAAGAAACTTCCTATTTAAATTTCCATATCACTAATGTGCACGTCTACTCATAAATTTGAATTTAATACTTAGGATAACAAACCTCACTTACCTCACGCAGGACATGCAAATTGAGGAAGTCCTCCCAGTCTCTTGACATGCATCCCAATGAAAAGCAAGCCCCACGAATCCACGCACGATGCTCACCTAACCATGGCTAAGGCAAGACGAGAGTTATATGACCACTAAATCCGAATTCAAAAGATGAAGGAGCATACTCAACCTTGCAAATTCCAAAGGAGGTGAACCTTGCCCTAAGCGGTGGTGTACCTGCAATCTCCTGCACCCATGAACTCATACAAGCATGCATATACATATACATACTCAATGAAGGCGTTAGCTCAAGATTTATCTCAAGGGTTAGGAAACAATTACATTTACATGAAAATCGATGCAAAAGCACAATAATAAGTATGCACAATTTATTTATATTATCTAAACTACACATTGCATGTCGGTTAATCTACCATTCAAGAATGCCACATAGGAAGTCAATCATGGTTAAACGGGTTTTAAAATTCTGACTAGGGTATGGGCATTACATTGACTAAGGAATGCTATGAGCGAATAATGTAATAATCCTTCGGTAGCAGAGTAGAAGTGCAAAGAAGTGTGAAAAATCATATTGTATGCTTAACCAAAACTATAATTAGGCATGAGGAGGTCATATTATATTAGTTTATGATTCTTCAAATATAATCTAAATGTTTTTGTAATGTAGTGAGTCTTTTTGAGGGTTGTAGTCCTTCCTATTTTGTGATTTGAGCAATGAGCTCTAGTTAGTGAGCTTGAATGCATGTGCATTCCCCATTGTAATATTTCATTTACTCCTAACAGGGTATCATCTTATTTTGGGTAGGTTTCCACATAAAAAATGTTGATGTTATGTGTGTTTTGATGTGGTGTTGATTCACCCCCCTCTCAATTTTCTGCATTGTTGATAGCATATCCTAGCCAACTCTAGATGATCTTCCATAATGCCTCCCAATAGCCACATCTATGGGTCCTTCTAGCAAGTTACCATAATTTGACCTTTAACTTTCATAGTCTTAAAATCCTCTATCTTATTCTAACCAACAACAGTCATAATGTTGCAAAGAGACTGAAAATGAGGGAATTTATTGATAATATGAGTATGGTTGTCCCAAGAATCCAAACAAAATAGAGTGGAAGATCCCTTATTGCAAATTTAGAAAAGGCCATCTTGGATGAGTTTACCTCATCTTTTAGGGGTATCCCAAATTGTAGAACTCTTCCCCACCAAGCTGCAGTAAGGCACATCAAGTCTACTAATCCTTAGAAGGTACTTATGAGAAAGGATTTTGACCTAAAATTGATCATGACACGTGCACCACATCGAGTATAGTTTATTAGATATGGCCTAACTAACTATCCTAGTACACTAGAGCTCGAGACTCCATTCTTGCATCGACCTACAAATAGAGTCACAATGAAATAAACTCCACTTGGAGGAAAGAAGATTACCAGACCATAAAAACCAGTGAGAAATTGCATAAAAATATTTGATAAAGCTAGGAGCCACTTGAACAAAAAACATCTAGAGAGGCATGGCTTGCACTAGACCCTTCAAAAGTGTGACCTTGCTAGTAGTGAAAATCCATCTATAGGTCCAATGGTAAATCTCCTACCAAAACACTCTTTGATGGATACCTAGGCTAAGGGGGGTCCCAAGGTAAAACAAAGGGAGGGAATCAAGTTGAAATCAAAGAATGTAATAAATTATAACCTCGATCAATTAAAGAGTATTAATAAAAAAGATAGAAGACTTACCCTCATTAATGTTTTGACCAAAGACAACCAAATATGTATCCAAAGATCTCCTAAACTTAGCAGCTTCACTAATTCTAGCTACACCCATTAGCATAGTACTTATCATCCACAAATTGGAGGTGGGAAATAGGAGGTAAACTATTTGACCATCTCTAACCCTATATGAGACCTTGATGAAATCGATAATGAATAACTCTACAAATTCCTTGTGCTATGATAATAAAAAAGGGGATAGAGGGTCTCCTTGCTTGAGACATCTTGAAGCACTAAACAGATCAGACAATTCAACATTTGATTAAAACTAAAAAAGACATAGAGGAAACACATATCATGATCAACTCAACACATTATGTACAAAAGCCAACAGACAATTAGATCTTTTGAAGGAATGACCATTTAACTCTGCCATAGGCTTTTTCCATATTAGGTTTAATGAACATGACCTTATCTTTAGAGGTTTCCATAGAGTAAATAGCCTCTACTATAATAACAATACCATAAAATATTTGCTAACCCACAACAAATCCCCCTTGTTCAGAAGAAATTAGAGCATTGAGACACACCTTTACATGGTCTACAATAAATTTAGTGATAATTTTATAAATAACATTGTAAATGGTAATGAGATGAAACTAGCCAAGTTTTGTTAGCACCCTCTTTTTTAGGAATGAGAACAAGAAAAGTATAATTCAAATCTCTTATCATTTACTTGTTTCTATGAGATTCCTCAACCACCTCTAACAAATAAAATTTAATGATCTCCCAAAATTGTTGAAAATAATTAATAGGAAAACCATCAGGGCCTAGGCTATTACTTTTTTTCATATGAAACACATCCTTAAGTTCTTGGACTATGATTGGATAGATAAGATCATCATTCATCTCCCAAAAAACCATGGATGGAATCCTAGCCAAAATAGATATTTCCTCTTTCCTCTTCATGAGAAAGGAGAGAGTCCATGGTGAATAAAGCCTAAAAATATTGGGAGGTGTCCCCAAGGAAATATGCCCTTTCGATGAAAGTTGCACACCTTTAGAGGTAATAGGAGCATTAACTAAATTATGGAAGAAAGCAATATTTCTATCACCCTCTTCGAGCCATTGCTTCTAGAAAGTCTCCTCACAAAGCTCCCATATCTCCAAATATTTAATAGCTAAAGTACCCTCTCTTTCTAGTTCGAAGGTAAGCCCTTGATCTCAAATACTTGGCAAGTAATGCTATCTATACAAGCTTGAGCATTCATTTTATTAGATTGAAGATTTCCAAAACATTGCAAGTTCCACCATTTGAGCTTATATTTGACATATTACAATCTTTTGACAAAAGAGTACATAACCTTACCATGTCCATAGGATTACCATCATACCACCAAATAGACATGAAATCCTAGAGAGACTAATCACACAATCACATAAGATAGTGATACATTAATGGAGTAGCTACCAAATATCCTGGATAAAGACAACATCCTGAGAATGAGGAGCTACCAAATCTCAAACAACCTTTTGTCTAGGAATGTGGTTCATACCCCTCACATTCCAACATAGCACATGATTTATGAGACTAGGAGAAAGGTGAGTCAATGGTTATCACTAGCATGGACTCCATCAATGTATCACTAGCTAATTTAACCTTTTCATGTTCTATTTTATGAGTAGTCTTCAAAGGTTCTTTCTTAATAGATTTTTGTTGCAAACCTAACTTTTGAGAAGCCTTACTATTCCTCCTAAAATAAAGGGACCCCATAAATAAGGTAGAGACCTAATACTAACTATAACACCCTCCTTCATAATCCTCCATCTAGTAGCATTCAACTCATGAGGGGGATGTGGAGGCAAATTTGTACCCATCTAAACTTTCAAGCGGCTCACTAATGGTAGGATAGAATCATTACTTTCCCCAACTAATTGAACATTTTCTCCAACTACTCTAGTACCTAAGGATAATTCAATAGGAATACCTTCTTCTTAAATCAAACCATCTATCACATCAATCCGATTAAAGTTCTCATCATTCTGCCTATCTCTCAAATTCCTCTTTTGACCTCTTTCCCCATTTTGAGGCTTTGTAGGTACAAATCATCCTAATCCACAATCTCTTGTTGCAAAGGAGCCTTCCCCTTTGCCATATTTATAGAGAATATTTAGAAGGACGATTAGGTTCTACCATTGACTAGTTAAAACATGGCCATTTCCTTTCTAAATGCCCATACTCATGGAAAATTTTGCATCTGAAGGATAGGATTTCATAGTCCAACTATTGGAGGCACGAAGTTGCTCCTAGGCATGTATTGACCAACTTTGGTAAAGAATTATTTGAAATAGTTTAAACACATATGCAAGCATTAGAAATTACCTTTTGGTCCTATGTTTGGGACGCAGATCCGATAGGTTAACCAAGTAAAAGAGCAATCCAGTCAAGGATATCACTTTTCCAATATTCAAATAGAAGTCTAGGAAGAAGGACCCACACAGGAAATCATGAGTGGAGCTCCTTAGTAGAATTAAATTTTGCATGCCAAGGTTTGATGAGTAATCTAACCTAATTGAAAAAATATGGACCTCCTTTAAAAGCTTTATTTTGATCCACCTTGCAAGAGAAAGCCACTAAAAAATAATCATTCGTAGCTACCAAGATCTCCATCTGGGTTCCAAACCCTCCAAGACCAGGATTCTAAAACCTATAGTATAAGGCACAACCCCATTAATTTACAAATAAGAGCATGATTGTTGTAGTAAGAAACATCCTCTGAGATAGTCTTAGGTTGAATTCTCAAGACTAGATGATCCAAACTTCTTTCTAAGCACCCATTAACCTTCTTAATCTTAGAAACACATGTGGATCACCCTTCAAGGATTTGGATTGAGGATCCATATAGCTTGAATAAAACATCAGAGAAGGATCAAAAGGAAACTATGTCTCTTGGAATACAACATCTCGAGAGCCACCTCAATTAGCCATGTGAAAAGAGAAAAATGAACTAAAACCAAACAAGTTGGGCTAGAAGAGACCCCAAAGATGAAAAAAGGGAAAATCCCATGAACTACTACACGCAGGGCTAGAAAAGAAAAAATAAACACCACGCCAAACTCTAGAAACACACCTTGCAATAGGCCATAAAACAAATCCAAAACAACCCCACACAGAATGTCTACCCTAGCACCTAGCACATACTACCCTGCCTCAAATGTAGCCACCTTGCAAGAGAATACCAGATCCAAACGAATAGGGCTTCTTGTCGGCCATAGGAAACCTGAGCAACAATGCCATCCTCCAAAAAAACTAATATCAACTCAACAATTATATAAAGTTATCAATGATTTATTAATTATTAATAATTTATTTATTATTTATTATTTATTATTTATTAAATGATTTATTGTTTATTATTTATTATTGTGCATGTAATATTTTTATTGTGGGGATTACCTTTAGTGGAAATTATATTTTTAGTGTGGAATTGATTGTTCTATCTTGGTAAAATTAGGTGTTCTATTATTATGGATAATTGTATTTAAAATAAATTTAATTATTTTATGGTGGGAATAATTTATTATGATTTGTTATTTTAAATGATTTATTATTTAATTATTCTCTTTGAGTGGGAGTTAGCTATTATTTATTATTTTATTATTTTATGAATTATTATTTTATTCTATATTTGAATGAGAATTAATCTTTAGTTCTATTTTTGGCGGATTATTATATTTTTAAATGGAATTAATTATTTATTCTTTTCTTCGTTGTCAAGTTAAAGTTGACTATTTTTAGACTATTTTTAATTGGTGATTTAACATTTTATTATTATTGTTTAACTATTTGTTTTATGAGGATTTTTATTTAGGAAATTAATTTTAAATTAAGATTTTAATATTTATTTTTATGATTTCCAAATAAGGGTATTTGTGCATGCTTTTGTGAGCTTTATTTAGGTGATTGAGTTTTATTTATTATGTTTATGAGAATTTATTTTGAAGTCTTCTCTTTGAATTTTTCAATACAAGAAATTATTATAGCAATTTTGGGAAGAATTTTAAAGGGTGAGTTTGAGACAAGGTTTTGCAGTGTTTAGTTTGATTGAAGGATCATTCTTTGAGTTTGCATTGAAGCATGGATTGGATTTTTTTGGACTTGTTGCTAGAATTTATATTATTGTTCTTTTAAAGGCAATTCCTATTTTAAAAGTTATCTAAAAATATTCTCTTTGTCTGTGATTTTTTTCTTCATAGGCTTCAAGGCAAGTTACTATTTCCCTGTATTGATTTTAGTTTAATTTATAATTTTAATTAAAATTTATTAATAGGGGGAAATGGGATCATTGGTATGACTATATTTACTATTTGAAATCAGTTTTTTGATCATGATCGATAAAGGTTGCATTTTTCTTTAATCAACTATGGGGATTGAGTGTTTATGTTTATCGGTTTTTCTATGTGGTTGAATGAAGTCCCTCTATGAATCCCTGTGTTTGGTTTTCCCATATTTTTGGAATGGTTTTAGGCCATTTTCAAATGGCTCTTTGTCAGAAATTAGATTTGAGTCCTTGTTTCAATTATGTGTAGCTTTAGTGCTCAAGTGCACATTTGTTTTTTGATTTTGGCCAATTTACAATTTTGACCTAATTTTGACTCCTTCTCAATCCCGGAGGCTTTAGATGACTATTTATCTTGTCAGATTTGGAATTTTATGTCTAATTATATGACTAGATGCAAACAGATTGGAATATTTTAAAATTGGGATGTCGCACAAAATTTGTTCCCAAAAGGTGATAAACAATTCTTAGGATCATGGTAGTTTCTTTGTCCCAAAACCTTAATTTTGACCTCTACAAACGTAAATATGATAGTTTTCATCTCTAGTATAGGAATATCCATATGTGGCTCCTAGATTTATTGCTTGCATACACAAAGAATAAAAAACATTTTTTAAATGGGGGTTTTCCTTTAGTCAAACCCTAGGTTTGAAATTAACCCTAGAATTGAATTAAAATTGTAATTGAAATAATGACATAAATTCTTAATGATATACCTTAGATCTACTATAATTGATACAAATGATGATGTAATGCTCTTTAGATATGATCAAAAGTGTTGATACAATAACATAAACATGAATGGCCTAATCAAACACACTTTCTTCAATGAAGATTGATGTAGATTTGTTGCCCCATGACACTTGAAGAATATAGTGGGATGAAATATTCCCTTGACTGCTTGAGAATGCTTGATGATGGATTCTTACAATATGGGTGGATTGTGGATGATGTCTTAGAAATTCTTATATAAAATTGAATAGGAAGAATTCTCTTATATAAGGGTCTGAAGGTAATTTATAGATTAGTCTCACCTCCAGCTATAAAATTTAGACACTGAGAATTAAAATCATCAAGACAGGAAAGTGTATTGACCCATTTAAATTAGGTCTTATTTAACGAAGACTAGGATCCCCTAGGTGCCATGGTCTTAGGACCTATTAGCAAGAGACACTACATATATGTTAAGATGTTGTCATTGATTGCAACCAATGTTCAATATGCCATCCTTAGTTCACACTTTGATTGTTCCTGAAGATTGGTGAGGTCTGGTGAAAAGAATAGTGTTTCTAGTAGAATTTATATTATTTCGGTTGGCAGATAACTTTGGCTGAATATTTTT
This sequence comes from Cryptomeria japonica, assembly GCF_030272615.1. NCBI lineage: Eukaryota > Viridiplantae > Streptophyta > Pinopsida > Cupressales > Cupressaceae > Cryptomeria > Cryptomeria japonica. The sequence continues at coordinate 145,517,981 of NC_081415.1, forward strand.
CTTTGTAGATCTTGGAGATGCATTGTGGTCATGTGATATGTCTTACTCTAGGTTTGTGGCCTCTGATGTTGAGTTTTGTGTAAGGTAGAATATCTAGAAGACATGTTTTCTATTAAAACAGTTTTTATCAAGAGTAACATGTGGATATTGTTGGAAACCAAGAACACTGAGAGGGTGGGGGTGAATCAATGTTCTACTGGAATGGAGAAATTTAATCTTATTAATACAACAACTTATCAACTGGTAAACATAAAAGCATATAACAATAAGCAAAAATGAAACCACAAAAGATGAACACCATAACACCATAGATTTATATGTGGAAAACCTCAAATAAGAAAAACCACAGTGGGAATGGAGAGCCACAATATCAATCCACTGATCAAATGAATAAATATTACAATAAGGGGCTTGCAAATGCAGGAAGGCCAACAACCTAGAGAACACTGCTCATCACAAAAGGAGTCTCACTGACTACAAAGAGGTTATAACCACCTCAATATAATTGGACAACAATCTAGAATAATGAACTGCAATTGATAGCATCTACCATGCCTGATTATAATCTCAGTTAAGCTCAATACCAGAGGCCTTAAACCTCTTCTACAAACCCAACTCAATCTTCAATGATCGACTAAATCCTTTGCTCAATGAATATTACATTATTCTCTCCTTACATATCCATATCCCTTAAATCATTATCTATAATGAGATCTTACATCATATTTATACCAACCCAGGACCTAAACAATTACGTCGGCCTCATAAAATATAATACAATAAGTTCATAACTTAAACCCATAATCAAATGATCAACCAAGTCGGCTTAGGCCAAAAATAATGTAAACCAATTCTTAAATCCCACCGGTAATGTATCAGGAACATCCTACAACATCTTATAGATACTGGTCCATAACTTAGATAAACCAAGACCCAATTTATGTCCACACACGCTAAAGCGATGATCTCAATCAACAAAATCTCAAACATGATCACCATTAGCATCCTCAAGCTCCACTAGAAGCTGCACCAACACCACATATACATCATGTCAAAGATTCTAAGTAAAAACTTTGTCGGTAAAACCTTGAACCCTTACTAGTATAGGCTTACTAGAGTGTATGATAGCATATGATCATCAAGTCAATACCAATTGGCCAAAACATACTCTAGAAACATCAAACAAAACATATTCCACTGATCCAAACATGTCAGTAGTATCCAACTGATAGTCCCTTATGTCGGTAACACTAGTTCTTCTACCAGTAACCAAAATCTATCTACCAGTAACCAAAATTTGTCTGTCGGTAACCAATCATAATAGCTAGTGTTGAAATCAATGATAAAACATCATTGCAACACATAATCAATTCCTTCATATTTCCAACAATATCCCCCTTTGGCATTGATGGGAACACTAGATGTCAAAAACATCCAAGTGCCAAGAAATGCCAAATAAGTCTCCCCCAATAAAATGTACACAACAATCTCCCACAAAATGATATGACAGTGAGATTCTGAACCAATTAACCATCCATAAACCTCAACCAAACTCCCCCAATGGGATACATCCAATCTGAAATTATGTTCCTCCTCTTTGTGCCAATAATCTCCCCCTTAGACTGATATCTCTGTTAAGCTCTAGATTACACATAATTATATTTCCCCTTAATGTACATAACTCCTTAATAAATCCTTAAGTTTTTCACATCAATATCTCTCCCACTTTGACATCAATGCCAGAAATCTTGCATAAATATCAAAGAAAAAACATAAACCACTGAATCACAAGGCTAACTACTCCCCCAAAGTAGTAGCATTTCCACATCAATCTGGAATGAATAATAGCTTTGATAATGGATACTGGACTGATGCCAAATAGCATCACTCAGGTCTCTACCGAAGGGGTAGAAAACCTCAACCTATCTCTCAAATGCTCAAAAATATTCCCCAAACTAATCTAACTTCGTTTGCTTCCACCAAATCCTTCAGAAAGTTATACTTGATAGAAATACTAGATTCTTGATATGTCTATATGAGCAGAGTTATCATAGTGAATAATTATCGGTACATTATAATATCCTTCAACATATGCTTCACCCATAGAACCTATGTACAGTTATTATCAGAAGCAACATACTAAACTTCACCAGTAGATAAAGAAGTACATGACTGCTTCTATTGATCCTTGAAAACATCTGAAAATCCTAGCTATCAGAGCAAAGATTCAACATAATCAATTCCTTCTTTTGGAGAATATCCATAGCAAACTAATCAAGCTTTATTCCAATAAAATCCAAGTCCATGTATCTAATCTAATTCCTCTTCCATAGCGTTCATCCAACATTCATCCTTAAAAACTTCAATAAGTACTGATGCTGGTACAATTAAAGAAATTAAGCATACCTCATCAACTGCCAACCTTCTCCTTGTCCAAATATCTAATGTCCTAAATGATTTAGGCTAGGAGTCTTTTGACTCTTTGTTCCATTTCCCTGATCTTCAGTTACTGATGAATTTTCTAATATTGTCAAAGTAACTAATTCAACATCCTATTCTGGTAAAGGTGTTACCAGTTTAGTTAAGACCATTTCCACTGTCAGTTCCTACTCATAAATTATGATTTGACCTCAATACCGCTCATCCATCTTGACATTAGTACTCTCCACAATTCTCTGTGATCTCTTGTTATAACATGTATATGCCTTGCATTCATTAGAATAACCAAGAATTTTTTTTTCATCACATCTAGGATCAAACTTGCCAATGAAATCATCTCTCCTGATATAACATTTACTACCAAAGATTTTGAAATACTTAACTGTAGGTGTATTGCAAAACCATAATTCATAAGGTTTCTTACCGGTGAACCACAGTAGATCCAAGATCCAACAAGTCTTTGTCAGTTAACCTTCTGATCATCATGCATTCTAGGTGTTTGATCTTCATTTATAGTACCAGAGCATTCTCCATGCTCAAATCCAAGACCACTAGTATCTCTGGTGTCCCTTTGATAGTTTAATAATTCATTAAGCTTAGAAGAACAAAACTTGAACTTATCCTTGTATTCATTTGCAGCATCCAAACCTCCTCTAAGGACTATTACCATTCTTTCCAATTCTCGCTCAATTTTCTGTAACTACATCAATTTAGTTTTCAACACATCATTCTCATGAACCAACCTAATATATTCCTCGGATCTATCTTTCAGAGATATAGCAAGATTTTCTTCCTTCCTCTTCTGGTCTTCAATATCCTTTGACATCCTCATGGTTAAGGCTTGCATTTCATTCCTCATGACCATATTCTCCTAACTCAGCTTCTGACATTGCTCCTTAAGCGCATCCTTCTCTTCATCATCCTAATTTTGTAAAAGTTACTTCATTCTAGCTTATGCAGTTGACAACTTCTCCTACAAAGTAAAAATGAATTCCTTTGTAGATCTCAACTATCATGAAACTTCATGTTCCTCAATCTTTCAGCATCATAGTCTTCAAGAGCTACTTGAGGTTCATTCCATAAACTGATCTCCATAGATTCTAGAAATAGGATCTTCCTCAAGCTATTAAACTTCCTCCGAGGCACCAGGCTCTGATACCAATTGTTGGAAACCAAGAACACTCGGAGGGGGGGTGAATCAGTGTTCTACTCGAATGGAGAAGTTTAATATTATTAATACAACAACTTATCAATAGGTATGTTGGCATTTTTTATGTTTATGTTGTGATTGTCATTGATGGACACACACTTGCTTTGAGAGCACTTTTTGTATGTATGAGTTATGCTCAACCGGTATTCGTTCCAAACCGGTATTGTGTTATAGTCTTTAGGCTATCGGTGTTTTGCAGAAAGTGTTCACCGATCTCAAGCGATATGGAGACCTCAAGAGGTTCAAGGATCTCAAGTGGAGTGAAGAAAATAAAGTGGTAGTTATCATTTTGCCAGTCTTCATTTTTGACAACCGGTAATCGGTTTAATGTTTGAACTGGTATTACTCTATGATGAGTTACCAACCAGTAATCGGTAAAGTTGTATGAACCCGTAATACTCTGTGATGAGTTAACAACTTGTATTTTTGTGATGAGTTACCATCCACTGACACTTTGACAATGATTTTGTGTTGTGTTACCAAATGTGTCTAGATGCAATGATCCTAGAAAATTGCAATGTAATCCTATTGGATCGACATGAAATCAAATTCCTTTATAAGGACAACATTTCTAGGGTTTTAAAAATGTTGAATAGCTTTTAGGGTTTATGGTGGTTGATGAGTTTTTGTATGTGCAATCTTAGAAGGGAAGATCGAGTCTATGTGTTGTAATAGAGTGTGGATTTACTAAAGACTGAATTAATGTTGGAATGCATTAACAATGAGCTATCAAGAATCTAACCAAGCATACTATTCTAGTATCTAGGTCATTCACTTGTTGATTACTCACATCTTTGACAAGTCTAAAATCCTTAACCGAGTAGGCTTGGCAAAGCCTATGTAAATCCTCTAACAAGGTGGTTCACAACTCTGGATCTGAAATCCTTCCACAAGGTAGTCTTTAATCAGACTTATCTCCTAACAGAGATTGAGATTCCTAAAAGGATTTGTTCTAGTGAAGAACATTGTATGACCTTAACCGATCTAGTTACTATTTTGTAGATAGTTACTTGTGAGTTTCATCTCATCATGGTTTTTTCCATCTGGGTTTCCACGTCAAAATATCTTGTCTTACGGTGATTGTGCTTCTATGGGTGAATGCCTTATTTGGTGTTTGGTTTGTATTTGTGTTAACCAATTTGTTAGTAATACTGTTATACCGGTTTACTATTAAATTGTTTAAGTGTTTGAGTTCTGTATTTTCTGGTATACTAATTCATCCCCCCCTTTTAGTATTCATCAATTGGTATCAAAGCCAGCCTTTCTATAAGTTTAACCACTTGGAAAGAGATATGGGGGAATACACTGTGAGGGAACTTACTCATTGGCTCATTCAGATTGAGAAAGCCTATGATGAACTCAAAGTCAAATATAAGTCCTATCTGGAAAAAAAGGAGAGAGAATGCTGAGAAACTAATGGAGCTAACTAAAAATAGTTACTCTGATGAAGCAGACATAGATGCCCTAGTTGAAGAAGTTGAAAAATTGAATGAGTCTAATTCCAACCTAAGAAGGGAATTGGAAGGACTGACTATCAGGATGTGTCAAGAGCTTGAGAACTGGAGGAAAGCTGAAGATCTGGTAAAAGAGAAAGATCATGAGATCTCCAAGCTGAAGCAAGAAATCAGTGCACTTACTACTCATCTCCAAGAAAGCAAAGTGGAAAAAGAAGATATGCAAGGTGAACTAAACTTGGCTATTTCTAAGAATGCAACCTTGAAGGAGTCCAATGCTGCTATTACCAAAGAACTCACTGAGTCAAAGGAAATACTTGCCAAATTACATAAGAGCACTGTTGAGTTAGAGCAAAAGCTTGAATCAACAAAACCAGTAAAGTATACCACTGGACTTGGTTTCTCTGAGTGTGAAGAAGGTGAGACCTCTGGAGCAAAAGATGTAGCATCAAAGAAACAACCGACATTAAAGAATAAAGGTAAGAAAAAGTTCAAACCTATTTGCTTTAATTGCCTCAAGGAAGGACACACTACTAATGTATGTAGAAACAAGGCTTACAATAATTTTCCTTACTTTCTAAACAATAAGCCTAGATCCAATAGATTCAATGGAAATTATTATGCATGCAACAAATTTGGGCATAGAGCATTTGAATGCAGGACTGTCATGCACAACACAAGAAGGTATCCTCAAAGGAGTCAAGGAGTTTTTCGTCAATGCTCTGGGAACCGGAATCATAACCGGTTTAATACCTACAATCATTAGTCAGGAAGTGGTAGCTATCAAGCGGCAACTGGATGGAGAGCAACATGTTTGATTTGTCATGGTAGTGGTCACACTGCTGCAACATGTAGAAGGAACAATGGAAACATGAATAATGGACATTAGAGAGGACCTAGAATGGTTTGCTATCATTGCAACAAACTGGGTCATACAGCAAGATTCTAGAGGATGAGAATGTTGGTATTTTGGTATGGTTTTGTCATTGATGTCAACACCTACTAAAACTCTAGCACTTTGGAGATCCAACAACATTCACTGGCAAGCAAGTGACTAATGCACAGTCATTGGTATATGGTACACCAGCATGATATAATAATCATTGACACTTGGAATGGCATGAAAGATACTTGGTAATGTCGAAGACATTGTTTGGACATCGTATCTTGGAAAGTTGCTTATCAGTATATTCATATTTGCTTTTACCGAAAAATAGGTCTAGCGTTACACCGACAGGTTTAGCTTTTCCAGATTAGCATGGCATGCTATGGAGATGATTAGTTAATGTTGTAAATGCATTAAGCTGACATGTTCAATCAGTTATTGCATTAGATATTGTATTGTTTGTAAAATGATTTTATTGTAATAACTTGTAGAGCTGACCTACTAAAATTGGTCCTAGGTTATGGTATAAATATATGATCATAAATGTAAGATCAAATGTGGAATGCGAAGAAGGTTGTGTGTGAAGGTATATGCAAGATTAAGTAGAGCTATACAAGAAGACATCATTTGAAGGTGAAGCTAGGTTTTTGTGAAAGCATATCAACATTACACTGGTACTGAATCCAACATATGAAGATGTTATTTTGTGCAGTACATTCTTATTGGATTTAACCATCCAAATGTAGTCAGTGTGACTCCCATTTGTGTTTGAGCAATGAGCTCTAGGTGCTTGGCCTTTTTGCATGTGCAGACCCCATTTATGTACACTTACTATCTACAGTAGTATCATCTAATTGTGGGTAAGGTTTCCCATTGTGGTTTTTCCCCTTACAGGGTTTCCACCTACAAATATTAGTGTTATGTGTTGTGGATGACTTTGTCTTTTTGTTTCATGCATTAATATTTACTGGTATGGCATTTATCAGTTAAATTGGTCCACTGGTATCACAGACTATCTCACCGGTATTAAGCAATAATATGATTAAGTGGTTTTTGGTTTAATATTATTTGACAATTGATTCACCCCCCCCATCTCAGTTGTCTCTGGGACCTAAAAATTGGTATCAGAGCCTAGTCCTCTTTTGTACAAGTTTAACAACTTGAAGAGATCCAATGTCTAGCAACTATTTCAGAAAGGACAATCCTAAACTTGATGGAACCAACTATGGGATATGGAAGATCAGAATGGAGACACATCTGAACTATATTGGAAAAGATATCTGGGAGGTTACAAAGAATGGATATACTACTCCTACTACAACTCAACCTAATCCTCCAAATCTAGCCAAAGATGAGGAAAATGATTGCAAAGAAAGAGAAGCACTTCTGAGTGTATTATCAAATCAGAAAATCATGGGACTATCAGATAGGTCTACTGCTAAAGCTATTTGGGATCATTTGGAAACACTGAATGAAGGAGATTCCATAGTCAAAATTGCAAAACTTGAAAGCTTCTGGGTCAGGTATGAAAATCTGAAAATGGAAGAAGATGAAATAATTTCTACTTTTATGGAAAGAGTAAATGAAATTGTTTTGGGTATTAAATGTTGTGGAGGAACCTTAAGTGAAGATGAGATTATCTCAAAAGTTTTAAGAGGATTACCACCGGCATATAAAATGAAAGTTACTGCTATAAATGAACTTAGAACAATGCCTAATACATCAATAACTAGGGATACATTGATTGGAAAACTTTTAGCCTTTGAAATTGAGGAATTTGGTCCTATTGCTACTATAAAGACAAATTTAGCTTTCAAAGCATCAACATCATCTACATCATCATTTGACAAATCTGATTGGAAAGCCTTTTATGCGAGAGAACTTGAGGAAAGTAAGAGAGAAAATGAGTATATTGGGAAATTTGATCCTAGAAGTGATAAAGGAATATTTCTTGGCTATTCATCTAAGAGTAAAGCATATAGATGTTTTAACAAGAGATTGCAGAAAATTGGAGTACAAATGTAAAGATTGACAAACAATTCAGAGGAACTTCAAGGTATATGGATTTTGAACCGGTAATAGAAATTTTGACAAATGAATCTACATTGAACCAACTGGCACAGAATGAAGATCCAGTTACACTGGTATCATTTGAAGATTCCATAGTAACTGAGGAACATCAGCAAATAAAGACACCCTAGTATGTAAGATTGAATCATTTTGAAGATCAGATAATTAGAAACAAATATAGAGAAGTTATGACAAGAGGAAGATTGGAAGATGAAGAGGTATGTCTTATTTCTCAAATTGAACTAGTATCTATTAATGAGGCATGTGAAGATAAATTTTGGATTAAAGCTATGGAAGAAGAATTAGAACAAATTGACAAAAAATAACACTTGGACATTAGTTCCCCGACCTAAAGATAAAAATGTTATTGGAACCAAATGGGTATTTAGAAACAAATTTAATGAAGATGGTAAAGTAATCTCAAATAAAGCAAGGCTAGTATGTAAGGGATATTCTCAAAAGGAAGGAATTGATTATAATGAAACCTTTGCACCAGTAGCTAGAATTGAGGTAGTTAGATTATTCTTGGCTTTTACAGCTCATAAGAACTACACTGTATATCAGATGGATATTAAATGTGCATTTTTTAATGGAATTCTTGAAGAAGAGGTCTACATTGAACAACCTGATGGATTTTCTTTAACAGAAGACAAAGATATGGTTTGTAGGTTAAGGAAAGCTCTATATGGGTTGAAGCAAGCTCCAAGAGCTTGGTATGCAAGATTAGATAAATACCTTTTCAAGATTAGTTTTTCTAAAGATAATGCAAACAACAATTTATACTATAAAGTGACTAATGATGACATCTTGGTTATAGAAGTTTTTGTTGATGATATAATCTTTGGAGGAGAAGATGGATTATATAAAGATTTTTCTATCAAAATGCAGGAAGAATTTAAAATGTCTATGATTGGAGAAGTAAAATTCTTTTTAAGATTGCAAATTTTACAGACTGACAAAGGTATATTCTTGAGTCAAACTAAGTACTTAAAGGAGCTACTAAAGAAATTTGGGATGGAGAACTCTAAATTGGTAAGTACACCTATGACTACAAATGACAGATTATCACTAAGAGATGAGTCAGCACCTATTAATCCAACTAGGTACAAATCTATGACAGGAGGTTTAGTATATTTAACACAAACAAGACCAGATATTATGAATGCAGTATGTATTGTTTCAAGATTTCAAAGTAGTCCTAGAGAAAATCATGAATCAACAGTGAAAAGGATTTTTTGGTACTTACAAGGCACTACAAATCTTGGCTTATGGTATCCTAGAGATGACAACTTTGAATTATGTGCATACATAGATTCAAATTGGGCAGGAGATATAGATGATAGGAAAAGAACCACCGGCAAAGCATTTTTCCTTGGAAATGGATTAATTTCTTGGTTAAGTAAGAAACAGAGTTGCACATCTTTATCAACAATAGAATCAAAATATGTTGCAGCAGCAACAAATTGTACATAGGTATTATGGCTTAAATAAATGCTGAAGGACATAAAGGTAAATTGCAAGGAACCTATAACTATTTATTGTGGTAACACTGCAGCAATTGATATATCCAAGAAATCCGGTACTACATTCTAAAAATAAACATGTTTCTATAAAATTGAACTTTCTGAAAGAAAATGTAGAAGCAAAACAAGTCAAACTAGTTTATGTGAACACCAAAGAGCAGATTGCAAATATTTTCACTAAACCTCTACCTAAGGAGACTTTTGAAAATCTAAGAGAACAGCTTGGGGTCATAACCCCATTGGTATATACTTAGAGAGTTGATGTCTGTCATCAACCAGCAAAATTAACAGAGATATATTCTTACTCCAGCTTTGATGAGGAAGCTACTTCTCAAGGGAAGTAGCTGGTATAGTTGGTATTTTGTATCTAAAAATGGCTTTTATATTGCTTTGGCATTTGATGTCAACGGGGAGAGATTGGTATGGAAAAACATAGAAAGATACATGTTACCCCTGAGAGGTGAGATTTTTATTTTGGGGAGAGATTATCTATTTTGGTTTTTGAACTCTGAAATAATCATTTTGGGAGATTGTTGGTTTTTGGTATTTGGCTTTTCTGTTTCGGCACTTTGATGGTTTTTCCATCCTGTGTTGCCATCAATGCCAAAGGGGGAGATTGTTGGTATTTTGGTATGGTTTTGTCATTGATGTCAACACCTACTAAAACTCTACCACTTTGGAGATCCAACAACATTCATCGGCAAGCAAGTGACTAATGCACAATCATCAGTATATGGTACATCGACATGATATAATGATCACTGGCACTTGGAATGGCATGAAAGATACTTGGTAATGTCGAAGACATTGTTTGGACATTGTATCTTGGAAAGTTGTTTATCAGTATATTCATATTTGCATATTTGCTTTTACCGACAAATAGCTCTAGGGTTACATCAACAGGTTTATCTTTTCCAGATCTACATGGCATGCTATGGAGATGATTAGTTAATGTTGTAAATGCATTAAGCCGACATGTTCAATCGGTTATTGCATCGGATATTGTATTGTTTGTAAAATGATTTTATTGTAATATCTTGTAGAGCCGACCTACTAAAATTGGTCCTAGGTTATGGTATAAATGTAAGATCTTAAATGTAAGATTGAATATGGAATGTGAAGAAGGTTGTGTGTGAAGGTATATGCAAGATTAAGTGGAGCTAAAAACAAAGACATCATTTGAAGGTGAAGCTAGGTTTTTTTGAAAGCATATCAACATTACACCGATACTGAATCCAACATATGAAGATGCTATTTTGTGTAGTACATTCTTATTGGATTTAACCATCCAACTATAGTCAGTGTGACTCCCATTTGTGTTTGAATAGTGAGCTCTAGGCGCTTGGCCTTTCTGTATGTGCAAACCCCATTTATGTACACTTACTATTTGCAGTAATATCATCTGATTGTGGGTAAGGTTTCCCACTATGGTCTTTCCCCTTACAGGGTTTCCATGTACAAATATTGGTGTTATGTGTTGTGGATGACTTTGTCTTTTTGTTTCATACATTAATCCTTACTACTATTGCATTTATCAGTTAAATTGGTCCACCGTTATCATAGACTATCTCATCGGTATTAAGCAGTAATTTGATTAAGTGGTTTTTGGTTTAATATTATTTGACAACTGATTCACCCCCCCTCAGTTGTCTCTGGGACCTAATAGAGAAAGAATATATCAGACGAGATACCAGTCACTCCAGAAGGAAAGATTGATGTTGAAACCATTCAAGCGGATATGAAGAAAACTTGGAAGAAGAAGCTAGAACAAGTTTTTCAAGAAGAACCAGTTTCTGTACCTAGTGTGCAAGTCGTTGAACCCGCAAACTAAGCTAAAAAAAGGCTTAGGGGGAACAAATCAGAGAAATGCTTTGAACCCCCAGTTTACACCAGTAAAAGACCTTAATCGGTATGTGATACCTGTTAATTGGCAGAAGACCGGAAATGGTAAAAGGCAAATTAGGTTTTACGCCCTAATAGTGGAGCATTTATTATGGTAGGCAAAAAATTCATTTAAAAGGGATTTTCAAGTCATTTTTACTTATCAATTTTTGAGTGAAGAAGTATTCAAGTGCAAAGCGACAAAAGGCGATTTGTCTTGCAATTCAGAGAGATTTCAAAACCTTGAAGAAGAATTTGAGGATATCATCAATTGGTCAAGTGCAGAACTCAAAGTGGTAATCCAACAACTAAAGTAGTGAGTGATGAAGCAGAATTTGCAAGCCCTAAATCTTGACTTTTGAAGGTATTTTTTGAGTTTCTCTATTTATCATGGCTTCTGCATCGCACTCTAGTTCAAGAGCACCCGTTGATTTAGTAGATTTCATACAACGGAAGGAAAAACATAATGCCCTATCCCAAACACCCACTGGTGTTATAGTAGAGGTAGGTATTTTAGATTACATTGATTGTAAAATGGAAGACCTAGGATCTCTAGTGATCCATTCTCAGCTGAGTTTGTTCTATGGGAAGGACAAGAAGATCAAACTGGAATTTAGCATATTGGAAAAGAAGAATCTTCATAATGTGGTCTATTTCCTTGAAGAATTCATAGATGATCACATTTGCATCATTCTAAGAAGAGTGCATGGTGAAAAAATGTATTTAGAGTGGACACATGGCATCACACTAGGAGTGATTCATGCCGTCACTAGTTTCTGTAATGTTGGAGAAGTGCTAGCCCTAAGGAAGATCAGCAAGACTAAAATGACCAAGCTCACCAGTTCTATGAGCGACCAATGGGGAATGACCATCAATACCATCAAGGATGATTTGGTCAAGTATGCCTGCATGGTGATATGTTACTGGAGATTCTATGCTAGCAAGATCAACTCTATCTCTACTACAGCGGTAAATGCTAGCTACAGGATGATCATGGAAGATGCCTCATTTGATTTATGCACCTATATGAAAAGGCAACTTTTGGTGAACCTGAAGTCAATTAAACAGGACAATGCCTTGAGATTTAAATTCGGACAACTATTGGTTGGATTGTTCTTCTACTTCCAAGGCTATTTCCAAAGGAGTCGGTGATATTCAGTGGTCTGCTGACCAACCAGTTACAAAGAAAATCAGGGAAAGTCTTCAAGCAATTGGAACTGGTTATACTGAAGTCCTAAAAAAATACTTTGATGAGTTCAGACGCAAGATGAGTCAAAGGGTGCGAATATCTAGTGATATTGTCAAGTAATATGAAGAGGACATCTGCTTTATCATCAAAGTAGATGAGTGCATAATGGAGGTTGTTGAGCCCAAAAAGGAAGAAGTGGAGCCCATGGGTTATGAGGTGATGTATGATATGCTAGACAGGTATGCCTCTACCCTACTTTCCTCACCACTTGATCCTAAGAAGAAGAGAACTGGCACCTATCTACAAAGGGTTACACTAGTTGAAGAGCCCGTAGTGAAGAAAGGAAAGGAAGTGCCATCTGTATTGGCACCAGTTACTTCAACAAGTCCTAAAGTGACCAAGCGGTCACCGACAAAGAAGAAACCAGAAGTTGCACCTACCAAAGTCTTTGAGAGAAAGCAGAAGACAAAAGGCAACACACTAGACTTAGAGGACACTATATCTAAAGAACAACCTAAGAAGGCTAGGAAAACGAGGAAGAAGACAAAGGCAACTAGTAGTGAATCGACATCATCAGCACTGGTAAATATCTCCTCTTACAAACCTTTGACACATTGTCAATGAACCATTAAGAATATTAAGAGGAAAGTGTTGAGTGATTTAGTAGATTATTTTGATGATTTCAATGATAGTGAGAAAGAGGAAGTGGAACAAGAAATTATTAAATATTTATGTATTAATGATTGGTTGCCATCAGAAATCAAATCTGTGACACTGGATTCTTTATATAATTCTTTAGACAACAAATGGTGCATTACCACAGAAAAAGAATAGGAAATAAGAGAGGAAATATTTGCACAATATTTTCTTGATGTGTCCAATTCTGAACTCTATGAATTTATGGAAAATTATAAAGGCCTCTACTTCATGAGAAGAAGGAGACTCTTGTTTCTAAAAGGGAAAGCCTCTGAAGTGGTAAATGATACCCACTCTCATGCCAAATCAGCTCTAAGATTGCACCAAGTATCAGAAGTCAACAAGAAGGCCAAATAAGAACCAGAAACTGCAAAATTGGATGAAGTATATAATAGTGAAGGAGAAAAGGTCACTAAGCAAATGGACCCCATTGATGTTGATTCCTTGAATAGTGAAGATGTTACTCCAGATACACCAACAAAAATGGCAGGATAGGAGAAACAAGATGAAGAAAAGAGAAAGAAGGAAGAGAAGAGGAAACAGGCAGAAGAAGAGAAGCAAAAGGAAGAGGAGAAGAGAAAAGAAGAGGAGAAGAGAAAAGAAGAGGAGAAGAAGAAGAAGGAAGAAAAGAAGAAATAGGAAGAGGAGAAGAAGAAGAAGGAAGAAGAGAAGAAACAGGAAGAGGAGAAGAAGAAATAGGAAGAGGAGAAGAACAAGAAGGAAGAGGAAAGGAAAGAAGAAGAGAAGCAAAAAGAAGAAGAAAGGAAGAAGGAAGAAGAGAAAAGAAAGGAAGAAGTTGAGGAGCAGAAGAAGGCAGAAGAAGATAAGCAAAAAGCCAAGGAAAAGGAGGAAGCAGCAAAGAATGTACATACAGAGACCCCAAAGGCAACCAGTGGTAAAGCTAAACTAGTTGACATCACCAGTCCCATTGACCTCCAGTCTACAAATGAAATAGAGCTACTACAAAGCATTAATCTTGCTCAAGAGTGATTGGAAGCACTAAGGAGGAAAAAGGAGGAAGATGTTGATAACTTAATAATGAACAACTAGTACTGAACTGGTACTGAGAGGGGGGGGGGTGAATCAATACAGACAAAAATACAGTCCTAAACCAGTTTGATAGAAAATACTTCAAATGACTAATAAATAGTGACACCAGTTTGAACCAGAGTGCAACCAGTAAAACTCAGAACAACTAAAACAATCATAAACCAGTTAATCACTTAACTTTCCTCTTAGCTCAATACTATACTACCATTTCACCCTCATGCATGAATAGGTAATCTATCATCAGATCTTCATATTACTGCAAGATCAACATGCATCACCACTTAACAAAAAACAATCATAATCATCACATGAAGAAAACATCACACTTGACACACATATTTTTTAGGTGGAAACCCAACTAGGAAAAATGACGGTGGGGATGAATACCCACAAGCTTCTTTTTGAACTCTTTAGAAGTTCGCTCTAATAGGAGCCTTGTCCAGTTAAAGATAGATACAATAGGTTCTGTTAGGAACCGATCCTATTAGGGATCACCTAGTTGAGGGATGGCTACAATACCTAGTTAAGGGTTAAACCCTATTAAAGGTTACCTTGTTAGAGGATTTCAAGAACTCAATAGCTAAAGGATATCAATGACTCAATAACTTCAAGTTACCCTATTAAAGGATTTTCAACAAGCTGGTTAAGGCTATCCTGTTAGGGGATTTCACAACTATTGAAGTGGTTAAAGATCAACAGGTATATCAATAACCTAATAATAGCACTCAATGCCAATGTAGGTCCGCTTAAGCACCTCTTCACCTTCTACACTTACACTCTGTAGATATGACTTCTCTCCTTTGGTCTGGCAAGAATCACGTATCTCTTCTCTTAGATACACATGCACAACTTTTGCCAACAACCTCTAGAAGAATCACAACATCGACCTTATAGAACAACAAATAGGTCGGTAGCATAAACCCTAAACCTTAAACCTATTAGGTTAAGGAGTTCAAATGGTTCAATCCTGACTATTGAGCATACAACATTAAATGCAACAGTCTTGATCCAATCTCAAGACATTGTCCATCATTCATTTTCCACCGATTTCATGGCGGCTAATAACTCATCACATGGTATCATAGTTTATAGACTTTGCACATTCCCAAGGTAGATAGGAACAATCTCCTTCATGCAAGATCCTTCACGCACATAAAGCTTACATGGCAACACAATATATTCCTTGTTACCATGCTAACTCATCACACAAAGTCATTGGTTGAGCCACACAGGCTTGAAGCACTCAAACTGGAAACCCTGAAGTTGAGACCACCATCTGGTAGTCATACACTACTTCCATGTGCCGGTTCCCATAACCTTATGCGGGTTCATCTTTAAAGAAACACGTCGCTTCATTTTGGCATAAATGTTGGTTCATAGTGAATGCTGGTTCATAGTGAATGTCAATTCATAGTGTTATACTAGTTCTTCTTCTCTTCATCATATTGACATCAATGACAACATACAATGTCATTATGTCCACATACCAGTTCACATACTGGTTCACATAATGCCAACAAATGTGATTCAAACTATGGTGGAAACTCTCACCAGTTTGATTCCTGGTACCAATCTCCCAAGTACTAATTCCTCTCTAGCTCAATTGAAGCTCTTATGCATAGTTGTAGAGGACCAAGTGCAATGTCTGGAAGATGTTGTTGAAGCCAATGCAAAAAAGAAGCATCAAAAGGATTTGAACACTACCTTGGTGAAGAAGTTAAATGAGCTCTGGTTCAATCTATAGAAAGCATAGAAGGACATTAAAGATGTTTTGGATGAGAGGAATCTACTACACAGTAAGATATGTCAACCCCATCTATTCTATGATGATGTGCTTGCTCAGAAAGACAAACTACAAACTGATTTATAGACATTCATTAGCACCTTCTAGATGCCCTATGATTCCTTTACCACTTATGGGCAAACCATTCACCAATTTCAACTTCAGGCTAGAAGAATTGAGTTGGAGATCAACAACCGAACTAGAGATTTGTAGGAACTACAATTGGTTCTACTACCAAGACTGCAAATACTTTAGAAATGCTATCTCAATCTGGATGCCTTAACGGTTACTCAAGAGATGAGTACCTTGGACGTCATGTAGGAACATGTATCCTAGATGTAAATGGAGAGTAAGGTTGCTACCTCATTGCTTGAGTCATGGTTTGTATCCATGAAGACATTTATGCAAGACTTTAAATTAGTTTTTGACAAGTTTCACTCTTTATTGTCACAAACACTTATTACTTTAATGCTAATGGAAATAGGGGTTATTCGGCTATACTTTGTCATTGTTGGCAAAGGGGGAGTAGTATTCTATATTTAAAATTTTGATGCATGCTATGTATACTTTCATGTTTATCTCTGTAAGGGAGTAGTATTCATTATATTTTCTACAAAAGAGATAGTGTATATGCTTAGGGGGAGTAATTTTGATTATGGCATATTTTTGTTGTAAAACACTTAGATGTCAAAATTTTCCTAAGTGTTGCCATCAATGCAAAAGGGGGAGATTGTTGGCAATTTTTATGTTTATGTTGTGATTGTCATTGATAGACACACAGTTTCTTCAAGAACTCTTTTTGTATGTATGAGTTATGCTCAACCAGTATTTGTTCCAAACCGGTATTATGTTATAGTCAATAGGATATAGGTGTTTTGCAGAAAGTGTTTACCAATCTCAAGTGGTATGGAGACCTCAAGCGGTTCGAGGATCTCAAGTGGAGCGAAGAAACTAAAGCGACAATTATCATTTTCCCAATCTTCATTTTTGACAACTAGTAATTAGTTTAATGTTTGAACTGGTATTACTTTGTGATGAGTTACCATCCACTAACACTTTGACGGTGATTTTGTGTCATGTTACCAAATGTGTCTAGATGCAATGAACCTAGAAACTTGTAATGTAATCCTATTGGACCGAAATGAACTCAGATTTCTTTATAAGGACATTTTGTCTAGGGTTTTAAAAATGTTGAATAGCTATTAGGGTTTATGGTGGTTGATGAGTTTTTGTATGTGCGATCTTAGAAGGGAAGATTGAGTCTATGTGTTGTAATAGAGTGTGGATTTATTGAAGATTGAATGAATGCTAGAATGCATTAACAATGAGCTATCAAGGATCTAACTACGCATATTGTGCTAGTATCTAGATCATTCACTGGCTGATTACTCACATCTTTGACAAGTCTGAAACCTTAACTGGGTAGGCTTGGCAAAGCCTGTGTAAATGCTCTAACAAGGTGGTTCACAACTGTGGATCTGAAATCCTCTCACAAGGTAGTCTTTAATCAGACTTATCTCCTAATAGAGATTGAGATTCCTAATAGGATCTATTCTGGTGAAGAACATTGGATGACCTTAACCGGTCTCGTTACTATTCTGCAGATAGTTACTTGTGAGTTTCATCTCATCGTGGTTTTTCCCATTTGGGTTTCCATGTCAAAAACTCTTGTGTTATGGTGATTGTGATTCTGTGGGTGAATGCCTTATTTGGTGTTTGGTTTGTATTTGTGTTAACCGGTTTGTTAGTAAAACTATTATACCGGTTTATTGTTAAACTGTTTAAGTGTTTGAGTTCAGTATTTTCTGGTATACTAATTCAGCCCCCCTCTTAGTATTCATCAAGGTAAACATAAAAGAATATAATAATAAGAAACAATGAAACCACAAAAGATGAACACCATAACACCATAGATTTATACGCGGAAAACCTCAAAAAGGAAAAACCATGGTAGGATTGGAGACCCACAATATCTATCCACTGATCAGATGAATATATATTACAATAAGGGGCCTATACATGCAGGAAGGCCAAGAGCCTAGAGCACACTGATCATCACAAAAGGAGTCTCACTGACTACAAAGAGGTTATAACCATCTGAATATAGCTGGACAACAATATAGAAGAATGAACTTCCAATGATAGCATCTACAATGTCTGATTAGAGTCCCTGTTAAGCTTAATACCAGAGGCCTTAAACCTCTTTTGAAAACCCAACTCAATCTTCAATGATTGACCAAATCCTCTACTCAATTAATATTACATTATTCGATCCTTACATATCCATATCCCTTACATCATTATCTACAATGAGATCTTACATCATATTTATACCAACCCGAGACCTAAACAATTAGGTCAGCCACCTAAAAGATAATACAATAAGTTCATAACTTAAACCCATAATCAAATGATCAACCAAGTTGGCTTAGGCTAAAAACAATGTAAACCAATCCTTAAATCCCACCGGTAACGTATCAGGAACACCCTCCAACACGTTACAGATATCAGTCCATAACCTAGATAAAATGAGACCCAATTTAGGTCCACGCACGCTAAATAAATGATCCCAATCAACCAAATCTCAAACATGATCACCAACAACATCCTCAACCTCCACTAGAAGTCGCACAAACACCACTTATTCATCCTATCAAAGATTCTCAGTAAAAGTTCTACCAGTAAAACCTTGAACCCTTACTGGTATAGGCTTACTAGAGTGTATGATAGCATCTGATCATCAAGTCAATACCAACTGACCAAAAAATTCTCCAGAAACATCAAACCAAACATATTCCATTGATCCAAACATGTCAGTAGTATCCAACTGATAGTCCCTTTTGTAAGGAAAACACAATGTGGAAACATCTTCCTATCATCAATTCAATAGGGGAATAAAGTAAGTATGTGTTTTAAATTATTTTGCAACACATTAAGATGATATAGACAAATGATTTTAATATCCAAACACACGGAGAGTAAACACTAGATTTATGTGGGAAAACCTTTATAAATAAAAAACCCACCACCAAAGAGAAATCACTTTATTCATAGTAAATAGATGATTACAATAAAGCTTCCAGATTCTCTTCTCAGATATTTGTTCTCATAATCTATGATTTGGATTACAGTCATCACCAACACAGAACACTTGGGATTACTATGATGAATACTAAGAGGAGGGGATGAGTTAGTATACCAAAAAATACTAAACTCAAACTCTTAAATTGTTTAGCAGTTAACCGGTATAACAGATTTACTAACAAACTGGTTAAAACAAATGCAAACCAAGCATCAAATAAATCATTCACCCACAAGAGCACAATCACCATAACACAAGATGTTTTGATGTGGAAACCCAAATGGGAAAAACCACGGTAAGCAGAAACTCACAAGTAACTATTGGCAAATGCACACACCAATGCGAAATTGTAGGTGATTGAAGGTATTATCATTGATGGCAACCTTACAATCATGTGATACCAATAGGAAGATACTGGCACCAGCACCGACACACTCTACACTGGCATACAAATCGCCGGCACTGAAAAAGAAAATCATCGACACCATGACCGACAAGAATTTTGTATCAATGTATTTTGTAATTAATTGTAAAATATTTTGTAAGACAACATGGTGAATTATAATATGACTCATATATGTATGAGATCACTGTAGATCATTTAAAGATAGAAGTATGAAAAGAATATAGCAAATCTAATGTGCGAATTATTAGGATAAGGGTTTATGTATATTGCAAAGCTTAAACTGATACTGAATCTGGCATAGTAGATGTTGATCTAAAGTAGTACAAGACATTGGATTTGTATAATCCAATTTTGTAACTCAGTGTGACTTCTTTTGTAATTGAGCAGTGAGCTCTAGGCACTTGGCCTTCTCGCATGTGTAGGCCCCTATTGTAAATAGTAATATTCCCTTATTGGCCAGTAAGCGAATATTATGGGTCACAAATCCCACCAAGGTTTTTTCCCACATCGGGTTTCCTCATTAAAATATTGTGTTATGGTGTTCTTTTCATGTTGTCATTGTTGTTCTTATTTGTTGTATTATTTTTGGTTTATTTATAAGTTAAGAAAATTATTAAATCAGTCAGATACTGATTCACCCCCCCTCTTAGTATCTTTGGGAATCCTAACAATTGGTATCAGAGCCTGGTCCTCTATTTTCAAAAGCCTAATATCTTAAGGAAGATCTTGACACCGGTAGAGATGGAAAACTTGAAAAAGTAATTGGAAACAACTCCTTTAGACTATGATGCAGAAAAGGTGAAGAATATCAAATTTGAAGATGATTTGAAGTCTACTTAGGATATCATTCAAGGACTGCAAGAGAATTTCACTATTGCAGGGAATAAGAGAAGAGAACTTTGTGAAAAATGCAAAATGACAATGATGAAAAAGAAACTTTTAATGATTTGGTAAACAAGTTGAGACAAGAAATCAGTACAACAAAGAATGAGATGAATCATAAAGGTTCTCATAGGTGGCTGGTAGGAGTAGGGCGGCCCCATAGAAAACTCTATTAGCAACCCTGATGAACTGCAGGGCCTCCTGGATGACATGCTAGAATCAAGCTACAGCTGGGTGGGTGGGAAGCCCTTAAAATAGTAGGCTTGTCTTGAAGTTGGTGAGGGATTAGCTTGACTATGATACATTCAGAACTCCCTCTCTTCACTCCTTGACCCTACCTCTCTACTGCATCTACCCAAATGATGGATAGAGAGAAGATGGGTGAGCCCAGATTAGCCCCTACGCATCCTAGATTACTGGCCTTCCCTATTTGATGTAGTCATCATCTACCTCTCCTAAGTCCTCGACAAGTGCACCATGTGTTCCTACAAGTGATGATGTTCCACTATCTGTATGTGTTACATGAGCATCGGCTACCTCCCGTACGTTGGTGCCTTGAAATGCTTGCAGAAGGAATAGAGGCCCCGTTCAATTATTATTGTAGGAAATCAATGTCAATTGATGAATCAATTAGGGGGAACTAGAACTACATCCTATCATGGATACCCTGGGACATCATAATGAATGAAAGGAAGAGTCTAATGGCTAGTAGATATGGTGGCATTTAACTAAGTCTAGAGACAGTTTGGGTCATCGAAACAAGGATAACAGCAAACAAACACTTTAACCCAGAAGGAAAGAAGGAAACTAGCTTCTATACTGAACCCTCATTTGGTTGGAATAGTTATCCAGGGGGTGTAGGTGGGTTAATTGATAGATTTCAAGGAATTATCCTCATTGAGTATGACTATGACCTTTTGTAAAGAAATTGAAGATAGAAAGAAGAATGAAGATGATTTGACTAGAAGAATCAATGATGCTGGAAATGAAAATCTAAGACTCAATCATGAGAATGATATGCTAAAGATAGAACTATTTCACTTAGAACATGATAAAATTGAACTCACGAGATAGAAGGACTTCTTGGAAAATGAATTGGCTATTGCAAATCAACACAAGGAGAAATTCAAGAAAATCTTAGAAGAACTTGATGACATGCTGAAGAATCAGAAACCTAATGGTGATACAAATGGCCTTGGCTTTGAAGTTGGTGAAAGCTCTGGTACTACAAACAAACATGTGTAGGTCTCGGGGACAACTGAGAGGGGGGGGTGAATCAGTTGTCTAATAAATTCAAACCAAAATCTTATTAACCAACTTATTGCTTAATACCAGTAAGACAGTTAATTGTGCTGGTAAACAGTGTTAACAGGAAATGTTGTACCGGTAAGAATTAATGCATGAAACATAAGCACAAAGTCAACCACAACACATGACACAAATATTTGTATGTGGAAACCCTATAAGGGGAAAAACCATGGTGGGAAACCTTACCCACAATTAGATGATACTACTGCAGATAGTAAGTGTACAAAGAGGGGTCTGCACATGCAGAAAGGCCAGCAGCCTAGAGCTCACTGCTCAAACACAAATGGGATTCACACTGATTACAGTTGGATGGTTAAATCCAATGAGAATGTACTGCACAAAATAGCATCTTCATATGTTGGATTCAATACTAGTGTAATGCTGATATGCTTCTACAAAAACCTAACTTCACCTTCAAATGATGTCTTTGTGTATATCTCTGCTTGATCTTACATATATCCTTCCTTAAATCCTTTTTTGCATTCCACACTTGATCTTACAAATAAGATCTTACATTTATACCATACCCTAGACCAATTTTAGTAGGTTGTCTCTACAAGATATTACAATAAAACATTTTACAAATAATACAATATCCGATGCAATAACCAATTGAACATGTCGGCTTAATGCTTTTATAACAATAATAAATCATCTCCATAGCATGCCATGCTGATCTGGAAAAGATAAACCTGTCGATGTAACCCTAGATAACCTAGACCTATTTGCCTGTAAAAGCAAATATGCAAATAAGAATATACCAATGATATTACTTCAAAGAAAAGTGTCCACATGATGTCTTCAACATTACCAAGTGTCTTCCATGTCATTGCAAGTATCGGTGAACATTATATCCTATCGGTTAACCATATACCAGTGATTGTTTGAATAGTTTACTGATTGCTAGTGAATGTTGCTGGATCTCCAAAGTAGGTGTATTTAGCAAGTGTTGACATCAATGACAAAACCATACCAAAATACCAACAACATGATCATAGAAAAATGGTAAGATAGCCTATGCTTACAAATTTAATGGGAAATGGTTTAACTATAACAAGTATGGTCATAGAGAAAATCAGTGTAGATCTAGAAATTATCAGAACACTAATACACTCACTGGTCAATGTTCTAAATGCAACAAAGTTGGTCATAATTCATAAAATTGCAGAATGAATGTAAGATGTTATGCTTGTCGAAGATTTGATAACTTATCTAATCAATGCAAAACACATATTGGCATAGGATATGCGAAAGCTATTTAGAAAAACAATGTGACTTGTTATGCTTGTAACAAGATTGGACATATTGCAAAATTTTATAGAAGGCATCACCGGCAAATAAAAAAGGTCCTAGCTTGAAAGGTAAAGAAAAGGTTGAAGAGGTAAAGAAAGAATTCTCAAAGCAATGGATCAGAAAGTTAGATCAAAATGTTGATCATAATACTCCTCCATCGGCAAAACAGAGTAACACTCCACCGGCAGGAGACTCTTCATCTAACTAAAGGAAAATCCTTTGGGGGTTTGGCAACAAATTGAAAAACATGCTGATATACCCTCAATTGATGGTGAGAAGTTGACTTAATTCCTTACCAGAAGATGAGTTAAGTTGTTACTTAACCGACAAGCATTAAATGCGATAGTTGGAGAAAATAACATTATAAAACAAGTGTTTTGACTCCTTTTTCATTCACCAAGCATTCAAATCTTTGAGAGTGCAAAAATTCCCGAGCAAAGGCATCCTTAGCAAAAAAGTGAAGTAGTTCATCCAAGAACTCATCCCTAAGGTAGACTGAGGTATTTATAACATGGCATCATCCTTTGTTCCTGAATTTATTGCAAACCCTACTGTGATCGAAGTTATCAAGCGCCCTAGACCCATATTCAAGCTTGTTCCTGAAATAGAAAAGAAATATGATAACATAGGTGCATTTTCAAAAATACCTAAGGGAGTAGTATATGTTGAAGATCCTAGAATATACATACATTGTCACATAGAGGAATTAGGAGATGTTGAAATCAAGAACATGTATAGAATTATGATTTGTGATGAAAATGGCAATATTAAACTGAAACACAAGGTAATAGAAACCCTAGGTTCTTATGGATATTCTTAGCATTCTTGGTTTTCCCGAAGATGTGATAAGAATAGTCCTAAGAAGAGTCCATGTTGAATTCTTTTGGTTGGATTCAATTCATAAGATCACCAAAGAAGTCATTAAGGCAGTAACAGGGTTACCTTCCACCTGTAGTAGACCTGACAGAACTAAAAGGGTCTCAAATGACACAGTGATGGATCAAACTAGTGCAACATTCAACAAAAGGTCTCTAAGGGTAAATAATGTGAAGGACATAAATGTCAAATTTGTCAATATGATTTTAGGCTACAAAGCTACACATGCAAATAGGTTAAACTTAGTATCTAGCTTATGTATTAAAAGTGTATATGACATGGTTAATGATAATGCTGGAATAGATGTATGTGAATGGCTCAAAGATGAATTGATAGACAATCTAAAAAATATCAAAGGAGATAAGAAAGGAACCTTTAGATTTGGAAATTTGCTTGTATGTTTAATATTGTACATCACTAAGAAAGTACTCGATATTGGTAGAAAATATTTTGGCTTTGATATACCGGTAGGAAAGAAACTATTGGATCTATTAAAAAACATGGCAGAAAATAGAGAGAAAAACATAAATGAACATTTTCAAGTACTGAAGGCTCGAATGAAGACTAGAATAAGACTATCACAGGAAATTGTAGATAAATATCAGAAGGAAATATTCCTTGTAATTAAAAAGGATGAAATCTAGATGGACGTAGTTGTCCCTAGAACTATCTGGGTAACTAAAATGGGATATGAAACAGATGATAACATTATTGAAACTTATGCAAAAGCCCTCCTTGATGCACCAAAGGAACCCTCTGAGAAAGTCTTTGGCAGTGCTGAAATAATAGAAAGTGGAATTCAGTCTAGAAAAAGAGTTAAGAAAGTTGAACAAACAGTAAGGAAAGGCACTAGACAAGAAAAAGCACTTAAGGAAGATGTATTGAAGCAAATTGCTACCAAATAAAGTTGTGAGTTGGAAGGACTTCAACCGAAAACTCATCTTTCACCAGTTGTAACTTCCTCTGAGAGTGATATATCAATGATATTCAAAAGGGTAGAAGGGAAAAGAAAACCCTCACCGGCACCCTCTTCCACACCCAGGAAAACAAGGCAAAAACAACAGGTAGTGAGGCCTCCAGTTAAGAAATTAACTCCTAAGAAGAAGAAGAAGGTAAAACAAGATATTGCTCCACTAGATAAAGTCCTAGGTGAAATAACAGAGGATGAAAAGCTGAAAAACATTAACAAACTATACAACACACTTTCCGCTGATGACAAAGAAAGCATAGAAAATAGTGTAATTTTACACTTGGATATATACAAGAATTTTTTTATGGAAATCTGTTGATGAAATACCCAATGATTTGTATAGAAGACTAGAAGCTAGAAGGGTAGCTATTGTTGAGCTGGACAAGAAAATAAAAATTGAAAAACTACTCACAGTGCATCTGGTAAACTCACCTAATGAAATAGACAAATTAATCAGTGAAGCAAACCGAACAGTATTTTCAACTCCTCATCGACATGTAGCACTAATGGCAGGGAAAGTGAATGAGATAACAGAAGAAACTGCAGACCAATGGGACATATTCTTTGTTGAAAAAGAGAAACAAGAAGAGCTACTAAGACCTAAGACCATTAGGGTATACCAAAATGACAAGGATAAAGGGAAGGGTAAGGTAGGTGGACCTCCAAGCCTAAAGATAACTAATAACTTACCCCCACCTCCTTCAGATACTCCACGGGTAGAAACTATAGACAATCAACCGGCTACAGAGAGTATGGAGACTCCTCAAGATGATACAAATCCTAAGTCTAAAATTTTGTACACTATAAATATAGATACACAAGAGGTAAATGTTGTGGTTGACAGAGAAACCACTGAGGATAAAAGGAAAGAAGTGACTACTGAGTCACCAGTTGCAGATGTTGAGGTTGAGGTAAATGACACTGTAAACATAAGCATAGAAAAGCCTACTCTAATAGAGCAACTGGCAGAGGACACCACTAGTAAAACATTAGAAGAACCGGTAGATACAATTGGAAAACAATTAGGAGAACTGACAATGGATAGTGCAGAGGTAAAAATAGAGAAACTGTAAGTGCACACAGAGACTACACATGAGAAACTGACTGTTGAGAGCTCACAAAAACCTTCTAAGACATAGATGGAGAAACCAGAATAAAAACAGGTTGAGACACAGGTTCAGACTGAGACAGTGCCATCGGCTAAAACTGAAAAGCCCAAACCTTTGCTAATAGAAATGCAAAGACAAACTGACCTAATAGAGGTCAAAACAAGCAAGGTTACTACTACAACCGGCAACATGGAGATTGTGAAAACAATTTGGCAGACATCTGGTAATTCTATAGCATAATTCTGGCCTACAAATGTAACAGAGGTCTTACTAGACTCAATAAAGAAAATCACAGAGTGTAATGCACAAGCCTATAAGGCTATTGATGACACAATTCCTATTCTTAAATTGGTAGCACCCAAGTGCATTGTGGATAATAAGTATTCTTTAGGTCAACTAGACACATTGTCTAAATTCATCACCGGCAACATTTTGATAGTTGATCAAATCAATGAAGACACATTCAAAGAGAGGATGAATAAGGAGAAAGAGAAATTCTTTGAGGAAATAGTAAAGAAGAATAAGGAACAAATAGAAACCTTATTACTGGCATTAGGAGAAACAATTTTGGAGTTCAAGAAACTGTTCATAGATACATGTAAAACTGACATCTTGACATAGGATATAGATTCGAAGATCAGAAAAACTCAAACTGAAATAAACAATATTGCTGACAATCTAATAGGCACATCAAATTCATTTTTGGAAATAGAAAAGAAAATTTCAGATCTTGAAGAGAAAATTAAAAAGTTAGAAAAGGATAAAGAGAAAATAAAGGACAAGGCAAAGAGCTTAAAATGTAAACTTGATCCCAAACTAGATTGCCTCATTTCTTTGAGAAAAGAAATTTCTGATGCTCTAGTTCCTAGACTTAAGACACCAGAAGAGAAAATGCACATACTCATCAGTACAGTTTAGAGAACACAAGAGGCTTTAACATATAGTAAAAGATTCAGTGGCAGTTTAAACTTGGTTTTGGTAGATATTTTCTAGATTATAACCCACTGGTTACAAAAATCTAGACAAGATCCACACTCCATTGACAACGAATGACAACCTTTGTCATTGATGTCAAAGGGGGAGTAGTGAGATGAGAAAAGTGATTGGAATAGGACATCATCAGCTCAGGGGGAGCATACATTTTTGGTCACACAGTTTTGGTAAGACAATTTTGGCAGATTCTTTTTGGACATCATTTTGGACACTTTTGATTTTTCTCATGAGTGTTGCCATCAATGCCAAAGGGGGAGATTGTTGGCAAATGCACACTCTAATGAGAAATTGTAAGTGATTGAAGGTATTGTCATTGATGGTAACCTTACAATCATGTGATACCGGCAAGCAGATACTAGCATCGGCACCAACAGACTCTACACCGACATACAAATCACTGACACTGAAAAAGAAGACCACTAGCACCATGGTCGACAGGAATTTTGTATAAATGTATTTTGTAATTAATTGTTAAATATTTTGTAAGCTGACATGGAAAATTGTAATATGACTCATATATATATGAGATCATTGTAGATCATTTAGAGAGAGAAGTATGAAAAGAATATAGCAGACCTAATGTGTGAATTATTAGGATAAGGGTTTATGTATATTGCAGAGCTTAAACCAGTACTGAATCTAGCATAGTAGATGCTGATCTGAAGTGGTACAAGACATTGGATTTATATAATCTAATTTTGTAAGTCAGTGTGACTTCTTTTGTAACTGAGCAATGAGCTCTAGGCACTTGGCCTCCCTGCATGTGTAGGACCCTATTGTAAACAATAATATTCCCTTATTGGCCAGTAAATGAATATTGTGGGTCACAAATCCCACCAATTTTTTTCCCACACCAGGTTTCCTCATTAAAATATTGTGTTATGGTGTTCTTTTCATGTTGTGGTTGTTGTTCTTATTTGCTGCATTATTTCTGGTTTACCAGTACATAGTTTTAATATGCTTTTCATGTTATAAGTTAAGAAAATTATTAAACTGGTCAAATACTAGTTAACCCCACCTCTCAGTATCTTTGGGAATCCTAATAGTAACTACCTACAGAATAGAAACTAGACTAGTTAAGGTCAGGCCGGTTAAGGTCATACAATATTCTTCACCAGAACAGATCCTGTTAGGAATCTTGACCTCTGTTAAGAGATAAGTCCTATTAAAGACTACCTTGTGAGAGAATTTCAGATTCATAGTTGTGAACCACCTTGTTAAAGGATTTACAAAGGCTTTGCCAGGCCTACTCGGTTAAGGGTTCTAGACTTGTCAAACATGTGAGTAATCAACAAGTGAGTGATCTAGATATGAGCACAGTATGCTTGGTTAGATCCATGATAGCACATTGTTAATGCATTTCAGCATTACTTCATTCTTTCAATATCTCCACACTTCTACTCTTCACACAAACCTAATCTTCTCTTATGTGATCGCACACACAAAACCTTATCAACACTAAAACCCTAGACATGATGTCCTTATAAAGGAGTCTGATTTCATGTCGGTCCAATAGGATTACATTACAAGTTCCTATGTTCAGTGCATCTAGACACATTTAGTAACATGACACAAAATCACCACCAAAGTGTCAATGAATGATAAATCATCACAAAAATACCAGTTGGTAACTCATCACAGAGTAATATCGGTTCATACATTTTACTGATTACCAATTGTCAAAATGAAGACTGGAAAAATGTTAACTACCACTTTGTTCCTTCGTACCGCTTGAGATCCTCAAACCACTTGAGGTCTTCATACCACTTGGGGTCTTTAGTCAGTTTGTGACTGGTAAACACCTTCTACAAAACACCAATAGTCTAAAGACTATAATACATAATACCGGCTGGAACAAATATTGGTTGAGCATAACTCATACATAAAGAGAGTGATCTCAAAACAAGCGTGTGTCCATTAATGACAATCATAGAATCATCAAAATACCAACAATCTCCCCCTTTGGCATTGATGGCAACACTTAAGAAAATTTTGACAGCTAAGTGTTTTACAACAAAAATATGCCATAGTCAAAATTACTCCCCCTAAGAATATACACTATCCCTTTTTACAGAAATGACAATGTATACTACTCCCTTAAAGAGGTAAACATGAAAGTATACATAACATTCATCAAAATTTTAAATACTACTCCCCCTTTGCCAACAATGAAAAAATATGTAGAATAACCCCTATTTCTCATTAACATTAAAAAGTGAGTAAATGTTTATGACAATAATGAGTGAAACTTATCAGAAACAAATTTAAAATCCTATATAAAAGTCTTCACGGCTAATGACCATGACTCAAGTAAGGAGGTAGAAACCTCACTTTCCATCTGCATCTGTGATACATGTTCTTCCATGCCATCAATTGTACTCATCTCTTGAGTTACCGTTAAAGCTTCCAGATTGAGAAAGCACTTCTGAAGAGTTTGCAGTTTGGGTAATAAAACCAGTTGAAGCTCTTGCAAATCTCTTGTCCGGTTGCTAATCTCCAATTCTATCCTAGCAGACTGAAGCTGATACTAGTGAACAATTTGCCCATATTTAGTGAAAGAATCATATGGCATCTTAAAGTTGCTTATGTATGCCTGCAAATCAAATTGCAGTTTATCCTTTAGTGCAAGCACATCATCAAAAAGTAGATGGGGTTGGCTTACTTTGCTCAACAGTAGTTTTCCCTCATCCATAGCACCTCTTATATCCTTTTGTTGTTTCTGAAGTTGAGATCGGAGCTCATTCAGTTTCTTTGCTAAGGCAATGTTTAGTGTCTTTTGATGCTTCTTCTATGCATTAGCTTCAGCAACTTCTTCCAGGCATTGTACCTGGTCCTCTACAACTGTACATAGAAGTTTTAGTTTGGCTAGAGAGGAATTGGTACCAGGGAGGTTGGTAACTGGAATCAAACTAGTAATGATGTCAATCGCAGTGTGAATGACATCGTGCTCCTTTTTCCTCCTCAATGTTTCCAATCTTTCTTGTGCTAGCTTTATACCTTGCAACAACTCCAATTCATCTGCAGATTGGAGGTCAATTGGACTAGTGATGTCAGCTGGTTTGGCTTGACCACTTGTTGCCTTTGGAGTCTCCACTTGTTTTTTCTTTTCTGCTTCCTTCTTCTCTTTCGCTCTTTTCTTTTCCTCTTATTTCTCCCTTTGCTCCGCTTCATGATTTTTCTTCTCTTCCTCCTTCTTTCTTTCTTCTTCTTTCTGCTTCTCCTCTTCTTGTTTCTTCTTCTCCTCATCTTTCTGCTTCTCCTCTTCTTGTTTATTCTTCTCCTCATCTTTCCGCTTCTCTTCTTCTTGTTTCCTCTTCTCTTCATCTTGTTTCCTCTTCTCTTCCTCTTTCTTTTTCTCTTCCTCTTTCTTCGCTTTCTCTTTGTCATTCTTTTCCTTGTCCAGCTTTTGCTTCTCTACTTTTTCGTTATCCTATTTCTCCTTCACTATGTCCAGAGTGACATCTTCATCATCTAATGCATCCACATCAATAGTGTCAACTAGTTCTGTAGCTAGTTCTCCTTCACCATCAAATGCCTCATCCAGTTTTTGGTTTTCATTTCCTGTTTCACTTCTCTATTTTCTTGAGCAACTTTATGCATTTTCATAGTGGCTTTAGTATGGAAGTGTGTGTCTTTCACTACTTCAAAGGCTTTGCCTTCTAGTAGAAAGAGTCTTCTTCTTCTCATGAAGAAGAGACCTTTGTACCAGTCCATGATTTCAAACAATTCAGAGTTTAAAGCATTAGGGAAGTAATCTACAAAAATCTTTTCTTTGATCTCCTGTTCTCTCTCGATGGCAATGCACCATTTATTATCTAAAGAATTGTACAAATAATTAGGTGTCTCAGATCAAATTTCTGATGGCGACCGGTCATAAACACATAAATAATTGATGATTTCCTGCCCTGTTTCCTCTTTCTCACTTTCGGTAAAATCACCAAAATACTCCTTCAAATCACTAAGAAATTTTATTTTAATATTCTTAATAGTCCTCTGACAATTTGTCATTGGCTTATAAGAAGAGATGTCAATATTTACCGGTGTGGACGATGCAGGTGCATTGCCAGTAGTTTTTGCCTTCTTCCTTGTTTGCTTGGTCTTCTTAGGCTGCACTTCTGGTTCTATATCCTCAGACTCCAGTGAGTTACTTTTGGTCTTCTTCTTCCTTTCAAATACTTTAGTAGCTACAACTTCTAGTTTCTTCTTGGTAGGTGACCACTTGGTCACTTTTGGGTTGGCTGAGGTAACCAATGCTGATATTGATAGCACTTCCTTTCCCTTTTTCACTAAAGGTTCTTCAACCGGTGTTAACCTTTCCAAGTAGGTGCCGATTCTCTTTTTCTTTGCATTTAAAGGAGAAGTAATCAAGGTAGAGGCATACCCATCCAACATGTCATACATTACTTCATACCCCATAGGTTCTACTTCTTCCTTTCTAGGCTCTACTGCTTCCATTATGCACTCATCTACTTTAATGGTAAAGCAGATGTCCTCTTCATATTTCTTAACAATATCCCAAGATATCCTCATCCTTTGGCTCATCTTTCACTTGAATTGATCAAAATATTTATTCAATACCTCAGGATATCCGGTTCCCACCTCTTGGAGACTTTCCCTAATTGGTTTGGTGATCGGTTGATCAGTAGACCATTGAATATCACTGACTCCCAGGAAATAGCCTTGAAAGTAGAAGAATAGACCTACCAAAAGTTGTCTAAATTTGAACCTTAGAGAACTATCCTATTTGATGGACTTCAAGTTTTATAGAAGTTGCTTCTGCAAATAGTTGCATAGATCAAATGAGGCATCCTCCTTGATCATTTTGTAGGCAACATTTACCACAACAGTAGAGACAGAGTTTATTCTGCTAGCATAAAACATCTGATATCCAATCACCATGCAAGCATACTTGACCAAATCATCTTTGATGGTGTTGATGGTCATTCCCTGTTGGTCGCTCAGAGAACCGGTGAGCTTTGTCATTTCATTCTTGATGACCTTCCTTAGGGTTGGTACCTCACCACTTTTGCAGAAACTGGTGATGACATGAATTACTTCAGGCATAATGTCATGCATCCTCTTGAGATACATCTTGTCGCCATGCACTCTGCTCAGGATGATGTAGATGTGCTCTTCCGTGAACTCTTCAAGAAAGTAAACCGCATTGTAAAGTTTCTTCCTCTCCAGGATGATGTATTCCAGTTTGATCTTCTTGTCATCCCCATAGAACAGACCTAGCTAGGAATGAATTGCTAGGGATCCTAAGTATTGTAATTTGCAGTCGATGTACCCTAAAATATCTCCTTCAACAATGACTCCGACAGGTATTTGGGACAAGGCATTGTATTTCATTTTTCTTTGAATGAATTCAACTGAGTCCATAGGTACACCAAAACTGGAGTGCAATGCAGTAGCCATGATTAATTGATAAACAAGAATTTTGAGAAATACCTTCAGAATTTCAAAATTTAGGGTTTGCAACTACAACTTTGCAACACATCACTTTGGTTGCTGGATTACCGATTTTTGTTCTTCACTTGATTGATTGACAATATCTCCTGATTCTTCTACAAGATTTGAAATCTCTCTGAATCGGTAGTCAAATCGCCTTTTGTCACTCTACACTTGAAAAATTCTTCACTCAAAAACTAATAAGTGAAAATGATGTTGAAAAATCCCTTTTAAACAAGTTCTCACCTACCATAATAAATGCATCACTGCTAGGGCATAAACCCTAATTTTGCCTTCTACCACTTCTAGTCTTCTACCGATTAATAGGTAACATATACTGGTTAAGGTCTTTTACTGATATAAACTGGGGGTTTTCTGAAGCTTAGTTTGCTAGTTTAGAGACTTCCACACTAGGTGCAGAAACCAGTTCATCCTGTGACACTTCTTCAGATTTCTTCTTCCATGTTTTATTCACTCCTCCTTGAATGGTTTCAAGATCAATCTTCCCTTCTGGAGTGACTGGTATATCATCTGATAGTTTCTTTCTCATTCTACAAGTTCTGGCAGGCTGTCCCAGTTTGTTACAATGATAGCACAACTCCCATCCAGTCCTCTGGATAGCTGAAGTTACCCCAATGACCAAAGTCAACTTCATCGGGTCATTGCGATGACTTATAAATAACTATTATGATATGCAAAGTATTCCAATTGGAAGACAGCTAACACATTAGGACTTCGGTGTAGCAAATGACAACCATTCCAAGAAGTCGAGTTCACCAGCCAAGGTTACTTCGATAGGGAAAAGTCCACAACCTGATACCTTCCCACAAGTTGTTCCATCAAGGTAAGTTACCCCGATCAACTTGAACACTGGTCAGGAGAAATCAAGGCATATTTCCAACACTTTTTGCCAGTAACAATAGGTCTTCTACCAATAACCAAAATTTATCTACCGGTAACCAAAATCTATTTGTCGATAACCAATCATAACAGCTAGTGTTGACATCAATGATAAAACATCAATGCAACACATAATCAATTCCTTCATATTGCCAATAGATATTCAATGTGTGGATCTTGTGTATCAATTTTGGTGGTTGTTTGTGTGCTTGACAATTTGATGATCTAACCTGTAGGAAGCATGTGGACAATTTGTTTTGGTCCACATGTTTGGTTTTTATTAGATTGAGCCAAACTGTGTACATGTTTCATTCTTTAGGACATATTCTTGAAGGTGACATGATGTAGACCTAAATTGATGTTGTGGATAAATAAGACTGATTGATATGTCTATTTTTTGTATCTGTGCTAGTGTGTGAAGAATGTATGAGCAATTGTGCATAATTTAACATTCATGGGGTATAGATTTGTGCTGCAAAATATAGCAGAATATCAAAACATAGGAGTAAGAATTTTTTTTTTGTGCTTAAACAAAAATATACTCAAGAATTTGTTGATCCTATTTCATAATTCAAATATCATTGTAATCTCTAATAAAAATTTGTAAGGTAATGAGCCATCCAAGGTTGTACCCCTTACCTGTAATTGAGTAGTGAGCTCTAGGCAGTGTACTTGAATTCATGTGCATTCCCCTTTTGTAATATTTTTATACTTCTAACAGAGTATACTAATATTGTGGGTTTGAATCCCATTGTGGTTTTTCCCTTAACTAAGTTTCAACATAAAATTTTATGTGTTATAGTGTAACTAATCTTCGATTTCTATTTTTGTACATTATTTGTATTAAGGGGAATACATAACAAGCTAACAGAATTAAAAATTGTTGAACATTAATTCACCCCCCCTCTTAGTGTTCCTTGACTACAACAATTAGTATCAGAGCCTCATTCCTCAAAAAAATCCTAATAGCTTGAGGTGGATCTAGAAAGTGATTCAATGGATTCCAGTAGTCTTAGAGAATACCTCCTTGTTGCACTTGATAATATTGATCAATCTAAAGCTAAGGTCAAGAAATTAAAAGCAAATCTGAAAGATGTTGAGAAATTCATTGAATCATTGAAAGATTAATTGAACAAGTCAAGATATGAGAGAAAGGAACTTATTGATAAGCTGAAAGAGAAACAAAGTCAAAGCATTGATGAGGGTATGTGTAGTATCATGAGGGGCCAAAATGTGGCGATATTCTGACTAAATTTTGATTCATAGCTTGATTGAAAAATATCTATAACTTTCAAATGGTATCACATTTTTTGGATCTGAAATATGTGTCACATTCTATGCTTCATTTACTATAGGATTAAAAAAACTGTTTTTCATAAAATTTTAACCAAGTTATGGTGGTCAGACATATGACATTTTTATATTTTTAAAAAGGTGTAAAAAAATCATATTTAATTATTTATTTAAAAAAAAAAAACAAAAAATATGTGCCACATCTAGACACGAGTCTTCTTCTTATATCTAAAACCTTATGAAAAAATATTATGATTTGATTATGATTAGGGTGGTAAAACAAACACTAACTTCTTATCTTTTTCCTCAAATTTTAGTACTACTTGTATACACCTAAAAATGGTTTGAAGATAATTAATTGAATAAGCAATTACTCAATTAATCTCCCTCCCCAATTTAATTGAATTCATCAAACAATTTGATTAAATCCCCCTTTTTCATGTACTTATTAATAAATCTAAGGATTTATTAAATAGGTTCATCTCAATAATCCTCCTTGATTAATTAATTCAAATTAATTAATTTTTCCCATCAAAATCATTTCTTCTAATCTCTTAATTACTTAAAACAAATCGAATCAATGAGTTGTTGAAATTAATTAGCCATTTTCCTATTAAATGAATTTCTAAATTCAAACTCTCCTAACTTTAACCACCTAACCTAACCATTCCTAAACCTAACCCATTATACCTACCCCCATGTTCTCTTTCATCTAACATCTTCTAGAACCTTTGTGACACTTGTCACTAAGTGTTCCCTTTCATATAACCTCTTATAGAAGCCTCTTGACACTTGTCACCATAGAGATGATAGATGTTCCCTTTAATCCAACCCCCTTTGCCAACCTCCTCCAATTTAACCATTGATATCTTCAGATCAATCTTGACCATTGATTCCCACCACCTCACCCCTGACCTTGGAAAGTCCTATAAATAGACCCCATTTTGGAGCACAAAGGGTCCCAATTTCATCTCATCTTATGTATTGTTATTATAGGCATCTAGCTTATAGTTTATCATTTCTTAGCAATGTTATCATGCTCATTTTAGCTCAATCTTAGCTTATTTCTTAGAATAATCATAGAATAATATAGCTTAATCATGCTATCATGCTATATCATGCATCTTCATCATTCAAATCCTCCATTTAAGTGTAGTCAAGTCACTAGAATTTGTATACCCAGATTTGAGAGCAAAATTCATATTCACATTTACTAGGAGGCGATAGATCGCTTAGCTATGGTTTCATCTTTCATTGCTTTATTCCACTAACCATGCTTGTAATGATTTATTGAGTGCATTGTGGTTGCAAGTACATGTACACTTCATAGAGCATGACATTTTGGCACCCACCGTGGGGCAGAAATCATCATTTTCGGCCTCTTAATCTTCAGCAAACTTCATCTCTGTCTGGCTCTATTTCAGAAATTTGTACTAGTTGCTTTTCCAGCTCGTACGAACTTCCTTTTAGCTCAGGATGACTGGCCATCCTAACTCATATGAGGTGATTCTTCTATCATACAACACCATTTCACTTATTACAAGATAGCTAATTGTGTATCATATGAATTGATTTGCCTTGTCGTACAAGAGCCAAATCCTTGTCGTACAAGTTTCTACTTTAGTATTTCCTAATTCGTTCTAGCTCATTCCTATGTCATACGAGAATTTTTCTATTCTTGTGTGAAATCTAAATTTGTGTCGTAATAACTAGAAATTTGTGTTGTACGAGTCTCTGGCTCTGTGATTTTTAACAAACTGCATTTTAGGGTTTTCTTGTTTTAATCTGAGATTTTCTAATGCTAAAACCCTATTTTGTTTGTGAGATTTTTGGCAGCCTAACAAGTTTTGCAAGATGCTTGTCAAAGATAAAATTCAAAACACAAATCAATGACTACTAACGAATTTTTGTAGGTTGCTTAAGAATTGAACAAAATTTAGTGTATTCTTTAATATTTTTAGGCAGACTTCAGTTTTACTAAAGAAATGAACAATTATGTCTTTCTTGTATTTGATGATAGGTGAGTATGCTCTCACCTTTCTTAGGTGATCAAAAAGCTAGACTCATCTTTTACTTTTTGCAAATCTTTAGCAGGCTTGCCCTCCCGAGGAGCTTAAAAACTCTTAAAACCATTGCAACCGGTGTGAGGGGAACGAGCTAAGTGGGAATGGCTAAACGCCAAGTAATCCAACCAACTATAAAATAAATATGTTTTTGATGAAAATCAAAGTAGTGGCAGTGCTCGGGAATAGCTCTCCTTCGTACCTTTGGGTATATCAAACCTTGGTTTTCAAGGTTGCGAGACCTCTTAATTGAGTTTATACCTCGACGTGCTGAACGAATCCCTTACTAGTTAAAATAGAAGCTACTTGATTCACCTTTGAAAGGGTGATAATCTTTGTGCAAGAGAGATAGTAACTCTCCCAAGACACTTTCCATATCATGCCCCCATTAGCATTTTGAGTCAAATAATATGGCATTGAGAATCCATTGCGTGATGCTCAGCAGTCGTATACTGATTAGCTATTGGGTGTGTACTTAAGTCAGCAAGCAAAGGTTTTCATTCTTAGCAAACTTCCTTAGGATTTTAGCATGCTTGGAGTCAATTATCATATCACGTGTTTGTTGTGTATTCATCCCTAAATTGATAAATGAGACATCCAAAAAACTGAAAGACATAAGCAAAACATTAAACTTCAGTCATCAAAATTCAACCAAGAAAATATTTATCTTTGTCCTATTCTCTGTCGTATGAGTTAGGATCTTGTGTCGTACTACATAGCATTCTATGTCGTACAAGTCATCTATTTTGTCGTATGGTTTAGAAAAGTATGTTGTACGAGTCTCTATTTTTTACATGTAAACTTCTGCTCTGTCATACTGGCTCATATCTTGTGTCATCCTAAGCTATATAGTCTATCATACAAAACTCTGCATTTGTCAGTCCAGAGCTGAGTCTTACATGCCTGTTTCAGAGTTGTCATTTCTGCCTGATCAATTTACAGTAAACATAAACACCTAGTATCTATTGTTCTGTGCTTAAAATTGTCACGTGTATGACCGCCTTAACTAGATCTCAAAGACAAAAAATTGCAGAGACAGAAATAGAAACATTAGAAATAACTGAAGAACATAGAACCATGGAACATGAAGACAAGATACAAGTTGAAGAAGAAATAATAGAACAAAATATCCGAGACATCAAGAAAGACCCTCAATTCGACAAATTTATGTAGAAATTATTGGAGGAAGGAAAACAAAAATATTTTGTACTGTTAGCAAAATCTGGTGCTACAGTCCCCCAAGACTTTGATGTAAATAAATTAACACAAAAGAAAAGTGGTCCTCCCCCTAATAATGAACAATATGAGGATATTTTTGGTCTCAAAATGAATGACATGTCAATTCTTCATAACACCAGAACCAATGAAGAGACTTACATCCCCAAAAGAGATGAAGTAGAAATCCTAAATAACATTCAAGCCAATAAAGATACAAGAAGGACTAGAGATGAACTAAGAAGAGATCAAGATCCTATCAGAATGCAAAATTAGGGTTATGCAAGAACAAATCATGTTGATAATCCTATCACAACCCTCACACAACAACTACAAACAATGCATACATAAATTCAAGATATGTAAAGAGGAAATGTTAGATGATACTCACTTCAAAAAATTTGTCCTTATCCATTCGACAGAAATCTAAACACGATACCATTTTTTATAGGTTTTGAAACTCCTAGATATGAAAATATGATGGAAGCAATGACCATCAAGATCATATACAAGAATTTTGGACAATGAGTATGGAGTTTCCACATGAGGATATATACTTGATGAGACTATTTCCGAAAAGCTTAACTGGACTAGCTATGGAATGGTTCTCCAAACTTCCACCTGGAATCATATCATTTTCAGAATTGGTGGATAAGTTTGTTTCACAATACTCTTGTAACATACAACATAAAGTAACAATGCTAGACCTATGTCATGCCAAACAAAAAGATTGGGAACCTTTCATGACATTCTTACAATGATGGAGATGGTTAGCTTCATGGTATCCTCATATCATGCCAAAATACGAAAAAATGGACATATTCATTGACAACTTAAATGATAAAATGAGTTATTACTTAAAAATGAAAGGAAATCAAAGTTTTAGAAAAATGGTTGATAATGGAATCAGAATGGAAGAAGCCATGATAAAGAAAGGTGAATTAAAAGTATACAAAGAAGGAGTCTATCTTCCTAACAACAACAATAACAACAATCATAATGACAAGACAAAATTTTGGAATAGAAATTGAAATGTAGTTAACAATGCAATAGTGGATAATAACAATGTGAAACCAAAGCAACCGGTTTTCAATTTATCTACTCACTCAGTAGTAGCACAACAAAACACTAATCACCAAAGAGAAACAATCAAAACCTTCTTTCAAAGACAATTTACAGACATTGGTGAGCCCCTAGGGTCAGCATTAAAAACACTTATCACTAACAAATTGATTTCTTTGCCAGAAGAAAGGAACTATGAACCTCAAATAAAACCACCCTGGTGGAATGATCATCAATATTGCGATTTCCATCAAAACAAGAGACATCTCAAAGATAATTGTTAGAAGTTGAAACATTTCATACAAGATTTAATTGACAAGGGAGTAATAACTATGTATGGACATACAACAAATGAATCTCATACAACTTTTAAGACTCCACTTCCAAACTATGAGAAAGGTTAATCATCAACAACAAACAATGGTAAGGGTAAAGTAAAGGTAAACTACACTCATACATATGATAATGTGGTAAATGTGATTGTAGTTAAAGAAAAGCAAAATCAAGAACCTGCTCATACTATCACAAGAAGCAAAGCCAAAGTAATTTTTCCAGGTCCTACCCCTAACACACCATCCAATACAAAACAATATAGTCTAGTGGAACAATTAGAAAAAACTCCTGCATAAATATCTATCTTAGAACTTTTAAAGCTTTCACCTGCACATAAAGAAATTCTTGAATGAGCATTAGTAGATACAACAGTATCCAAAGCTCTTGATACTGATCAATTCCAAAGCATGGTGGGACACCTCACAACCCCTCACTACTTAGCATTCACTAAAGAAGACGACATGTCCTTACAACATCCCCACAATTCTCCCATACATATCAAAGTCATCATTCATAAGATGTGCATTAAACGTATCCTAATAGATGGTGGAGCTAACCTAATTATCTATTCATTAAGTCTTGTTCATGCTCTAGGTTATTCAGAAGATGCAGTTGATCCTCGAAAAAAGATCACAATCAAAACCTATGATGAAGAAGAGCGATCCTCTAAAGGAGTGGTGATATTACCCATCAGAGTGGGACCTTTGCAGAAAAATACAACATGCCAAGTTCTAGACCTGGACTTATCATATAATATACTCCTAAGGCGACCATGGATCCATGACTTGCAAGTTGTCCCATCAACATATCATCAATGTTTTAAATTTCCATACAATGGAGAGGAAATCACTATCTCTGCAGATTCAAGTCCTTTTCAATATTGCATAAACCTCAAAATAGCTCAAGAGGTTATTGTTCCTCATAATAGAGAGGCATCATCTTCGAACACACAATCCAAGGAACAATCATTTGCCTCTATTTTGTGAAGTATGGAAAAAAAATGCAGCTAAAAGATCGAGGGAATGGAGAATATTCAATATCACGATTACCACTTTCTGCTAAATCCTTGGGAAAACCATCAAACTCTAAAGAACAACCAATTGTAAAAAATCTTCTGATATTTGATGGAGCATTTGTTAATGTTGGGACCTTATCAGAGGAAACATAAGACAAAGATGTGCTATAGTGGCTATACAAAGATGAAGAGGTCCAACAAAAGATCAACAATGTCTGCATACCTATAGAAAAGTATGGAAAATGATTTAACATCCTCGGAAATATGGGATACACTAGAATAGGTCCTATAGGAAAAAGAAAAGAAGGTATCTTAGAACCTATCCACCATACACTCAGTAGGCTATAGACAAAACAAGCTTAGGGTATGGAAATGTTAATTTACTAGAAGATACACCTTTTAGTCAACAACAAGAGGAATATGAAAATAGACAAGAACAACTTTCCATTGAAAGGGAGCAACAAGCACAAACAATGAAATGGGAAAAGAAGCAAGCTTCAAAACAATAAGAAAAACAGACCAAAAGCATCTCTCAAGCAACATTAAATCTCAATCAAAACAAACATGATCCTATTACAAATCCAGGAGAGCTCATAACAAGGTTGACAAACTCAATCTCTATCCGAAAGAAGATGAATATAAAAGAAG
Organism: Cryptomeria japonica; assembly: GCF_030272615.1. Taxonomy (NCBI): domain Eukaryota; kingdom Viridiplantae; phylum Streptophyta; class Pinopsida; order Cupressales; family Cupressaceae; genus Cryptomeria; species Cryptomeria japonica. The sequence goes on from NC_081415.1 coordinate 145,559,061, forward strand.
ACAAGATATATTAAGAATAACAAAAGAAATGCTATATGACCAAATATGTAGATTGCAAGCTATCAATGAGATAGATTCTAATGAATGGGAATGGGATTCCTATCATTCTAATGACTCAGCTAAAGAAATTTGCTTTGAAGGAGATGTAGAAGTTGATGTAGTTCACATGTATGCAGGACAAACGTCGGGAACTAGTTCTTTTGGATTAGAATCACATTCGGCTGACTTTGACTTAATGAAGGACAATCAAGATTTTCTTATACGAGGTCATTTTGATGAGAGTACTATTCTAGACATTGACATACATATTGAAAACTTTGTCACACCTATCATGACCCTTAATACCCTTGAACCATCACAACCTGACGATCCCTTACCTCTACTACACCCTGAGCTCATTGATTGGGAAAATGAAGGACATACCGCCATTGATATTTTTCCAAATGACCATGCCATATCTATATATTTTAATGCAATCGAACCCATAACAAATTTCACCAAAATCTCAGCAATGCATCTTCCAGTCAAGTGGGTACCAAATCTCCTAGTTGCAAAAATGAAAATAAAGAAAATAATATCAGATCTAATGCTGAAAACCATTTACTAGCAACATTATATCAAGAAAAAGTAAAAACAAAGCACACATCTAATGGTGAAAACCTCCTTGAGGCACCAAAAGATGGGAGATTTGACACTTTACCTAAGCACTATCAAGAAAGGTCATCCATTTTGATTGAACCAACAGAAACAGTTAACATTGGCACAACAAAGAAACCAAAGATTCTTCATCCAACGACTTCTCTATCAGAAAAAGAAATGCAACAGTATATGGAATTTTTCAAGCAAAGGCAAATCAATTTTGCCTAGTCATATGCAAACATGCCAGGGTTAGATCCAAATCTTATTATGCATCACCTAAATGTCAATCCAAGAGCCAAACCAGTCAAACAAAAGTTAAGGAAAATGCATCCGCATATTGCTATTCTAGTCAAAGCAGAACTAAAGAAATTATTGGATGTTGGATTCATCAAACCTGTTGCCTATCCTCAATGGGTATCCAACATTGTTCATGTTTCAAAACTAGATTAAAGCATCAGAATATGCACAGACTTTAGAGTTCTTAATAATGCTTTTCTAAAGGATAATTTTCCTCTGCCTAAAATTGACATCATTATAGATTTAACTGCTGGACACACCATGTTCTCTCTAATTGATGGTTTCTCTAGATACAATCAGATTAAAATAGCACCTAAAGATCAAGAAAAGACATCTTTCACATTCCCATGGGGTACTTTATGTTGGAACGTCACGCCTTTTGGATTAAAGAATGCAGGTGCTACATATCAAAGAGCTATGATAACTATATTTATGGCATGATGCATACATTCATGGAAGATTATGTGGATGACATCTTAGCTAAATTGTATAATAGAGAAGAACATATAGGGATACTGGAAAAGATCTTTGACAGGTTAGAAAAATATAAGCCATGACTAAACCCTAAGAAATGTGCCTTGGGTGTTACTTTAAGAAAACTATTGGGATACTTTATTTAAACTAGAGATATTGAAGTGGATCTAGCTAAGGTGAAAGCAATCATGGAAATGGCATGTCCTAAAAATATCAGTCAACTCAGATCACTCCAAGAAAGACTCTAGTCAATCATAAGATTTGTTGCTCAACTAGCAGATAAATGTCAACCATTTACTCATCTATTAAAAAAAAATGTTCATTTTAAATGGGACAATCAATGTGAGGACTCATTCAACAAGATCAAGGCATACCTCATGCAACCACCTATCCTAATGTCACCAATTATTGGAAAACCATTATTACTCTATTTATCGATCACTGAAGCATTATTAGGAGTTCTACTTGCACAATAGGATAATGAAGGAAAAGAATGAGCTATCTACTACATCAGTAGAACATTAGTAGGATACAAGATCAACTATTCACCAATAGAAAAAGCATGATTGGCAGTAGTTTTTACTTCTCAAAAATTACGACACTACCTCCTATCTCACTCCATCAAGTTAATAGATAAAATTGATCCTCTGAAATATTTACTCAGCAAGGCAACATTAACAGGATGATTAGAAAAATGGATCATGATCCTAAGTGAGTTTGATATTGAGTATCTTGACAGGAGAGCCATCAAAGGACAAGTCATTGTAGACCAACTAGCAGAGGCACCACTTCATGCCGATCATCCTTTAAGGATTGAATTTACCGATGCTGATATACTAACAGTCACAACAAAAACATGGCAACTATACTTTGATGGTTCATATACACAACACAGATCAGGAGTAGGTATTTTGCTCATCACACCACAAGGTCATACAATCCTGAAAGCATACAAATTAAGCTTTCCATGCACAAAAAATACAGTAGAGTATGAAGCATTGGTAATAGGTATTAAAATGGTTGTAGAATGGAACATCACACAACTTTAGGTCTTTGGAGACTCTCAACTCATCATTAATCAAATAAATGATGACTATCAAACAAAAGATGACAAACTCATGCCTTACAAATTGATGGTGGAGGATTTAAAGAAATACTTTGATGAAATCACTTTTGAATAGATTCCAAGAAATGATAATAAAGTAGTAGACACCATGGCAACGTTGGCTTCTCTATTACAAACATAGGAAAATCAAGAGTGTTATGAATTCCTGGTTGAAGAGTTGTCTTATCCTTCTCATAATTGTCTAGATTCCCAAACCATCTGTCAACTTATTGGACATAATTATTCTCAATATGGCAAAACTTACACATACCTGAAAGGTAACACCTTACCTCCTGACCTATCAAAAAACCAAAAGAGAAACTTTATTTGCCAATCCTCCCATTATACTCTCGTCGTGGATACCTTGTATAAATGAGGTCTAGATGGTACTCTCTTAAGATGTCTTGAACAAGATTAATCTAAGAAGGCCTTACATGAAGTCCATAATGGCATTTGTGGCACTCATTCAAGTGGTCTTACCCTTTCAAAAAAACTCATATGCTTGGGCTATTATTGGCCAACTATGGAACGTGATTCTTTTCAGATAGCTAGAACATGCAAACAATGTCAGATCCATGGAAATTTGATTCATGCACCAGCATAAGAACTTCATCCTTTAGCAACATTGTGGCCTTTTTGCCAATGGGGTCTTGATCTAGTAGGAAAAATAAATCCTTCTTCATCTAATGGTCATAAATTCATCATGGTAGCTACAAAATATTTTACAAAGTGGATTGAGGTGGTACCTCTTATCAATATTACAGGAAAACAAATTGCTGCATTTATCTTGAACTACATCATCTGTCGCTATGGAATACCAATGACCATTATCACTGATAATGGGCAACCATTCAAAAATCAAGATGTATAAGAACTATGTGAAAAATTCAAGATCCAACATAGATTCTCCACACCATACTATCCACAAGGGAATGGACAAGCAAAAGCATCAAACAAAAGCATTCTGAAAATCCTTGAAAAGATATTGAATGATGCTGGCAAAGATTGGCATGTTTAATTAAACCTTGCTCTATGGGCCTACCATACAAGTATCCACACACCAATAGGTACCACACCTTTCTCTCTTGTCTATGGATCAAAAACAATACTGCCTATCAAAGTAGAGATAGCTTCTCTACATGTATCATTAAAAGGTCTCATCCCAGACAAAGAACAACGAGTATATAGACTACAGGAGTTAGAATTGATCCATGAATGAAGACAAAATGCCTTTGATCATTTAAAGGTATATCAACAAATAATGTGCTGAAGTTATATCATAGGGTCAAACCGCAAATCTTTCAAGTTGGAGAACTATTACTAAAAGAAAATCCACACAATCAAGCATATCGAGAAAAGAAAGGCAAGTTTGAACCAAACTGGTTAGGACCATTTGTAGTCACAGGAGTATTTTGGTCAGGAGCATATCCGCTATCAACACAGGATAGGGATCAGCTCAATGAACCAATGAATAGCATGCTTCTGAAGAAGTTTTATGTCTGAAAAATCAGAAAAATAAAAAACAGTAAAAAATCAAAAAAATCAAAAACAATGAAAAATTAGAAAAATCAAAAACAATGAAAAAGAAAAGACAAAAAAAATCAAATATGAGAAAAAGTGCAATAAAAATAGATGGTGAAAACCTAGCAAACATGCGCTATTTGTCAGCTAGCTCTTCCATCTATTAGTTCATGCATTTTTCTTCTTGCATTCATCCTCCATCAGCATCCATCATGAAGAATTTGTACATACACAAGCATCGCAGTCGATATCTCACCATGGTTTGGATCTTGAGTATATCATAACAACTTTGTTTCTAGGGTTGGGGAAAAATCCTACACCTAGTTTGGGGTAAAACTTTCGATTATTTTGAGCTTAATCAAACAAGTAAAACAATAATCAGACAAAATTTATCAAACAAAAATACAGAGACACATCCAACGTCGAACATGACATCACATTGTTAACCATCAAACTATCACATGTCAGTCTAAGCACATTGAACAAATTTTAATGGATGATATCTTTTGGATACTACTTTTCAGCACTTTGATTCAATTTTATTATCTTGATTTTTGCTATCATGATTTCTGAGTACCTCCAAGATGTCTCTGACTAGAGGAACAAGGAAGGAAGATGATATTTTTCTTGTCCGTTGTCTGTAAATTAATCATTAGTAGGTGCAAATTTGTCTTAGGACATGATCATCGAAGACATTTCTGATTTGCATATACCAATGGTTAATACTATTTATTTTACACTAACAACACTCAGGTCATCATGATTTAATTATACCTCGATGCTTGTGTTAACTTACAATATCAAAATCCAGGAAAGAAGTGCTCAGGTCATCATCATTTTATTATACCATCGATGTTTGCACTCACTTCCCACATTTCAAAAAGCTTAGTGATGATAACAAAAAGCAATAATCCAGTGACTAGTCCAATCATATTTTTGCATTTCATTAGCATTTGCATTATCATTTAGCTTGAATTTCATTCTTGCATGGATCCCAAAAGCTCCTTTTATCCAAGGTCAAATCTATAACAAGAATCATCAAGGTATTATCAAAAGTGTATACACAATCAGAATGATGACTCATCTCTCTCCAGATATTGTCAACCCAACAAAAATCTTATGCTAGCCCCTCAAATGCACCAACATCAGCATATCCAAAAAAATTTTCAACTTGATATCAACAAATTGTCAGTTCTTTATCTAATCAATCTTATCAAATGAAATCAATCAATCAAACCTAATCAATTCTGTCATGTCTTATACAGGATGTATCCTTCCTAAAACCAAACATTATGATCATGTCTTATATAGGATGAATTCTTCCTGAAACTAGATGTTATGATCATGTCTTATACAGGATGAATCCTTCCTAAAACTAGACGATTTGATTTCGAATCATGTCTTATACAAGATGTATCCTTCCTAAAACCAGACGCTCTGATCATGTCTTATACAGAATGAATCCTTCCTAAAACTAGATGTTGTGATCATCAATGTCTTATACAGGATGAATCCTTCCTGAAACCAGACTGAATCTAATCAATCAAGATTTTTCAATCTTATCGATCTAGGCAATCAAGCTAATCAAAGAACTCGCATTTTCATCAAACAACAGTTGCAGAAATCAAATCAAATCTATCAGGATATCAATCTCACAAAAACTCCAAAGATCAATTATCCTAATTGATCTCCCGAGGGGGCATCATCATACCAGGATTTAGCAATCAAGAGCTGGGGTATCCTATCAAACCAATACCATCATCAAAATAAGATTATTCTTTGAATCAACACGTCATCACACCTCACTTCAAAGAGGGGAAAAATGTATACACCTAAAAATGGTCTGAATATAATTAATTGAATAAGCAATTACTCAATTAATCTCCCTCCCCAATTTAATTGAATTCATCAAACAATTTGATTAAATACCCCTTTTTTCATCTACTTATTAATAAATCTAAGGATTTATTAAATCGGTTCCTCTCAATAATCCTCCTTGATTAATTAATTCAAATTAATTAATTTTCCCCATCAAAATCATTTCTTCTAATCTCTTAATTATTTAAAACAAATCAAATCAATGAGTTGTTGAAATTAATTAGCCATTTTCCTATTAAATGAATTTCTAAATTCAAATTCTCCTAACTTTAACCACCTAACCTAACCATTCCTAAACCTAGCCCATTCTACCTACCCCCATGTTCCCTTTCATCTAACATCTTCTAGAACCTTTGTGACACTTGTCACTAAGTGTTCCCTTTAATATAACCTCTTCTAGAAGCCTCTTGACACTTGTCACCATAGAGATGACATATGTTCCCTTTAATCCAACCCCCTTTGCCAACCTCCTCCAATTTAACCATTGATATCTTCAGATCAATCTTGACTGTTGAATCCTGCCACCTCACCCCTAACCTTGGAAAATCCTATAAATAGACCCCATTTTGGAGCACAAAGGGTCCCAATTTCATCTCATCTTATGCATTGTTAATATAGGCCTCTAGCTTATAGTTTATCATTTCTTAGCAATGTTATCATGCTCATTTTAGCTCAATCTTAGCTTATTTCTTAGAATAATCATAGAATCATATAGCTTAATCATGCTGTCATGCTACATCATGCATCTCCATCATTTAAATCATCCATTTAAGTATAGTCAAGTCACTAGTATTTGCATAACCAGATCTGAGAGCAAAATTCACACTCACATTTACTAGGAGGCGATAGATCGCTTAGCTATGGTTTCATCTTTCATTGCTTCAATCCACTTACCATGCTTGTAATGATTTATTGAGTACATTGTGGTTGTAGGTATAGGTACAGTTCATAGAGAACGACACTACTACATTGAAATTTCAAGTTTTTTATGAGATAAATTTTTTTTTTTTGAGAAAACAACTAGTATCTTAGAAACTACATTCAATTTTCCACAAATTCTATTGGTACATGTTTTTGAAATAATGTTGGTAACTTATTCAAAATTTTATATCTAGTTGCCTAACTTTGTTTTCTAATTTTCATTGCCACTTAAGGGCCTGTTTGGCCCTCCATGTGATGAAATTATAAGGCATTGAGAGGGGGGGTGAAATAGTGCAAGTAAAAACAACACAAATCTAATTATGCACATGAAAAACTTGAAACTTAATAAGCATATGAGAAACACAATCACATATGCAATCAACCAATAGAATATTTGCTACATAAAATAAGATATTTATACGTGGAAAACCCAAATGGGAAAAACCACGGTGGGAGTTAGTACCCACAAGATAACTATCTGTAGAATAGAAATACCGACTGGTTAAGGTCTTACAATCATATTACATTGTTAGGACAAGACCCAGTTAAGAGTCACCTAGTTAGGGGATTTACCTATTAGCCCTATTAGGAGCTTAATTGTCTATTAGGATTAACCTCATGTGAGGATTTGTCACCCTTTTTGAGAGCTTCCCTGTTAGGTGTCTTGCCCAAACTTTTGGGCTCAAAAAAATGGGACAAAATTTTTTTTTGAACAACATAAGCTCACAAAATAATCTACATTAAAATGAAATCAATAGAGTCTTGTCTTAACTAAGATGTAAACATATTTATTTTCTAAAGTTAGATTAATTAACACACTCAATAAAGCAACAATAACTAATGAAGACTAATTATTCCCTAAGAGGGTCATCACAATCTAATAAGTTAATCTAATCAGCCTAATTTAGTTTGCCGCTAATTAAAGTCGAGGGATATTTAGATATCTCAAATGCATTTAAATCATTCCCGATCAAATAATGATAATGCTATTTAAAATTAATTAATAATTCTTGTTTACAAATTTTTCCCAAATTAATCTCCACTTGACGACATATTTAATTAAATACAAAATTTATCTAAGAAATATCCCTATTAAAAATTCCTTTATAAATTTTACGTCAATAATACGATAAGATAACTATATAAAATTTAATAAAATAAATTTAAATAGGTCTTCTACTTAACCTTAAATATGTATAATTAATTGTATATATCAAATCATATACATATAAACAATTTTGGTTAACAATTTTCTATTTTAACCTATTTATACATGTATAAAAAAATATCAACTACACCCATTTATAATGCAACTTTTAAATAACCCTAAATTTTAAGTTATAATTTAAAAAGTTAATTCAAATTCCCTCCCATTATCTATTACATGCAAACCCTAACCTGAATATGGGCTAGGGTTGCATTTTTATTATTCTTGGTTATCTAAATGCTAACCCTAACCTGAAATTGGGTTAGGGTTGCATTTTTTTTATTTATCAAGCATCCATTTCTTTCCTTTCTTTCTTTGTTTTATTTTGCCCTAACCCAAAATGGGTTAGGGTTTGTTATATTTTATTTTATTTCATGTGTGTGTGTATACTATGTGTTATGTAGGGCATGGTGGCGACCAAATGGATAGGCGGAGGCTGAAGGAAGGGTGGAGGCGGAAGGAAGGGTGGAGGCTGAAGGAAGGGCAGAGGCCGAAGGAAGGGCTCCCCCGAATGCCACTATGTGTACATACAGTGGTGATGACACCATCCACTATGTGCATACATAGTAGCGGCCGGTGTCGTCCACTGTGTATAAGCACAGTGGCGGCCGGGCCGTCCACTATGTCTACCCACAGTGGCAGCACCTCCTGCGCCGCCCACTGTGTGTAAACACAGTGGCTCGGCCCGTGAGCCATCCACTATGTTTACACACAATGGTTCGGTACCAATGGGAATGCCTCTCCCCTTTTTGTTTATTATTATTATTTTTTATATATATATTTTTTTTATTAGTTAAAATATAAATATTTATATATATATATATATACAATGAGGTTTTAAACACATACTAATGTTTTTTTTCATTTATGTGCATTTTTTTTAATGTATATATATATAAAACTACAATGCATATCCAATTCTTAGGGTTAGGATTCTCTATTTGTTTGAATTAATTTATACATTAGCATGTAGTTCTCTTTTTGTTTTTAACAACAATATATGTATTTATATTTTTTTGTTTTAAAGCTTGCAGGAATTGATAAAATAATGACAACATTTCAATGGTTATATGTTTCATTTCTTAGGTATGATTTATTTTAATATGCAACATTAGGAGTAATGACAGTATATAAAATACACAGCATGTTAATTATTTCATATAGTTCATTCCTTCAATAAACATTATTACATCTAGGTTCATTTTCTACAATACTAAAGAGGAAAAATGACAGAATCTAAAAGTTAGAACAACAACTCCATAAGCCTAGAAATCATTTACAATAACTTTAGAGATAGACTATTAAATATATCTAACCATATTCTATATTAGGAATGAATAAATAATTGGAACTGAGTAATTTTTATTTTACTAACATTTCTGCTTTACTACTCCCTATTACTACCTTTATACTTCCTGCATTTTTTTTTTAATAAATAAATGACATAATTTAAATAAATGCTAGTAGCATATTACATTCCAGAAAACACTTAGAAAACTTACAAAAAGAATGTAGAAACTTTTATTCCTCTATTATAAATTTATCCATGAATTGCAATTTCAACTAAAAAAAAAGAAACATTGTTTATAAGAAAATTTGAGTACAATATGTCACTTTTACAAATGGGTGAAATACCCAACTAGTCTCTCATCCCTAATAGATAGGGACTTAACTTAAATAACACTTTTCTACCCTTCCAAAATAATTACAATAATTATAGAATTATTTCTTTCTTTCTACAACTAAGATGCAACTTCTAGCTTTCCTTTCCAAGCAACCTACATTTCAAAATCATAAGGCTGTGACCATGGGGTGCTCACCTCCTAGCCTAGGCTTACTAGAAGCCACCCCCGAGCTTGGAGAACCAAGTCCTAGATGGGTTACACTCAAGCAACACAAATAAGCAAGGGAAAAACAAAACACAACAAACACATTCCCTTCTCAAGCTGAAACTTCATCACATGGTGTGATGTTTTACTAGGGTGGAAGTGGACCAAGTACCCTAGAGAAGATTTGCTACATAGTAACTCATAGCCAACTCATGGCATCCAAGAAAACACAACAAAACTTGTCTCAATCCCCATATCCTTATGACCCCTAAAAGGCAAACATGCCATACTTGCTCCCCTTATGACCTCGAATGCATAAACAGAACTATGCTGCAAGGGTCACATGGACAAACCCTTGAGATCACTCTCACAATGAGAGCCTCTCACTCTAAGGTTATCAAACTCCTTCCACCCCTAAGACCATTTTTCCCTCCCAAGGGTAAGATAGTCTTGGATACTCCCAAACACAACAAAATGCATAAACAAAAATAAATAAAAGGAATCACATAAAGTCTTCACAAATACAATGCAAGGAAACAACTACAATACTTTCATTCAAGCATGCTACAAATAGATTTTAACATATAAGCAAGATAATGCACCTACCTTGAATCTACTAAGTGTATTCTAGGGAAATCTTGGAGAAGAGTAGCCCAATCCACAAGACTTTTCTGCAACACTTAGCCAAAAATTTCTTTCTTATTCTCAAACTGGTTTTCCTTCAAAACTTGTCCAAAATCTCCAAAGATGGAGAGTGGTTGATTGGCTCACTAAGCTTCAATCTCTAGTCTAAGAAGGCTTCTCTCACTCCTTCCAACCTCTTGGATAGAGTGAGGTACTCCCATTGGTTGGTCTTCCCTAGGTCTTACACACTCCCTAACCAAGGCACCTCTAGAAGAGGAATGAAATGGGGAAAAGGAATTACACCTATCAAGAAGGTTATCTAACCAAGGATGGCACTCCTATAGATGGAATTCGTCCATCTTGGGAAAACCACTTTTTTTGGTGGTTAAACAAGCCCTAAGGGAAAGACACATGGCCAAATTTGGCCTTCACCCATAGGTACCCCATGAGGCCCAATAAAAATGCTCTAAAACTAACTCTAGGAGTTGATTTAGCCCTTAGAAAGTCCACCTAAAGTTAACCTACAGGTCAACTCTGAGTTGACCCTCCTTGTGGCTCACTATCCTAGGTTTCTTGATACCTTCAAGGATAATTAGCAAATATAACAATTAAACAAAATGAATCTTTCCAAAAAGGTGACATGACAATTACCAACACAACATACAACATAGGTGTCAAGTGACACTACAAAATAATTCCACATCACAAATGCACACATGGCAATTGTCCCATAGATGATTTAAACAATTCAATAAATACAATTTACACTCATGCAACATTTTATGTTTACTAATAAAATACAATACATACAGGGTGTTGCCTCTCCAAATAGACAACCCCTGGTTTTACGAACGTACATAGGACTAGGCTTGATTCTCCATAATATTTCCATGGTCACATGAATAATTTCCTGCACATCTCAATTTAAACATTAGTACTTTCCAATATCCTCATATAATATTAATCACATAATCAAGAATACAATTCAATCACTCTACATAGAATTGACATTATACAATACAATTTGTCACATATCAAAGCAATTCACATATGCAATTCATTATAATCCCCATAATTTAATCCATTCATAAGATATGCAAACATATTCCTATCATCATAATAAAGTCCTGCAAATCAAATTGTGACATACATCATGTCAATGTTATCCTATTCTAGAATCATATAAAATTTTATACCCATAATGCATAGAAATGAAGCATCAATATACCAATGTTATCAATTTCATGGGATCATATAAAGTTCTATATACATAATGTATAAAAATAAAGCATCCATGATAGTTCCAACATGAAAATCACTAAAAAGATAGGATGGGTCAGAGTAGGGCCTCATATTAGGAGACTTAAATATCTAAGGCCTTCTAGGACCTACCCAGTTAATGGATTTAATTGTTGTAACTGTTAGGATAACAATAGTGAGAAGATCTTCCTATAACACCTTATGTGTCTGATAAGATCCACTTTAGAACATTACAACATTACATAAAATTCATCTTAGAACTCCTCTGATCACCACACTATTAGAGATATAACATTCACTAATGATTTCTCACACATTGAAGATGATACTCATTACTCAACTTCATACCTCAACACACCTCTTAAATACATCATAGGTTGGCTATAACCTTCAAACAATTCCCTAGGTTCAATGAATCTAGTTAAACTTTCAATATACTCCTTACATAAGTCATGCATTGACTTAAAACATCAAATTTTGTGCCGGTGTATAGATCTTAGTGATTATCATCAGTACCAATTAAGTTTTTAACAAATTATCTATTCTACCAATCAAAATTCTTTCACCTAATAAAATTTGATTGTGCGGTCATGAACATATCTTCATCTGATTGTCTTCAATGCTTCTGAAAAACCACATCACTTCATTCATCATGAATTTCACATACCGATTGTTGGAATATAACTCTGTCTTCCTTTTACTAGTTGAAGTCCTAATTATCAGTTCTAATGAAACTGTCTCATCTTATTGGTTGCACTATAGGAATTGGATGACTTAAGACACATAGTTGCCATCAATGACAATATACAAAATAGTAATCATTCAACATTTTAACCTTTTGAAATAATATACATGTACTAGTTGCATCAAGCAAACAAACATTATTGGTTGATCAAGTGCTCAAATGCCAACATTCTCCCCCTTTGGCATTGATGACAACACTTAGGAAAAAAGTTTGACAACTAAGTGTGCAAAACAAAAAGTGACGACTTATAGACTCATACTTGTTGGAAATTGATGCTCAATTGGTTGGTTTCACTATGTTGTCATTTACAGAAACATGGTATTGTTTTTTGTCTTCATGTTTTGGTTTAGTTGTGTACCAACACGCACTTCACAAACACTACACCAACACCGACACCGGTAGGACAGAAGAATTTCTTTCGTTACTCGAAATGCAAGCCAACATGGTCTATAATATGGTTATCAGTATTGAAGGATGACATCTCTTGGATCTGACATCAGTAATTGTTTTTAATATTTATGCATTTATGTTATTTGGTTGACATTTAATTTGATATTATATATATCTTTGTAAGCTGACATAAGGCATGATAAATTATATAGGTTATATAGGTTAGTTGGATTAGATCATTTTTATATGGACATGAATAGGATATTATAAATATGTGAATGTAATATGATGCGAAAAATATCAGAGAGATTATGTATGTGAAGAAATTCATGTAAGAGTTATTTCAGTAAAGGGTTTAGGGTTTTAGCCCGGAACAAACATAGCTTAAATTGGAACTATATTCTGGCATAGAAGATGTTATCTTAGCAGTTCAACACTTCTCTAGATTGTAGTCTAGATTTATATATAGTCAATGAGGCTCTTTTTGTGATTGAACAATGTTCTCTAGGCTGTAAGCCTTCTTGCAAGTGCAAGCCCCTCCTATTTTGTAATATCCCTTCATATGGCTAGTGGATTGATATTGTGGGTCACAAATCCCACTGTGGTTTTTCCACATATAATTCTATGTGTTATGGTTCTCATTTATGTGATTGACATATTGATTTCTTTACTTCTTTGAATTCTATATGTACCGCTATACCAATTGGTGTATGCATGTTTTAATAAGGTTAAAATCAATTGTTTTAATAAGGCTAAAATCAATCATTCCGATATAACACTGATTCACCCCCCCTCTCAGTGTTATTGGATTCCAATAATACTTTTGCTATAGACTCATACTTCCCTTCTATTTACAAAAATGAAATCATTACTCCTAGTTTACTCCCCCTTAACAGTACATACAAAATTTTGACTCTTAGACTTAAACTAATTCTACTCCCCCTTTGACAACAATGCCAAATAAAGAAGTAAAATACATACATAACATCAAAATTGGTCATCAAACTTCATGTATATATAGAGATAAAAAAAAATTAAAGTCTTTACAATGCAATTCTTACGAAAATATCACTGAAATGAAACTTATTTTGTTTAATATCATTGTCCCAAGTTACTAAAAGTGTCTCGGTAATCTCAACATGTGTCATTATCTATGCTGCTAAATCCTCCATAGCATCAACTGTACTCATCTTAGGAGTAGCCAAAATTGTATCTGACTGTTTGAATTCTCTCTAAAGAATATCTACTTTCGGAAGTAGCTGAGTCTAGAGTCCTTTTAGTGATCTAACCCATTTTGATTCCTCATGTTCAAAGAGTTGTAACTGGTGTTATAAATCAACAACCTTTCTACCAAAAGTGATTACTCAGTCCTATAATAATGTGAATATTTCACTTAAATTTTGTAACTCCTTCTTAATATCAGCTCTCTTCTTTCTCAAGAAAGCACAAAATAGTGAAAATTGGGAGATACTGGCCAAAATTTTACAACTGGTTTCCAATCCAGTCTTTATTCATTGTTAGGGCTATTTTGATATTATCTATTTCAACCATTAACTACTCTGCCCTTTTCTTCTTGTAATCCTTTTCAATAGAAATGTATGGAGCTTCTTCAAAGGTCTTAAGTTGTTCACTAGCATCAACAACTAACTCTCCAAGATTATCCATCAGTGAAACAAGGTTTTCAAGTGTTAGGACCCGGAGGCAACTGAGAGGGGGGGTGAATTAGTTTTCAATTAATTTCAAACCCAATACTAACTTAACAAAACTTAATGCATAAGATAGGTAAATCAAACTTTATATGGGTAAACAGTTTTAACAGTTAATTGTAATGTTAGTAAAGTTTAATGCATGAAACTGAAAGACAAATAACATCCACAACACATAACACAGATATTTGTATGTGGAAACCTTGTAAGGAGAGAAACCATGGTGGGAAGCCTTACTCATAATCAAATGATACTATTGCACATAATATGTGTGTACAAATAGGGTCTACACATGCAAAAAGGCCAACTGCCTAGAGCTCAATGCTCAATCACAAAATGGGAGTCACACTGACTACAATTGGATGGTTAAATCCAATGATAATGTACTCCTTAGAATAGCATCTTCATATGCTGGATTCAGTACCTATTAAGCTCTGATTTTCCTTCTTTAAACCTTCCTTGAATGATGTCTGCATGTAAAGCTCTTCTTATATTCGCATATACCAAAATACCTTATGCTCTACCACTTATTACATTCCCCTGTTATTTTTTTTATTAATCTCACAAATGAGATCTTACATATATATGAAAACCTAAGACCAAATGTGTAGGTTAGCTCACTAAAGATATTACAATAAAATCACTTACAAATGAATCAATATGCGATGCATCATGTCGGCTCAATGCATTTACAATAATAACAAATCATCTCCATAATATGTCATGCTGATCTAGAATAGATAACACTTTCCAATCCATAACCTAGACCTATTTGCTGGTAACAACAAATATGCAAACTCGATTTGACCAATAACCAGATCATCAAAATAAATTGTCCAAACAATGTCTTGAACATAACCAAGTAAGCTCCAGGTCATCCTTAGTGCCGGTGAACAATATAACCTGCCAATGAACCAGATACCAGTGACTATGCATAAGTCACTAAACATGCTGGTGAACATAACCAAGGATCTCCAAGTGTTGGTAGGTGTTGACAAGTGTTGATAACAATGACAAAACTAGTGCAACACATCCAAAATACTAACATCAAGATCAGGCTCCGATAGGAGACTTGACAAATATCAACAATGGTCCTAAAAGTCTTTGCTTCCTTTTGTTGTTCCTTTAACCTTTTCTTTTATGCTCTTGATTTCATAGCCTGTGTAACTTCTACAAGTTGTGAGGAACTCATTGTTATCCATATAAATAGGACCTTTCATACTTATCGAGTCATCATCATCATCCTCGACTATTGTTTTCTTCTTTGAACTCGGATAAAATGTGTCATTCTTTTCTTCTATTTTCTTTTCCTCTTCCACCTTCTCTATTTTCTTCTCTTCCTTTTCATCTCCTTCATCTTCTTTCTTTTCTTCCTTTTATTTCTCTTCATTAGTGGTGTCCTTGACTAGTGGCAGATTTTCAACATTATGTTCTTTTACCCGTGCTTCCTCTTCCTTATCAACTTTATCCTTTTGATTATCCTTAGTAGAAACATTTTACATTTTCATCTACACTTACTTTGATTGGTGCAGTCTGAGTCTCTATTGACTATGCATTCACTTGTTTCTCAGTTGAGCTCTTGTTTTCTTCTTTTTCTTTTCCTTTGTTTTCAACCTATGATTGTTGTTGCTCAACTATCTCCATATCAAGATTGTGTTCACCAATATTGACCTATACATCATCAAGAACATCGACTATGTTAGTATTGTTATCAACATTATCAACATCATCGGTATCATCATCATCTTCTATATCTACCAGTTTTGTGTCAATAGGATCATCTTTTAGATACTTTTTATTCGGTTCAAAGTCTATAACCTTAACACCTTCTGGAAAGTATTCACCCTTGATCTTTTTATGGTCATCTTGTTCATCTCTTTCTTCTTCAATTGGAATCAAACCTAAAGATTTCTTTATCAAAATTTGAATCTCCTTCTGGACGGACTCAGTTTCACCGATTAACATTCTAGTTAAACTTTTCTTGGATCTAAAGAATTATTTTGCATTTTTACATACATCTTCTATTTCTTCTTTACTAGCTTCCGATTGCAAGTTGTTAAGTGTGTATTCAATAAATTTTTTGTCTTGTTGTATTGCAGCCTACCACCTTGCATCAATTAAATCATATAAAGAATTTGGGATTTGTCCTTGTAATTCAATGAGTGCTCTACTAAACTTATTCATGCTAAATATGACCGTATCTTCAATATCCCTTTGTTGACTTTCAGTCAAATGAATAAATAATGTGTTTAAACCTTTGTAAATACCATAATCCTTAATAATTCTAATCATACTAGCAAAAGAATCTTCTAAAGGTCCTAATTTTCTTGATTTCTTAGAAGATTTGGTAGTAGTCTTACTAGTAACTTTAGGCTTTTTAACACTATCCCTTAGTGCTTTCTTATCTTCATCTACTTGTGTATCCTCTTCATATGTCACCAGTTTGTGAGCTTTTTCCTTCTTTCTTTTACCAGTTTGGGTAGGCATAGCAAGAGGTTCAACAGGTTTACCTTTCCTTTGAAATTGTATTTTAGAGGGTTTACCTCTTTGGGATTCAACAGGCTTCTCCTTTTTTTCTTCTACCTTCTTCTTTTCTACTGCTTTGGCTGCTCTTGTTTTATTGGTAGGGGTAGTGGTTGGTACACTAGAAGTTCCACCTTGTTCAACCTCATGTTTGGTTCTTGCTGCAGCTATTTGTTCCTTAGTGAATTTGACTTGTTCAGCAAATACCTCAACCTTTTTTCTCACTATATTTGCTATCACCAATCACTACAATTTAGAGTGTACTTGAAGTAGTTTTTCCTTATAGTTTCCAAACCTCTCAGTGGTGGTATTGATGGATTGGTCTAGCACAAATGATCAGCATAAGAAATGAGTAGATCTTAATCTAGTTCATATGTCATGGTCATTAACCACGTGGTCCTAGGAATCACAACCTCCATCATGCATGTATCCGTGTCTACAATTAAATAAATGGAATCCTCATACCAATTTACTACCTCTACCGGTATGCCTTCCCTACCATGCATTTTCTTTTGAAATTTCTTTAAATAACCCCATGATACATCATCAAACTTGTCTTTTAGAATCCTAGTGTTTCTCTTCATTTGTAGTAGGGTCGGTGTCTTGGTTATCCATTGTACATCACCAATACCATGGAAAAAGTATTAAAAATAAAGGAATAAGCCCATAATAAGTTGTCCAAACTTGAATCTCATCTTTTTGTCCTTCTTGACTGATTCTAGATTTTCCATTAATTGGCTCCATGCTTCAACCAAGTCATAGTCCACATTCTCTTTAATCATCTAGTATGCAGTGTGTAATGTTGTTACCAATGTACTATTCTTTCTGCTTGAATAGTAGATTCTATAACCGATCACCATTGATGCATATTTAACAGTAGGATCATTGATGTTAACAGTCATAGTTCTACCATCCCACCTTGATCTAGTTAATTTTTCAACATCATTCTTCATTATAGACCTTAGTAATGGTATCACACTGATTGAGCAGAAACCAGTTACAACATGAATTGCCTCCTTAGTGATTTTATGTGGTCGTTCCAACCATATAAATTGATCATGTATTCAAATCTGACCAACTTGTCATCAAAATAATCAGTGAAATTGATTGCATGGTGAAACCCTTTGTCGGTGATGCTTCTAAATTGTTCTTTTGATGTTCCATGTTCATTACACAGATATCTGTATTGCTAATGAATAATTGCATCTCACATATCTTGAAGTTTGCAACAGTAAAAAGATCTAATATCCTCTACATGTAGAAATCTATTTCGTACACCGATAGGGCACCGACAGGATCACCCTCCTCAAACTTATATGGGTTTCTTTTAAATTATGGTCTTGCCCTATCAATTGCATCAACAAGATGAGGTGTATCCATTTCAAATATGAAAATCACCAAGCAAAGAGTAGGATTTCTCAAATAAATACCTTTTCTTCCTTGGTACTAGGGTTTCCAACCATAAAAAACTTTCAATAGTCGATCACCAATTCAAACTTCACTTCGATCGCTTCAAATTAATGGTAAATGGTTTGAATGTTGCTAGCACAAACTTTTCTCTTCTCTTCTCACTTGCCAAATTCTTTCAAGATCGCAAAGTGACAAATGAAATTCAAAATGTTCTATTTATTCACCTTCTAACTAGTGCAATAAATGCTCTTTACCGACAAAACCCTAAAACACCTTAAAGTACTCTAAAACATATTACCAATTGATAAAACTGAAATTTTTTTACCAGTTAAGATTCCAAAAGATTTCAAAACATCAAAATACATCAGAATATGTAGCTTCAACTTTAGTACATCATCAAGGGGTTCACCTCAATATTTCAGCTCTAGTCTCTTCAACAATGTTGACTTCCATCTTTTCTTTTTGGTCTACAAATTGATTTACAGGTTGGTTTTTTAGTGTTCTACAGAACTTAGAAATGTCTCCTAGTTTGTGATAGTGATAGCAAGCCATTCCAGATGCTCTCCAAGCACCTGCATTGCCTCTACCTGTCCTTCTGCGGTTCATAGCCACATGTCCATAATTGTGAAAGATTGTGCAAATCACATTCATTCTCTTTCCCATCTCTTATGGACTAAACTAGTTAGGATAAGGTCTTTGCTAATTTGTGTTTCTTCGGTTGTTAAAATTCCTTCTCCAATCACCAATAGGTCTTGTGTTCATGTGAGGTGAGGATTGTTTGCTCCATAGCTACATTCAATTGATCTATTCCCATACATGTTGCATGTATAACAATAACCTTCAAATCTTCTAGGCACATATCTAGTGTTAGTTCTATAACCAGTGTTTACATCAGATCTTCTTCTACAAACATTAGCAATATGTCCTAGTTTATGATGCTTAAAACAAACAGGTTTATAAGCTTTCTTACTAGTAGGTTTTTTATTCTTAGGTGTAGATTTACCTTCGTGCATGTTGATCTTTATACCAAAAGGTTCACCTTGCTCAGATGTAGACTAGCCTAGTTCGATTGTGTCTCCATTCATCCTTTGAGATTGGATCTGCTCATAAAGAATTGAGGAACTTTTATTGAATTTTGCAAGCTTCTCCTTGGTCTCATCAAGTTCCTTAGTAAGGTCTTCATTCCTTTTCATGAGAGTCTATCTAAGAGACATAGCCATGTCTAGATCTAATTGTATGCCTTCTTTTTCCTCATGTTGCTACTCATATAAGGTAGTATTTTCTTATTTAATCTTGAAGATTTCATTCTCTTTATCTCTAATCTAATCTTTAGCTTTTCTTCTAGCCTCTAGCTCCTGACTCATCCAGATTGTTAATGCTTCAAGTTCTCTTCTCAAGTTATCCTTTTCACCATTCATCTTCTCCACTTCTTCAACCAGTGCATCAATATTTGCTTCATCTGATGAAGAACTTGTAGAGACTTCTAAAAAAAATTCAGCAAGTTCCTTCCTCTTAGCAACTGAATACCTAAATTTCTCTCTCAATGTTTCTAACTCTTCCTTAGTTTAAGAAAGCTCTCTAGCGCTCTCTTTATAGGTCATTCCTTCCCCCATGTCTACCTTAGAATTAGAGATCCCTTCCAAGCAGTTAAGCCTTAAGGAAGTTAGGCTGTGATACCAATTGATGAATTTATAAGGCACTGAGAGAGGGGGTGAATCAGTGCAAGTAAAAGAAACACAAATTTGTATATGTACCTTAACAACTTGAAACTTAATAAGAAAATGAGAAACACAATCACATATGCAATCAACCAATAGAATAATGGCCACATAACACAATCACATATGCAATCAAAAAATTATGTGTCACATCCGGACATGAGTCTTCTTCTTATATCTAAAACCTTATAAAAAAATATTATGATTTGATTATGATTAGGGTGGTCAAACAAACACTAACTTCTTATCTTTTTCCTCAAATTTTAGTACTACTACATTAAAATTTCATTTTTTTATGAAATAGATGTTTTTTTTTGAGAAAACAACTAAATGGGTCAACGCAAGAAGCTGAGTCCACTTTTTGGCCAAAAAGTGGAAGTGTTTTCCCTGATTTTCAGATTTTGTCTCATTTGAGCTTAAATTTTAAAACACTTGGAAATTGAATCTTGGAAAAAGTCAGTAATATAAAAGATATCCCTCTGAGTGTACTTTCCAAATATGTAATTTATTATATTACCCACATAATAAAAAATAACTTTTGGAATGGAGTTCTAGAAACTATGTTTTAAAAATGCCTGTTTCAGGACCATACCATGCATGTGTACGACCCACACTTTTTGACACAATTAAAATTATTTTCTGAAACCGTTTTGAGAAATGGCTTGTAACACACTGAAGATTGATGAGCATATATATATATATATATATATATAGATATATATTTTAATATTTTATTTGTAATTAATTTTTTAATGACCGTAATTATTTTTTTAAAATTTTGACATGTCTGACCCACATAATTTGACGTAAACTTAACATTTATTTATTTTATTTTAATTTAAATAGAAAATAATTTTGTGTAGATTGATGACATAATTTTTTTTCAAAATTCATTAAAATAAAAAAGTTATTAAATTAACAAAATTAGTTAATATTTCAAGTTTATGGACCTGATTTAGTATAAATTAAATGAAAAATAGTTAAAATAATTAATTTTTAAATAAATTTACATATTTAGAATCTAGACAATATAATCTAAGATGGGTTTTAATTTCATATAAAAATTATCTAATTACAAGCACATAAACTATTTCAGAAGTTCATATTTGTCCTTTCATTCATGGAGATTTGAATTTGTAGGTCCATGTCTTAGGTGTGGCCATCCCAGGCCTATCCTGAGCCTAATCCCAAGCCAAGTGGTGGGTTGTGGAATCAACTTCCACAGAACGGGCCCCCATTTTCAAACAAGGGTAGCTTGTGGAAAAAAAGTGTAAAATACGATTTAGAAACAGGGGCTCATTTTTTTAAAAAGGGCCCTTGTTTTGTTTAAAAGCAGCCCCCCTTTTAGAACAAAATGGGGGCCCATTTATTTTCACTTTAGGCCCCCGTTACCTTTCATCTTAGGAGCCCGAAGCATAAACGGGCCCCAATTTTTTGAAAATAGGCCCCTGTTTTTAAGAGCATGTTTTCCAACAAGTGAACTTGCGTGAATTTGTGACTCATTACCTTGCACTTGCCCATATCTTAGAAACTACATTCAATTTGCTAGAAATTATATTGTTACATGTTTTTGAAATAATGTTGGTAACTTATTCAAATTTTTACATCTAGTTGCCTAACTTTTTTTTCTAATTTTCATTGCCACTTAAGGGCTTGTTTGGCCCACCATGGGATGAAATTATAAGGCACTTAGAAGGAGGGGGGTGAATTAGTGCAAGTAAAAACAACACAAATCTAATTATGCACCGTAACAACTTGAAACTTAATAAGCATATGAGAAACACAATCACATATGCAATCAACCAATAGAATACTTGCCACATAACACAAGATATTTATACATGGAAAACCTGAATGGGAAAAACCATGGTGGGAGTTAGTACCCACAAGATAACTATCTGTAGAATAGAAATCCTGACTGGTTAAGATCTTACATTGATATTTCCCTATTAGGAGCAGACCCAGTTAAGAGTCACCCAGTTAGGGGATTTAACTATCAACCCTATGAGGAGCTTAATGATATGTTAGGATCAACCTCATGTGAGGATTTACCACCCTTTTTGAGAACTATCCTGTTAGGGGACTTAAAGATCTAAGGTCTGTTAGGACCTACCTGGTTAATGGATTTAACTATTGTAACTGTTAGGATAACAACAGTGAGAAGATATTCCTATAAAACCTTTGTGTTTGATAAGATCCTCTTTGAAACATTACAACATCACATATACTTCATCTCATAACTCATCTGATCACCACACTATCATATATACAACATTCATTAATGATTTCTCACACATTCAAGCTCGTACTAATTACTCAACTTCATACCTCAACGCACTTCTTAAATACATCATTAGGTCAGCTAGTACCCTGAAATAATTCCCTAGGTTCAATGAATCTAGTAAAACTTGCAATATACTCCTTACATAAGTCATGCACCAACTTAACACATCAAATTCTATGCCAGTTTACTGATCTTAATGATTATCATCACTACTGGTGGTGCAGGAGTCCTCAAGGTCCAATGAGACCTCATTGATCAAATGGTCATAATGAGTTTAATGCAATTTAACAAGGTCATTTTATGATCTAGGTTAGTGCAATAATACCTGTAAAGGTCAAAGATGCAATGGTTCAAGTCCTTGAGTCAAGTTACTCAAATGTTGTCAAGAATGCTCAAAATGATGTCAAGTATGTGAAGTTGTCAATTTGGGTTAATATGATCAAATGTGAGAGACCAAGGGAAAACTCATGTATTTGAGTCATTTTTGTCACAAATATGTTAGATGTAGTCATCTTGTGGTCATGAGTTAGAAATAAAGACAAGAAGTCTAAAATTGTAAAAGTTGGCAAATTCAAAATTGTCATCCCAACGGTTAGCTAGTTAAGAGGACAGTTAGGGCATTTGAGGAAGGAAAGAGAGGGTCTAAAAAGTGTTTTAATTTCCATGTTCACGTTGAGGGAAGTAGTTTTTGAGGGAAGAAGTGAAATGTATGTAAGAGAAAATCTCTGATAATAGAAACACACAATTTAACTACAATTTTGTGTAAAATCTGAACTTTGCTTTGATAAGCAACAGTCCGTACAATACCAAATTTAATTGGAATTGCATGGATTGTGGAACAGAAATAAATTAAAATTATTCTTGCATTGATTTTGGAGGTTTATTTCATTCTTTTGTGTTTTATTATTGGTTGTCTTGTAACAACAGTGTATTGACAATTTTAGGAAGGGTTTTGACAACGAAAATGGAAGTTTGACCCATTCCACTTTATGTGGTTATTGTGGCTTGTGGAATGGGTCAGTAATATTTTATTATATGTGTCTCTAACCTTTCATTTGTAGGGAATAATATGGAGATGAAGTGTTGATACACTAGGGTAAGAGATTGTGTGAGGCCTCACCTCGACTCAGTCTGACATTCAGTGGATTTTATATTTAGACTATGATGGATACCTTATTTTGATGCATTTTGAGACTTAGAACTTATATGATTTTAGGATTTGGATAACATTGCTATGATTTGATGATTTACTTACATGCTTATGAGATAGAACACTACATCATTGTTAGATAGGATGATATTGCAACAATAGATGTCATCATTGAATTTGCAGGACTTTACTATGAATATAGAACTATGATGTATGGTTAGTTTATGTGAATTGGGATGAAATTGCTTATATGAATTTGCTTGATAAAAGATGTATTTAATCTGTGTAGATGAAAATTATATGCAAGTGATGATGTGTATTGTTATTCCTTTGATTTACATTATATGTGGATATTTGAAAGTACTAATGTGTAAATTGAGATGCGCAGGAAATTTACCATGTGACCATGGAAATTACAAAGAACCAAACCTAGACTTATATATGTTTGTAAGCCAGGGGTTGTCTATTTGGAGAGACAACACCCCGTTTGTGTTGAATTTTATTCATAATAGTATATGCTGCATGAGTGTTAAGTGTTATTTAAATTTAATGTGTAAAAAAAAAAAAAAACCACAAGAGACAATTTCATGTTTTATTTTGTAGAAGTGTTTTATTTGTGTCACTTGACACATGCGTGGATTTAAATTTAAATGTTTTATTTTGTCTTTTGGTGGGAAAGTGTTTAATTATAGTTTTTCTTAAATAAAATAATGTGTTGTCATAAATACCTTGGGAATATAATATTTGGGGTGGTCAACATATGTTTGACCCGAAAATAAACTTCAGAGGGGTTTAAAATGGGTTAAATGAACACCTAGGGGTAGTTTATTAGGGTTTCCTAAAGCCCATAAGGTATACCTAGGGGTTAGGGGTAATTTTAGGCAAGTTTCTACTTTTAAATGATCTTTTTGACGCTTTAAAAATTGGTTTTTTTGAGTTGTGCGAAAATTGTAAATTAGAAGTTTAAATCTAATTGAGATTTTTCCTTTTGGAATGAAAGTCTTTTTGCATTCTGCTTTTCTTTCCTTTTTGGTTTTTAGAAACTTGTGAGAATTCAGAGAACGAGCTTCTTAAGCAAGTTTTTTGAGAATTGGAGGGTAATCACCCACTCTCCATTTTTGGAGACGAGAAATTTTGAAAAGAAAAGAATAGTGTTGGAATAGAAAATTTAACTAAGGGTAGAAGAAGAAGAATCGTGGATTGGGCAGCTCTTCCTCAAACATCAAACTACCATTGGGCAGATTAAGGTTGGTCTGAATATTCTATAAAATGGTTATTTTCTTGCATGTGTTTGAGTGTATGATTGGTGAAGAAATCTGAGTTTTCTTGAATGACTTGTTTTAGAAATTTCATTTGAAAATTTTGCAATATGCTTGTTGTGTTTTGGGAATTTTCTCAAGACCTCTTACTCTTGGGAGAGAGGAGGATCTTGTGGGTGGTAGCAGTGACAACCCTCAAGTGAGAGACTCTCGTTTGAGAGCGATCACAAAGGATCTTTGTGTGACCCTTGCTGCATGGCCTGTTTGTGCAATGGGGGTCATAATGAGGGATATAAGGCTAGAATGCCTTTGGGGGGCATAAGGAATAAGGGGTTGAGATTCTTGATATATTTATTGTGCCATGAGGTGGCTACTTGTTTATTTCATACTTGTAGTTCTCCTCAAGGTATTGGTCCACTATCACCCTTAAAAAGGTCATCACCAAAGTGTGGTGTTTTGAAGCCAAGTTGGGAGTGTGTCTGAAAGTCTGTATGTATTTTGCCTTCTATGTGTTTGCCTATTTGTTACCCATCTAGGAATTGGTTCTCCGAGCTCGGGGGTGGCTACCAGTTAGCCTAGGCTGGGAAGTGAGCACTCCGTGGTCATATTGTGTTTTATTATGTAGGAAAAGTCAGGAGAAGAGAGTAGGAACAGTGAAAAGATGCAGAAGATTATTGTTGAAGATACTTAAATCCATTTGCAGATATTTTTTTAAATTTGTTAGTAGAAATATACCTCATTTGTTGAATGAGAGGCAAGTTGTAATTTTGAAATAGGACATGAGATTTAGTATTATAGCTAAATAAAGAAACATCTTGTAAAGTTGCAGAATATTGAAAGAGTTGTAAAAAGCCAGATATGCTTCTATTTTCTACCTTGAAAAGAAAAAGGGTTGCTTGATTTGCATGAAAAAGATTTGTGTTGAAATATAAAAAAAAAATCAGCTTTTTAATTAATTTTTACCTTCACTCTACTTGCAGAAAAAAAAAATATGGATAGTATTTATTGTTAATATTATAATGAAAGAATGCATGTTGTTTTAAAGGGGAATATTGCAGTTTATTTTTCTATTGGGAGAGCTAAGTTTTTTTTTTATCCTAGAAAATAATAGTAGCAAGAATGAAATTTCACAATGGAGTTTAAGAATAAAAATCAAAGCATTCATCTCTTCTAATTTCTAAATTTGAGTTTATTAAACTTTAGCTTTTTTTTTTTAGTTGCTATTAAGTTATTGATTTCTATGATGATTTTATTGTAAGTTATAAATCTATAACTATTACCTTGCTGTAACTTATTAAATTTATTCATCTCCAGCAATATCATAAATTTTGCCTTGGATAATACTCTGAAAAAAAAAAAAAAAAAAAAAAAAATCAGTGTGTTAAATACTTAGAAATTTCTTCTAAATCCCTATATTCATAAGACAAATGAAAAAGAGAGCCTAAGTTCATTTACCAATATATATATATATATATATATATATATATATATATATATATATATTTAACATTATGAGGTTTCCTTATTATTTTGTGTCCTTTATAAAAAAATTTGCATACTAAATTAGCTCTGAGCAATATATAAATATATATATAAATATATATATATATATATATATTTTTATATATATATATATATATATTTATATATATATATATATATTTATATAATATATAAAAAAATAAAAATTTATTAATAAAAAAAAGGGGGGGTTTCGGGCTGCGCAAGTATCGGCCGCATCCCACTATGTGAACACACAGTGGGCAACGCCGAAACACTGCCACTATGTGAGCACACAGTGGGAGGCGCCAAACGCCACCACTGTGTGGCCACACAGTGGCGCGGCGCCCAGCGCCACAACTGTGTGGGTACACAGTGGGCGACACCCAGCGCTCCACTATGTCACCACACAGTGGGCGGTGCTTGGTCCGCCTCCCCTGCTTGACCCACCATGAATTTTAAATGCCGCGGACCCTACATCCAATCCAATGCGGCCATGGACATTCGGCCCTGTGAGTTATGGTATCAGAAATATTAAACCCTAGCCCGGGTAGGGCTAGGGTAAGTAAGTAAAATAATATGTTAAATTTAATTAGATTAGATGCCTTTTTATATATATAAAAAAAAAGAATCTCTAATTAGGGTTGGAAAAATATTGACTATTATATTGGAAAGATATTTTTAAAGGATTAATATATATATATATATATATATATATATATATATATATATATATATATATATATATATATATATATATATATATATATTGGTTATATTTTTGGAGTAAGTATTTAATAGAGAATTAAATATTTAAATACCTCTATATGATTACTAATAGGAAGTAAAAGAAAGAGAAATATATAAATTTAAGAATAAAGCCTAGTCTTATAATTTTAGATGTATTTAATGTGATAAATACTTAATTTTGCCCTAGATAATTTAGTTAGAGCATTAAAATTTTAAAATGGAAGTTTAGACTATATAGTCATTTTGGAGATTGAATTAATCTTCCTCTCCTAATTCTTTAACGTGATTGATTTAATAAAATTTAATGTCTAGGTATTTCGTGGAGATAAAATTAAACATGTTAGATTTCCGCAAATAAAATTAAATGATAATCGATGCTTGGTTCATTTCAGAATTAGCTCGAATATAGATATGGCAAATGTATTAACGCTTGTCGTGGGAGCGAACTTGCTAATTAACTAGTTGATTTTAAAAAAAAAATCGTTCCGTTTTTGCCCTAAATTTCGGGCATGACATTTTGGTATCAGAGCAGGGTTTCCACACTAGGAACCTTACTCCACTTACATTTCGCCTTAGAACATTTAAAATTATTTTGTTAAATTGATTTTTTTTTTTTAACTTTTGAATTTAATTGAATTAATATTATTCTAAAAGAAATTAATTAATTGTTTTGCCTTATTTCCTCTTAGGATGCCTCCAACGACGCAACAAGCTCGCAAGCGTGGATGGGGTCCTAGACATGTGTGCATAGCACGCGAAGAGGTAGAGGGGGAGGCATCGGTTCCAGAGGAGAACCCAGGAGCACCTCCCGAACAGCCATATGAACCTAACCGAGACCTCTTAGCAGCCATTCAAAATCTTATTGGCATAGTTCAGGAAAGGATCCCAGCAGAGAACCCTCAGGTTATGAGTCATGACTCTGGGAGTCATAGATCGAAGCAAGAGCCCAGCTCTGATTCCTATAGAAAGTCAGGGTGGTAATGAGCTAGAGTCAGTGCATATGCCAGGACCACCTCCAGTGGTGGAACCAGTTTATTTTGAGAGAGCTCATCGAGATCCAGGGGATCTCATTAGGGAGGTCATGTGCTTCCAACCACCATCCTTTGGAGGTTCTACAGATGGAGTAGAGGCTGAGGCATGGCTTCTAAGTCTTAAGAGGTGCTTTACGTTGCATTCTTACGAGAGCAACTTGAAATCATGTGTTGCAGTTCATCTTCTGAGAGGGACAGCCTCCACTTGGTGGAGACAGGAAGAGTACAAATGTGGATTAGTTCCTAATACTCTCACTTGGGAGATATTCACAGAAAGTTTTCATGAGAGGTACCTATCAGAACACTTCAGGTAGCGCCGTATAGATGAATTTCATGATCTCCAACAAAAAGGTTTGTCAATAACCCAATATGAGAGTAAATTCTTTGAGTTGTTGCCTTATGTAGACTATCTAAAGGATGAGAAACTTCTTGTAAACCACTTCATCAAGGGATTAAATGCCAGTATAGCGGGCCTGTTCGGATGTCCGCTCTAGAGAGCCTTCGGGTTGCTGTAGAGAAGGCACTGATTGCCGAGGAAATTCAGGTTAGACCACAGGACAATAGGAATCGGTTTCAGAACCGAAATCCCACACCTCAGACTTATGGATTCCAGAAACCACATTGGAAAGGAAACAACTAAAATTCTCAGGGGTTCTCCAAACCCCCTCCTCCACAACAGACACCACAGAACCAGAGGCAAAAGCCTCCATAGTATCAGCAGGGCTCCAAGCCCAAATCGTGGCAGACTCAGGGATAGAAACGTAATTAGAGAGCACAGGGGTAGTACACACAGCCGGCGGGGACTCAACAATCCTCTAGGGGTTGGTACAGCGAATCTAGTAGGATAGGAGGTCAGGCATTCTCTAGGCCTCAGGGTGCCCAGTTCCAGGCATGGGGTGCTTACTTTACGTGTGGAGCCATGGGGCATATGGCAAGGGATTGCCCTCCGGGACAGGTAGCAGGGAGTTAGCAGATGGCCGCTTGAGAGCCAACAGTTGGTGATATGGGCAGGTCCCATAGAGTATTTGCAGCGGTTGACAACCACTAGGCCGAGCATCAAGCCACGGTTATCAAATCTACAGGTATAATCAAAGGTAATAATGTATCTATTTTGTTTGATTCAGGAGCTACTGACTCCTTTATATCTCCATTGGTAGTGAAGTGTTGCAGGCTAGTGGCAACTAGACAGGGTGTTAGTTGGGAAGTGGAATTAGCTTCAGGGGCTAAAGTGCCAATGGAATCAGAGGTTAGGGCATGTCAGCTGTAGATTGGCAAGACCACCACTTTAGTAGACCTTAGAGTGACTCCACTTGGATCTTATGGTATCGTACTTGGCATGGATTGGCTTTATGCCCATAGAGCCAAGATGGATTGCCGCCTGAAAAAGATCAAGTGTGAGGATGATCATGGTTCGCCCATAGTTATTACCGAGATTTAGAGGCCCATGTCTCTTTGCATGATCTCCGCAATGCAGCTTAAGCGGAGCATGCAAAAGGGATGTCAGCTTTTTGCTATCACTATTAGTGACAGAGGAGAAGAGGAGGAAAAAGAAACATCACTCGATGACCATCCTATCCTTAAGGGATATTCAGATGTTTTTCCTTTAGAGTTACTGGGAATGCCTCCCCGTAGAGAGATTGACTTTCATATAGACCTGGTACCAGGAGTCGAGCCAGTTTCCAGAGCACCTTATAGGATGACCACAAATGAGTTAAATGAACTTAAAATTCAGCTTGAGGAACTCCTTGGGAAGGGTCATATTCATCCTAGCATATCCCCTTGGGGTGCCCTAGTCATCTTCGTTAAGAAGAAGGATGGATCTCTCCGATTATGTATGGATTATCGTCAGCTAAATAAAGTAACCATCAAGAACTGATATCCTTTGCCCAGAATAGATGATTTATTCGACCAACTTCAGGGTGCCAAAGTCTTTTCCAAAATAGATCTGAAGTCAAGATACCATCAATTGAGAATAGTGGAAAGTGATATCCACAAGACCGCATTTCGCACTAGATATGGTCACTATGAGTTTACCGTAGTCCCCTTCGGACTTACGAATGCCCCAGCAATTTTTATGAGCCTCATGAATGGGGTGTTCCGTACCTTTCTGGATCGCTTTGTTATTATGTTCCTCGATGATATATTGATATATTCTTGGAATGAGAAGGAGCATGAGGAGCACCTGAAATAGGTATTGTAGTGTTTGCGGGATAACCAGTTGTTTGGCAGCCTATCGAAGTGTGCTTTCTTTCAGTCTGAGGTCAAGTACCTTGGGCACATTATTTCCGATGATGGGATCTTAGTTGACCCATCAAAGATTAGGGCTATTATGGATTGGCCAGTACCTACCAGTGTGATAGAGGTCAGGAGTTTCATGGGCTTAGCAGGGTATTATCGATGTTTTGTCGAGGGTTTCTCCAGAGTCGCACACCCTATTACTTCTCTTCAGCGTAAAGGGAAGAAATTTGAGTGGACAGAGAAGTGCTAGAAGGCCTTTTAGGAACTCAAGAAGGCACTTACTAGTGCTCCTATCCTTGTTGTACCAGATCCTACAGCTAACTTCATGGTTTGTATAGATGCTTCTCTAGAGGGTTTAGGGGCAGTTCTTATGCAGGATGGTAGGGCCATAGCTTTCGAGTCTAGGAAACTTAAGACTCATGAACTTAATTATCCCACTCACAACCTTGAGCTCGTAGTAGTAGTGCATGTACTTGTGAGGTGGAGACACTTTCTTTTAGGTCATCACTTCAAGTTGCATTCAGATCATCAGAGTCTTCAGTACATCTTCACTCAGCCGAACCTTAATGCACGTCAGAGGAGATGGATGGATTTCTTGTGCGAATATGATTTTGACGTTCACTACATCAAAGGAAAGGAAAATGTAGTTGCAGATGCCTTGAGTAGGAGACATCATGAGGTTTACACCATATCCATGGGCACAGATTTGAGAGACCGTATACTTCAACACTTGTCAGAGGATAGATGGTATTCAGAGGTTTGTCAGGTAATACGATCTCAGGTTACTCTGGAAGGGAAATATGTGGATTATTCTTTGGAGTCTGATGGACTGTTACATCACAGAGGACGCATTTATGTACCTTCCTCCAGAGGATTGTGAGAGTTCATTGTCACAGAGGCTCACAGAGCTCCTTATGTAGCGTATCCCGGGGTTAAGAAGTTGCATGCTAACTTGAGATAGTTGTATCATTGGCCGGGAATGTGGCAGCTCATTGCTGAGATAGTAGCTTGATGCCTCGAGTGTCAGAGGGTAAAGGTGGAGCACCGCTATCCAGGTGGGTTGCTTCAGTCTCATTATATACCAGAGTGGAAGTGGGATACTATATCCATGGATTTTATCATTAGTCTTCCTCTGTCTTCTCATCACCACGATGCTATCTTGGTGACAGTTGACAAGTTGACCAAAGTAGCTCACTTTTCACCAGTCCGTACTACTTTGATAGCTCCAGCAGTAACACAGGTGTTCTTGCGAGACATTGTTAGACTTCATGGTGTGCCCTGCAAAATTATTTCTGACAGGGATTCTCTTTTCACTTCTTCCTTTTGGAAGTCATTACAGGCAGTTATGGGCACTAAGCTCAATTTCAGTACAGCCTATCACCCGGAGACAGATGGTTAGACAGAAAGGGTCAATCAGGTGTTAGAGGATATGCTTCGCATGTACATCATGGATCATCAGACCCGGTGGGAGGAGTATCTTCCCTTAGTGGAGTTTGCCTATAACAATGGGCATCATACTTCTTTGGGGATGCCACCCTATCAGGCATTATATGGTAGGCCTTGCAGGACGCCCTTGAGTTGGGATCGCATAGAGGATAGAGTTGCCATTGGTCCTGAGATAGTTCAGGATATGGAACAACAGGTGGATTTGATTAGGCAGTGTCTCAGAGAGGCTAAGGATAGACAGAAGAAATATGCTGATGCAAAGAGGATAGATCGTAGCTACTTGGTTGGAGATAGAGTTTTCTTGAGAGTGCGACTGTAGAAGAGTCCAATCCGTTATGGAAAGGGTTCTAAGCTTGCACCTCGCTTTGTAGGACCTTTTGAGATTCTTGAGAGGATAGGCCCAGTTGCCTACCGTTTAGCTTTGCCACCTAGCCTATCACGCATCCACAATGTGTTTCATGTTTCAGTTTTGAGAAAATATATCTATGATGAGTCTCACATTTTAGAATGGGATGCCTTGCAGGTGGAGCCAGATGGGCAGCTAGCTTTGGAGCCCATTCACATTTTGGCACGTTGGACGTTGTCCCTTCGAGGTCGAGAGCTGGACCAGGTTAGGGTCCAGTGGGATTGTTATGATGAGGTTATAGCTTCATAAGAGGATGCAACACGTATGAGATCAGAGTACCCCCACCTCTTTGATGAACTCCAGGAGGAGGTTCATGCCTAGAGGGGGAGGATGTGAGGCCTGACCTCGACTCAGTCTAACATTCAGTGGATTTTATATTTAGACTATGATGGATACCTTATTTTGATGCATTTTGAGACTTAGAACTTATATGATTTTAGGATTTGGATAACATTGTTATGATTTGATGATTTACTTACATGCTTATGAGATAGAACACTACATGATTGTTAGATAGGATGATATTGCAATGATAGATGTCATTATTGAATTTGCAAGACTTTACTATGAATATAGAACTATGATGTATGGTTAGTTTATGTGAATTGGGATGAAATTGCTTATGTGAATTTGCTTGATAAAAGATGTATTTAATCTGTGCAGATGAAAATTGTATGCAAGTGATGATGTGTATTGTTATTACTTTGATTTACATTATATGTGGATATTTGAAAGTACTAATGTGTAAATTAAGATGCGCAGGAAATTTACCATGTGACCATGGAAATTACGGAGAACCAAACCTAGACTTATGTATGTTCGTAAGCCAGGGGTTGTCTATTTGGAGAGACAACACCCCGTTTGTGTTGTATTTTATTCGTAACAGTATATGCTACATGAGTGTTAAGTGTTATTTAAATTTAATGTGTAAAAAAAAAAAAACCACAAGAGACAATTTCATGTTTTATTTTGTAGAAGTGTTTTATTTGTGTCACTTGACACATGCATGGATTTAAATTTAAATGTTTTATTTTGTCTCTTGGTGGGAAAGTGTTTAATTATAGTTTTTCTTAAATAAAATAATGTGTTGACATAAATACCTTGGGAATATAATATTTGGGGTGGTCAACATATGTTTGACCCGAAAATAAACTTCAGAGGGGTTTAAAATAGGTTAAATGAACACCTAGGGGTAGTTTATTAGGGTTTCCTAAAGCCCATAAGGTATACCTAGGGGTTAGGGGTAATTTTAGGCAAGTTTCTACTTTTAAATGATCTTTTTGATGCTTTAAAAATTGGTTTTTTTGAGTTGCGCGAAAATTGTAAATTAGAAGTTTAAATCTAATTGAGATTTTTCCTTTTGGAATGAGAGTCTTTTTGCATTCTGCTTTTCTTTCCTTTTTGGTTTTTAGAAACTTGTGAGAACTCAGAGAAGGAGCTTCTTAAGCAAGATTTTTGAGAATTGGAGGGTAATCACCCACTCTCCATTTTTGGAGACAAGAGAAATTTTGAAAAGAAAAGAATAGTGTTGGAATAGAAAATTTAACTAAGGGTAGAAGAAGAAGAATCGTGGATTGGGAAGCTCTTCCTCAAACATCAAACTACCATTGGGCAAATTAAGGTTGGTCTGAATATTCTTTAAAATGGTTATTTTCTTGCATGTGTTTGACTGTATGATTGGTGAAGAAATCTGAGTTTTCTTGAATGACTTGTTTTAGAAATTTCATTTGAAAATTTTGCAATATGCTTGTTGTGTTTTGGGAGTTTTCTCAAGACCTCTTACTCTTGGGAGAGAGGAGGATCTTGTGGGTGGTAGCAGTGACAACCCTCGAGTGAGAGACTCTCGTTTAAGAGTGATCACAAGGGATCTTTGTGTGACCCTTGCTGCATGGCCTGTTTGTGCAATGGGGGTCATAATGAGGGATATAAGGCTAGAATGCCTTTGGGGGGCATAAGGAATAAGGGGTTGAGATTCTTGATATATTTATTGTGCCATGAGGTGGCTACTTGTTTATTTCATACTTGCAGTTCTCCTTAAGGTATTGGTCCACTACCACCCTTAAAAAGGTCATCACCAAAGTGTGGTGCTGTGAAGCCAAGTTGGGAGTGTGTCTGAAAGTCTATATGTATTTTGCCTTCTATGTGTTTGCCTATTTGTTACCTGTCTAGGAATTGGTTCTCCGAGCTCGGGGGTGGCTACCAGTTAGCCTAGGCTGGGAAGTGAGCACTCCGTGGTCATATTGTGTTTTATTATGCAGGAAAAGTCAGGAGAAGAGAGTAGGAACAGTGAAAAGATGCAAAAATTATTGTTGAAGATACTTAAATCCATTTGCAGATATTTGTTTAAATTTGTTAGTAGAAATATACCTCATTCGTTGAATGAGAGGCAAGTTGTAATTTTGAAATAGGACATGAGATTTAGTATTATAGCTAAATAAAGAAACATCTTGTAAAGTTGCAGAATATTGAAAGAGTTGTAAAAAGCCAGATATGCTTCTATTTTCTACCTTGAAAAGAAAAAGGGTTGCTTGATTTGCATGAAAAAGATTTGTGTTGAAATATAAAAAAGAAATCAGCTTTTTAATTAATTTTTACCTTCATTCTACTTGCAGAAAAAAAAATATGGATAGTATTTATTGCTAATATTATAATGAAAGAATGCATGTTGTTTTAAAGGGGAATATTGCAGTTTATTTTTCTATTGGGAGAGCTAAGTTTTTTTTTGATCCTATAAAATAATAGTAGCAAGAATGAAATTTCACAATGAAGTTTAAGAATAAAAATCAAAGTATTCATCTCTTCTAATTTCTAAATTTGAGTTTATTAAACTTTAGCTTTTTTTTTTTAGTTGCTATTAAGTTATTGATTTCTATGATGATTTTATTGTAAGTTATAAATCTATAACTATTACCTTGCTGTAACTTATTAAATTTATTCATCTCCAGCAATATCATAAATTTTGCCTTGGATAATACTCAGAAAAGAAAAAAAATCAAAAAAATTAGAGTGTTAAATACTTAGAAATTTCTTCTAAATCCCTATATTCATAAGACAAATGAAAAAGAGAGCCTAAGTTCATTTACCAATATATATATATATATATATATAACATTATGAGGTTTCCTTATTATTTTGTGTCCTTTATAAAAAAATTTGCATACTAAATTAGCTCTGAGCAATATATAAGTATATATATAAATATATATATAGATATATATATTTATATAATATATAAATAATAAAAAATTATTAATTAAAAAAAGGGGGGGTTTCGGGCTGCGCGGGTATCGGCCGCATCCCACTGTGTGAACACACAGTGGGCAGTGCCGAAACGCCACCACTATGTGAGCACACAGTGGGAGGTGTTGAATGCCACCACTGTGTGGCCACACAGTGGCGCGGCGCCCAGCACCACCACTATGTGGGTACATAGTGGGCGGCACCCAGCACTCCACTATGTCACCACACAGTGGGCGGCGCTTGGTCCGCCTCCCCCGCTCGACCTGCCATGAATTTTAAATGCCTCCGACCCTGCATCCAATCCAATGCGGCCATGGACATTCGGCCCTATGAGTTATGGTATCAAAAATATTAAACCCTAGCTCGGGTAGGGCTAGGGTAAGTAAGTAAAATAAGTAAGTAAAATAATATGTTAAATTTAATTAGATTAGATGCCTTTTTATATAT
Source organism: Cryptomeria japonica (assembly GCF_030272615.1). NCBI lineage: Eukaryota > Viridiplantae > Streptophyta > Pinopsida > Cupressales > Cupressaceae > Cryptomeria > Cryptomeria japonica. The sequence continues at coordinate 145,595,059 of NC_081415.1, forward strand.
AAAAAAAAAAGAATCCCTAATTAGGGTTGGAAAAATATTGACTATTATATTGGAAAGATATTTTTAAAGGATTAATATATATATATATATATATGTATATACATATATATATATATATATGTATATATATATATATATATGTATATATATATGTATATATATATATATGTATATATATATATATACATATATATATATATATATATGTATATATATATATATATATACTAGTTATATTTTTGGAGTAAGTATTTAATAGAGAATTAAATATTTAAATACCTCCGTATGATTACTAATAGGAAGTAAAAGAAAGAGAAATATATAAATTTAAGAATAAAGCCTAGTCTTATAATTTTAGATGTATTTAATGTGATAAATACTTAATTTTGCCCTAGATAATTTAGTTAGAGCATTAAAATTTTAAAATGGAAGTTTAGACTATATAGTCATTTTGGAGATTGAATTAATATTCCTCTCCTAATTCTTTAATGTGATTGATTTAATAAAATTTAATGTCTAGGTATCTCATGGAGATAAAATTAAACATGTTAGATTTTCGCAAATAAAATTAAACGATAATCGATGCTTGGTTCATTTCAGAATTAGCTCGAATATAGATATGGCAAATGTATTAACGCTTGTCGTGTTAGCAAACTTGCTAATTAACTAGTTGATTTTTTAAAAAAAATCGTTCCATTTTTGCCCTAAATTTTGGGCATGATAGATTGAGTGAGGAAAAGCATGAAAATGAAGGCATGAGTATAGCAGCAGAAGAAGTAGCTTAACAAGGTAGTGTTTTTATGCTGTAATATGTCTATGGGGGTTGAATAAAAGGTGAAATGACCCTTGGTTGAGTCTGGAAGTGAGTGGAGGAGTGGTTTTGAGAAAGCCCTAGGTTAGAAGGCCTAAAAAGGAGGGTTTAGTATTTAACCTAACAAATGAGTGATTATTGCCTTGAAACCTGGAAAATATATTGTTTTGAAATATTTTTCAAGACTTTTCTTGGTTTGGTGTTGTGGTCATACCATTTGTGGGTACTTGCTTTGGAAAAGAGGACTAATTGGGCCTAGTTGGTGTGTAGCAAGGTGTTGGTCTATGTATTTCATTTGAAAGAACCAGAGTTTATTTTGACATATGTTATGTAACTTCCAAATAAGTATCCAGATATGTAATTTATTTGTCAAGTGTTTTGGGATTATTTTGAGTATAGGTTAGATTACCCACTGTATAGGGCTACTAGGGAATTGGCCTATTTAGGGACCCGGGTAAGGGTTTGTGAGAGAACCAGTTGAAAGGGTGAGTGAAACCTATAGGGTAAATTGGAATAGGGTGTGTAGAGGCCCTAGGAAGTGTTCGAACAAGTTGGTGAGGTTGAGAGTTCTATTTGGGCATCTTGGTGAAGCCTAGTGAAGGAAGGTGAAACAAGAAGAGTTGAGTTTTTGAGGAAGAAAGAATGATAAGTTGCAATGTGATTGTGGGAGGATCCATGATGATCTACATCAACTAGTTAAGTTTATAACAACTTATCTATTCTGCCAATCAAAATTCTTTCACCTGATCAAATCTGCTTGTGCGGTCATGAACATATCTTCATCTTATAGTCTTAAAAGCTTCTGCAAAACCACATCACTTAATTCATTATGAATTTCACATACCGGTTGTCAGAATATAACTTTGTCTACCTTTTACCTGTTGAAGTCCTAATTACTAGTTCTGATGAAATTGTCTCTCCTTACCGGTTAAGTCTTACCGGTTGCACTATAGGAATTGGATGACTTAAGAAACATAATTGCCATCAATGACAACATACAAAATAGTCATCATTCAAAACTATACCTTTTACAATAATATACATGTACCATTTGCATCAAGAAAATAAACATTACCAATTGATCAAATGTGAACACCATGATCCTACACATACCCATAAGAAGCCATGAAAGAAAAAAATAGAAGAATGTGAGAGACTTAACAGAGATAATACACTCCAGAAGAATGATATGGAAGATATTGTGATGAAGTTGATTAAATAGATTAAAGAAAGGAAGAAGATTGAGGAGAAGCTTTCTCAGTCCCTGAAAGACAAATCAAAAGAATTTTGCAAACTTGAGGATGAGAATGGAAAGTTGAAAAATGACCTTCAAGATGCTAGAGAGCATGAGGAAGATCTTGGAAAGTACATCCTACTTCTCAAATTTGATCTTGATGTTGCAAATGAGTAAAATAATAATTTTAGAATTAGTTCAACCAGACTAGATGAGATGCTTTACAGTTAGAAAGATCCAAATGTTACACAAAGTCTTGTTTTTGAGAAAGGGGAAATCTCCAAGTCAACACAAAAGGAGAACAATTCAAGAAGACATTTGGTAAGGCAAGATAATTCTCACAAAGTCAATGGTAACTATTTTTTTTGCAACAAATTTTGTCATATGGCTAGTCAATGCAAAATTAGGATGATCAATAATGTTCCATCTTTTACCAATCAATGTTTCAAATCTAATAAGTATGGATATAAGGTTAATGAATAGAGAAGTGTGATGAATAAATTTTGAAATAGGATAAATGTCAGATTCTATTCATGTGGTATGTTTGGAAATATTTCTAATAAAATAAAAACAAGAAGAAATCGGATGAATTTTAGACCTATGCAAGGAAATGTTGTTTTCTATGGTTGCAACAAATCTGGTCACATTGCAAAGTATTGTAGAAGTAGAAATGTGAATAGAAGAGGTCCAAAAGACAAGAACAAGAATGTGAAGCTAGATGAGTAGTGCAGGAGCACCTAGTTGAGTAAAAACTCTCCTTTTTGAGTATTTCATGCTTTCATGTTTGTAATGTCTTGTACTAGGTTTGTGTTGTTGTTTTAGGTTGTTGTGTGTCATATCTCATGGTTTTGATCTCATTTTGTGTCTAAGAAAGCATTTATCCATGCTATAAAAGTGTTTTCAATCACACTTAGGTGTTTAGATATGTTGGTTTAGTTAAGATACTCAAAATTGTCTTATTGGGCAACAAAAGTTGCTTTTCCTTATTGAAAAGTTGCTTTTTGAAGTCAAAAATGTAAAAGAGGCAATCCTACAGCTATTTTTCCATATAGGACACCCTAATTAACTCACTAAACCTTTAAATAGGCCACCCTCTTCCTTGTATAGGTTTGGCAAATGTGGAAACAAAGTTTTTCTTAATAAAGAAGTGCAAAATTCTGGCTATTAATGTGTTTTTCTCTCCTTTAGAGAAACATTCTATACTATAGCCCATCTAGTCCATACTATACCTTTTGGGATGTGTACATATTGGTTTCCTAATGCTATTCAATTGATCATTGCACTGGTTTTTCTTTTTGCAAGTTGGTGAAATAAAAATCCTTTCATTCTATGTGCTCACTGCCCTGTCAAGGGTTTGAGGTTTCAAAATGCCACAACTTGACTAATCTAGGCCTGGGCTCCCACCAAATGGATTGGGTCAAGTTGGTTTATGCATGTAAATTGTATATATGTTTCTTTCTGAGTCAGAATTATGCTTGGAGGACAAATTTGAGTGAAGATTAGACAAGTTTTCGAACTTGACTAATATCCTTCTTGAAAACTCAAATTCTTGTAATTAAAATGCATTGAAGTGTTAAAGATGCCAAGTAAGGGGTTTGAGAAGTGTTATAAATTATCTTGATTCAACTTTAATAGTTGAAAAGTTCATAATTTGCAAGTTTTATCAGTTTTTGTATTTGGCAGCAAGTTCACTATTTTTGTGATGTGTTTTTATCAAATAGCTCAAGGAATGCTTCAAGAGAATTATCCAAGCCTTGTAACTATGAAGGAAATGTAATAGAAAACTTCATTGATGTTTTTCAGACCTTATTAAGGTGGATTTCTAGTTAAAACTTCTTGTTAAGTAGGCCAAAATTTGTAGCAGCAGTTGACTGGTAAATGACAGTGTTTTTGACTGTGGCAGTGGCATTTCACTCCTTTCTCAGTTTGTTGCCAAGTGTTTCGCATAATGCTTGTGTGAAAGAGGTAGGGGGCACATTTTTTTGTTATGACAAAGGTTCTATGAAGATATAGGCACTTGTATTGGTGAACAAGGATGCAACCACAATGTTTATACTCCAAAACCCTCCAAAACCCTACTTTCATGCCTAAAAATGAGGTTAGACAGTAAAACTACTTCTCTGAGCCTAAAAACACAAAAATCTCTTTTCTATGACTTATTTCTCACTATCCAAAATATCTCCCATGGTTAGGAAGCCCATCGTTGGGGAGGGTGAGCAAAACTAGGCCAATTAGGCCTTCACGGGCTAGTAGCCCTTTTTGACTGTTTTAATCAAAAAGTATGAACCCGATTGGATAGAGGAGTTTGGAACTTATGAAACCTTGTTTGATCATTCTAAAATAGTGAAACAAGTTGCATTTTGGACCTTGGATAGTGTATAGTCTCATTTGGAGGTTTTGACCCTTGGTTGGTGGGTTGAGTAAGCTAAAAGCTATGAGCCTTAAACTAAGTTTTGGTTGTCAAATTTTGAGTAAACCTTGTTGCTTCTACATGACCATTTTGTAATTTCCTAATGCACACTAAAAACAATAAGTTGAATGTCAAAAGAATAGGGAATTGAGAAATGTGTAGGTGGGTGAAGTAAGGAATTGGAGTAAGTTTGAGCAAGGGTGTGAGCTTTCACCAAAAAGGGAGGTTGATGGTGAAGTCTTGAAGAGAGGTCTATCAATTGTAACTAATCTTGATATTTCAAATATAAGGAGCATATATAAACAAGACTTTTTGTTTCCTATTGTACCTTTTTGACCAAAATTGGCCTTTTGAGCACTTACCTAGCAATCTCCCTATCATAGTGGTATCAAAGCCAACAATAGATTAAGGAGAAAAGGATCAATAGGAAAACATGGTGACTAATGTTGAGTTAGCCAAGAAGGTCAAAGACCAAGAAGAAGAAAATAGAGTTCTCAGAGAAAGATTGGATCAACTAGCAATGAAACTAGCTGAAGTAGAAGTCAAAACTGAAGAAGTCCATGATAAGGTTGGAGATCAGGGTAAAATGGTGGCCATAGAAGATGAGGTTCCCATACTTGGCCCTGTTATAGAGAAAGAACCATTCTTGAAAGCTTTGAGAGCTATGAGTGGTAAAACCTTAGAGGGAGTAGCTCTTTTTAGTGGAAAGATGGATCCAGATGCTCTTATAGAGTGGATTGAAGGTCTAGAAAACCATTTTGAATGTGATGGAATAACTGAAGCACAAAAGGTTAAGGTAGCAAAATCAAGATTGAGGGGGGTAGCCTTAACTTTCTGGAAGTTTATCCAAGAGGAAAGGGTGAAAGAAGGTAAGCAACCAATAGCCACTTGGAAAGCAATGGTAGCCAAAATAAAAGAAACGTACCTTCCTGAAGACTATTAAATCCAACTTCATAGGAAAAGACAAAATTTGAGACAAAAAGACTTAGATGTCAGTAGCTACACTGAGGAGTTTCAAAAAATATGCATGAGATCCAGAGTAGTAGAGGATGAGAGCATAAAAGTGGCAAGTTATTTGAATGGATTAAGATGGAACATCTGGGAAGAGATGAGTTTGTTATACCCACAAATAGTACATAAGTGTTATCAACTAGCACTTAAAGTGGAAGAGAAAAGTAGGAGGAAGTAAGAATAAAGCACCAGAGGAAGAGGTAGGGGAAGAGATGGTAGAGGCCATAGAGGCAGTTTTGGGGGAAGGAGCATATATCAACGATCCCAGGGAGAGTCTAAACTTATAGAGAAAAGTGGGGATTCTCAGAGAAAATCCAACTATAGGGGTAGGGAATCAAGTAACCCAAGTAGGGGTAGATCCAATGGACCAGGGAGAGGGTCCTACTTCTCAACCATGAAGTCCTATAATTGTCAGAAGTTGGGCCACCCTGCCTGTAGATGCCCAGAGAAGCCTAGTTCATCCTATGGTGGTGAGAAGAGGGTAAATTATGTTTAGGAAGATGGTGGTAATACCAAAACTTTAGCATTGAACCTAGCTTTAGAAGATGATGAGAGTTTAATGATCAAGAGAGTGTTAATGAGGAAGCCACATAGTAAAGAGGTCTCATAGAGAAGAGCATTGTTCAGGATTAAGTGTAAAATTATGGGAAAGGTGTGTAAGGTGATCATAGATTCAAGATACATAGATAACATCATATCAGAGGAAGTAGTAACTAAATTGAAACTACCTAGGATACAACACAAGGAGCCATACAAGTGATAGGTCTAATACTAATATGGTTAGTATAGATGCCAAGCTTAACAAGATGAGAGGGGGGGGTGATTCATACAAACTTAATCTTCCATAATAACAATAGATTCAACCTCAGTAAACTTATCAGAAAAAATGTAAAGCATGCAGACTCATAAACAGATAAGATCACACAACATATAACACCAGATTTAACGTGGAAACCCAAATAGGGAAAAACCACTGTGGGATTTTGGACTCACTAAGAAATATACTCTTCTAGAGTATGCTTGGTTAAAAGCAAATTTTGTTAAAGATTACAAACACATTGCTAGATGTGACCCAGTTAAGGGATTTCCCTTAGATCTATTAGGATCTTCACCTTGTTAGAGGTTACCTTGTTAAAGGATTTCAAACACTCAATCTAAATGTCACCTTGTTAGAGGGTTTTACAAATAATACTATTAAGTCCACTCGGTTAAGAGATTTTATGTCACTTCAAAAAATAATAGTAATAAAATATATCTGCAACTTCACATCTACAAATACTAAAGCAGATTCTTATTTTCTCAATACAATCTTAGTCATAGGACTTATCTTGTCCCTCTGCTAGGCTCTATACTCTATTACCAAAATAGATCTTCAAGCTTTTGTGCTCAGTAATCACTATGTAGCATTCATGTGCTTACAATTGCCTACATACATTGTTTATCAGTAGTTCTTTATTTATAAACAATTTTCCAACCACTTAATCTCCTTGATCACATTTCCCATGATCAATCATAGCCATCAAATCTTCAAACTCGACCACGTTCAATGTATCCTTCGATCTAAAAATGTTTTACCTCGCCTTGGAACTTGCATACATTTCTTGGAACTTGTGCTAAGGTATTGCGGTTCAATCTGAGCTGTAGATCTTCCTACCGATCTTCCATTGCCATAGATTCTTTAACAAACTTCATGCACGGCTTACCAATCATTTAATCAACTCCAGCTCATTAGCTTCCTTCATTAAATAATGCTTTTATAGATTCAATGCATTCTATTATTACTCGGTTGCAACTCGGTAAATACTAAACTTTATTCGGTAGACATTTTTGCCTTCATTAACTGATAGCAATAACCTTAGGGTTTACCGACTAGGTTCCTTAGGGTTTACTGACTAGGTTCTTTGCTTGATAACATAGTATAGTATTAACCTTACAAACAATAGCATATGTAGGATATCAAAACAAATTAAACATCACGATCTCATCATTGTCTAACTCAGTAATAGTTGCCCATTGAATAACTTATTCCTCCCCTTATTCATTACATTCTTTCTATGTCTTTTACCGACATCTTAACTCTTTTCAAAACATTCTTCTTAAGATATGGCAACATCATACTAAATCAAAAAATCAATTTCTTGACATCAATGACAAAATAATAATGTTAAGACAGTGAATATCCTTAATCAGTTATATCCATAGTCATCAACAACCTTCTCAATATCCTTATTGAAATACCAACAATCTCTTATTGTAATTGGAATTCCAACAATCTCCCTTGTCTGTTATAATGCCAACAATCTCCCCCTTTGGCATTGATGGCAAAACCAATTGATTTGACTTAAATGATTCAGATTGCTGTGAAATTCTGAAATGCTAAAATGCTCTCCCCCTATCATTAGTCTTCTCCCCCATACATTAGTCTTCTCCCCCTTTGACAACAATGCCAAAAATGAAAAGAACTAAAACATAATTTATGTTGCTAAGAAGTGAATTCCTTGCTGTCATGTATCTACTAAGTCTTGGTCTGAGCATTATGTCTTCAATTCTAGTTCCCTATTATTGTTTCCTGCACACCTTTAGAAAAATTCCTAAAGTGTGTAAATCAGCATCAATGCTTAAAAGATATTCTGTAGAGTCATCGAATTGATGCTTACACCAAACTTGGTCAGTGAATGAAAGATAGGGGTAGGACCCCTAACTAACTTTTGAGATATTCAAAAGTGTCCCTTGGTAGTGGCTTGGTGAAGATATCTGCTATTTGCTCCTTTGTGCTAACATACTCCAACACCAGTTTCTTCTCTTGAACTTCTTCTCTAAGATAATGATATTTCATAGAGATGTGCTTTGTCTTAGAGTGCATTACAGGATTCTTTAAAATGTTTATGGCACTAGTATTATCACAGAATATGGTTACTAGCTCGGTAACTTGCTCATTTATGCCTTCCAATAGTTGTTTGATCCATGCTATATTAGTACAATTCAATGCTGCAGCAACATATTCAGCTTCTACTGTTGACTGTGAAACACATCCTTGTTTCTTGCTAAGCCAACTCACTAGTCTTTCTCCTAGAAAGAAAGCTCCTCAACTTGTGCTTTTCCTATCATCAATGTTGCATGCCCAATCAACATCAGTATAAAGTTTTCAATCAAAGACATTTCATTTCCGATATACTAAGCCATAATCTTCAGTAACTTTCAAGCATCTGAAAATTCTTTTGATTGTTGTCATGTGTGTTTCCTTGGGATCCGCAGAGAATCTTGCAACTATTCCTACTACATGTGCTATATCTGGCCTACTGTGAACAACATATTCCTACTAGTTTTGAATCCTCCATTCCAAATTTCTTCAAGATTTCCTTTATGTACTAGGATTGGGTAATGAAAATTTTATCTTTCATTTGCAGTATCTGTGAACCTATAAAATACTTTATCTCACTGATTAATGACATCTCAAATTCTTTTCTCATTTCATTTCCAAAGATTTTGCATAGAGAGTCATTTCCACAAAAGATAATATCATCAACAAATATGGCTGAGATCAGTATTCCATTCTCATCATTCTTCATGTACATATTGTTGTTTTCACTTGTTCTTATAAAATCAATTTTGATCAAATATGAATGCAATCTCTCATACCATGCTCTAGGTGCTTGTTTCAAGCCATATAAAGCTTTATTCAATTTACATACCCGATCATTATTTTCTTTTTCAACAAATCCTTCAGGTTGTTCAATGAAAACTTCTTCTTCTAATATACCATTCAGAAATGCAGATTTGACATCCATTTGATATACCTTGAAATTTTTGAATGCAACATATGCCAACAATGTTCTTACTCCTTCAAGACTTGCCACAGGTGCAAAAGTTTCACCATAATCAATTCCTTCTTCTTGAGCATAACTTTTGCAAACTAGTCTTTCT